>NW_027526335.1:178474814-179021592 GCF_048455015.1 Haemaphysalis longicornis
TTCTTATGGCTCACGACTTAGACTTGCTTAACGACCCCGCCTCCGACCCTACTTTCTCGACGGACTACTCCGAAGCATGCAGAGACGTGACAATTTTCTCCTCCGCTTGGAGAAATTTCTCCACGGCCTGGAAAGTGTGTGACACTCCTAACCTATCAGATCACCGATATATACTTTTTTCAGTCCGTTGCAGCCGGTTGCCAACCTGTAGGCGGTTGACACGGCCCGGGCGTTCTCGGGTGTCGGCTTCGTTGGCCGCCACCCGATGGTTTCGACAGGTGTCCAATTGTCACTTGGAAGACCCGTAATCTTTGGATTTTGTGGTAGACCACTTTTACGATACTTTAGAGAATGCGAGGGCGGCGAACATGGCGATGTATCCGCAGGCTAAGCCGTGGTGGGCGGACGAGATAGCTCGGCAAAGGTCCTGGGTCAGGGCCTTGCGCCGTCGCTACCAGCGCACGAGTGACCCGGCGGAACGATTGACCCGTCGTGACATCTATTATTCGGCCCTCCAGAAATACAAATGGGCCATAGCGAAAGCAAAGGATGCGTCCATGAGAAAGTTCTGCACCGAAAACTCTAAAAAATTCCTATATGGTGACCCTTTTAAATTGGCTTCAGGGAAATTTCGTGCCCCGGTTATTATTCCTCCCATACAAAATTTTGATGGGTCATTCACTGCATCTCAGTTGCAGTTGGCTCAGCAATTACTGCTGGCGCAGATTAAAGCGGACGACCCCTTCACGGACGGCCCTGTTCACTCCGCAGTGCGCCGGTTGGCAGAGGCGCCTTATCTCACGGGGGTTAATGACAGGCCGTTCACGGCTACTGAGGTCGGAACGGCTGTTCAGGGCCTCAAAATGCGTTCTGACCCTGGTCTTGGTGACTTATCGCCCGAGCTGGTGCAGTCGTTCTATGCGGCTCACTCGCAGTTCTTTCTATTCGTATTCAACACCGCGCTCAGATTAGGCCACTTCCCTACAGCTTGGAAATTCGCTAAAGTTTTCTTTCGCACTAAATTAGGCCGCCCTCCCGAGAATCAAAATTCTTATCGGCCGATATGTATGCTGTCCGTGTTCGGGAAATTGCTTGAGAAACTCCTCTTGTCTCGCCTTTATTTCTTTCTTGCTCAAAGGAACCTGCTGCATCCCGCACAATTCGGTTTTATGCACAATAAAAGCACTAGATTGGCATTGCATCATCTAAAAGAAGTCTTACATTCACGGCGTCAAAATTTCCTTCCTTCCATACTAATCTCCCTCGATTTCCAGGGATCATTCGACTCTGCCTGGCATCCGATGGTACTAAATTTTCTCCAGCAAAATATCCTGCCCCGGTAATTTGTATAGCTTGCTCCGCTCTTTTCTTAGTCATTGGGTCGTGGCGTTTAAGTCGAGAGAAGGGGAGGTCTCTGCACCGCAGTCCATTGGCAGTCCGCAGGGGTCTCCTCTGAGCCCCCTGCTGCGGAACATTGTCCTCCACGGGCTGCTGGATACACAGCCACCGACGGGGGTGCACATGCAAGCGTACGCCGATGATACTATTTTGGTAGTTTCGGGGAAGCAGCGGCGGGAATTGGAAAGTCAATCGGGGCTAGCTTTGACCGTGGTGTGTGCCTGGGCAGGCTCGGCCAAGGTTCGGCTCAGTCAGTGCTCCTACATGCTATTTCCTAATGGCCGTATCAGCATGGCCCGCCGCCTCCCCACAATTCGATTAGCCAGCACAATCCTAACTCGTGTAAAAGAAATGAAGCTACTCGGAGTAATTATAGACCCGTGGTTCACTTGCATGCCCCACGTACATTATTTGAAGTCTAAACTGGATATTACAGTACCCAAATTGTTCACTTTCATCCACATGCAGTACCACCTTCCACCCACTAGCCTGAAACAACTATATACTCAAATTGTACAACCGGTAATTACGTACGCCTCCCCAGCATGGTGGCCCGAAGCCCCTACCACCTATCTAAAAAATAGTTTAAAGTCGGTTCAACGCCTTCCGTTGCTGGCGTTGACAGAGGCGGTGCGGACGACTAGGATGGAGGCTTTAAATGCGCTCACTGGTATACCCCAGATCTGTGAAACGCTGACGGCCCTGCGCGTGCAGTTTCCCGTTTTGACCTGCGCAGATATGCCGTTCGGTCAACTACACATTCGCGCACAGGATGTGGAGAAGCCTTTTGATTTGTGGCGCCTACACCCAGAGGACAGGAGTGTATGCTCGTTTAGCCGGCTGTCTTCCCAGCAAGCTTTGCAGGCTGCGCGCCGCCCCGGTTTGCACGTGTATACAAGAAAACTAAAACTAAACCCTTTAACAAAAACCTTGCCTTGCGCTATAAGAACTATCGTAATGTTCTTAACACCGTATTAAGACAGGCCAAGAAACGGTTCTACGAAAACGCCTTTTTACAAGCTGAATATGATTCGAAGAAACAGTGGAAGCTTTTCAACGATTTCTTAAACAGATCTAAACACTCTCCGATATCTAAAATCAAGTTCAATAACACCGTGTATTACCAGCCCGTTGACATTGCCAACGCCTTCTGTGATCATTTTTCCTCGCCCATCAACATGGGACAAAATCACTGGCATCCAGGAAAATTTGCGCCGCACCCCCCAGTCATTCTATCTTTTTCCTGCCACCGCAGGAGAGGTATACCTGGCAATTTCGCATCTTAAAAATACCAGCCCAGGTTTAGATCGTATTTCTATGCGCCATTTCAAAGCAGCTGCTCGATTAATTTCTTTTCCGATATGTACACCTTATCTTCTCCTCTGGGTCATTCGCAAACAGTTGAAGCAATCTAAGATTATCCCCGTATTCAAAAAAGGTGACAGAGAAGTTATGGCTAATTATAAGCCGATCTATCTTCTTTCTTCTCTTAGCCAAATCGAAAAATTGTTTGTCAATAGATTAAACAGCTATTTAAACAAATTCGGCTTATTGAAGCCTTGTCAATACGGATTTCGCGAAGGAGGCTCTACTAACTTGGCACTGATTTCTTTATTAGATGATATCAAACAATCAAAAGATAATTCTCAGCTCGTTGGCTCTGTTTTCTTAGATTTTACGAAAGCCCTCGATACAATGAATCACAAAATCTTATTCAGTAAGCTCGAAGCCTACGGCATAACTGGTCCGTCACTAACATTCTTGAAAAGGTATTTGCTTGATAGGGAATATGTCGTATATATAGCAGATACAATTTTGGGTCCCCTGCTCTTTCTGATTTATATAAATGACCTTCCTGACACCCTGCGGTCATCTGATTGTGTCTTATATGGGGATGACACCACTATCTCAACATCGGACAAGTGTATATTCTCTTTAACATCTCAACTTAATATAGCTCTCTGTAATGTCGTAGATTGGTGTAAAAAGAACCAATTGGTAATTAATACTATCAAATCTAAATTCAAGATTTTCAATTAAATTCAGAGGCCGTAACCCAGCTTCCCTGGTTAACACTAGGTGAAAATTCTATTCCTGCTTGTGATTCTGCAACATTTCTAGGTATACGTCTTCCTTAAGTTTCATCTTCATATCAACGACCTTAAAAAAACCACTGCATTTGGCATGCGTGCGCTCATTAAAGCCCGGAATTCTTTTCCTCTTCCGCACTGCTAGCATTTTATTTCTCCTTTGTATAGTCACATTAACTATGGCATCATCGCGTGGGGAAACACTTATCAATGTCACTTAAAATCGGTACAGCACATTCAGAACCAAGCGATACGTATTTTTACCACCAACCATTTTAGCGCTGATATTTCGTTACTACGTAACCGGTTAGGTATCTTATCCATTGATCACTTATTTAAGTACAATCTTGCAATCATGTTATTTAAGCTTTTAAGTGTGAATACACTTTATAAGCGACCCCAAACCATCCACCGCCGGCGTCGGCGGCGGCGGCGTCCGCAGCGCTCTTTAAAGAAGAAACAGCGTCCGGCGCCAGGTTTCGATCCGAGGACTTTGCGGGCCGCAGCCCGACGCTCTACCGAATAAGCTACGGACGCGACGCTGATATTGTCAGTAACGCGCCTTATATCTTTAACGCATTCAAACTACGTCGTCAGCGGCGTGCGTTGGCGACTCAGCGGCGTTATAGCGGCTTGATAACCATGGTGTACACGTGATACTACAAACCCGATGGAAGAGATGGAAGAGAAGGCGGCGAGGCGGTGGGCTGCGGGGGCCGAGCGCAAGCGCCGTGCATTCGCACTTTCACATTCTCCCCCTCGGGGAAATCCGGGGGAATTTTTTGAACAATCAACTTCCTTTTCAGTTAATAGACGTTCATTATCTACGCAATGTAAACCCCACAAGCTTTTCCTCCCGTAATAATTTTTTACTCCCGATGGTTCATACAAATTACGGGAAAAAAGTACCCACTTCACTGCTATTCAACTCTGGAACAGCCGGCCCCTTACTGTAAAATCATCAATGTCATTACTTGTATTTAAAACAGCACTCAAGGTATTACTTTTATGGTGCAATTAGATGTATTCATTTTATTTTCACTGGTTTTTTTGCTCAATCTTTTTCCCGTGGTGTATAATAAAAAGAAGTGTACACATTCAATGTCCTTTACTGAATGGAGAGGATGTTTTGTAGTAGTTATTGGCTTGGTAATAGGTATTGCAAATCCACTTGATAGACTTGTCCAATTAACTTGTTCAAATCGCTAATGTTTCAAGTGTTGCATTTATTTCCGTGATTATGTAAAAATAACCATTTCTGTTCGCTGCGTTTACATGCTTCCTTAGTAATGAACTACCGAGGGTCCCGTTTCCGCCTGATGGCTTTGAGACCCTCGTCTGTATATACGCATGTATGCATATTTTTTGTGAATTGAATAAACCTTTGAATTGAATTGAATTGAATTCCGATGGTGTCACAGCAGCATGTGGAGGTCCTTTGAATCATAACCTGCCACCAGGACGTGGGACACCTACCACCATTCCCACGCAATCTTCTGCGCCGCTTCAAGGACTTTGAACGGCTGTTCACGTCGGGACTGCACTACGTAAAAAACTACACACAGTCAAGGTACACGCGACAGTCATGCCCAAGCCACTGAAGTTGTGCAAATTTGCACTTGCATTAGATAAACCAGCACGCCCAAGCCACTGAAGTTGTGAAAAATTTCCACTTGCATTACATAAAGCAGTAGCTAAAGAAATTGAGAAACGTCTCCAAGCTGATGTCATTGAGCGCGTATCCTTGGGCGCCGATTTAATAGAAACTGCTATTATGTCTCTGCATTTGTAGAACCAACAACCACCATTGCACACACCTGTCACATGGGGATCCAGTCGCAACTGAGTAGCTCTTGTCAGCAGGCCAGAATATCGCCGCACCGCATCATCTCCGACAAACCAATCCTGCACAGCCGGAGCCTGAATCCGTCGGAGCATGGTGACGCTGAGTATAGTCTGCGATTCCCATGCGTACAACGAAGACGCTCTGGTGTGTGGACGTCCGTCGAATTGAATTCCATTTTCCAAGTGCCTCTCTTGGACCTGAGTGCGTCCGCCAGGAGCACCATTACTTCTTTTCTCAAGCTCACAGAGTCTACTGCCGCTTTTCGAATGCTGCTGTTACGGGTCAAAGAGGCGGTGAATATGGACCAGCAGGCAAAGTGTTTTTTCTTGCGAAGAACACGGTCGCAACTTAACTCTTGCAAACGCAATTCTTTTATTGTTGTCTTCAACTCTACGTGGTCCGCAATAAAGTTGAACCGGGGTTTGTTGACATGCGATGTCATGATTAGACAGAGAGATGTTATATGGATGCACGACGACAGCTTAATGTTTAAAGCCCCGTTTGTACAGCAGCAAACATTCGAAAGCGCCTCGGACTTCAGAACATCGGAGGAGGTGACGTGCACCTGATTCGAGAGGGAATCAAGGTGCTCCATGCAGCTTGGCTTCCCGAATAATTTCACCCAAATGATATTTAGAAGGAAACTCACTATTGACTTCCACGATGCTTCCGTTTGAAGACAACGCCACGAAAAATGCGCTCCACGCGTGGTTTTTTTGTGTTTGTCCGTCTTGAAAACGTACGTTTTCTGACCGTTTCGTAGTGAAGTACTTCCGGTTAAGCAGTGGGCCTTTGATAACACCGTAACTGTTCTTGCAAAGGGATGTTAACCGACTAAAAATTCGTCAAACAATCTTTTATTTTTGTATTTAATTTAATGTATTTTGAAAATGTAAGCGCGAAGAGTTTTTTCTGTGACGAAGTTATGTTTTTCGTAGGGGGACGAATATCCAAAAATGGCAGCTGCAGCTAGCTGTTTCTTGTGACAATAAGTGGCAACGCTACGGCAAACCAAATTTTTTGCGCATGGAGCCGGTTTTGAGGTCGGTGAAAATGACCGTTCATTAATCCTATATGAAAAAACTAAGCAAACCCGTTAGTTAGCTCGAACCAATCCTTCAAGTCATTGCTTGGGAAAGATAGCGCAACGAAAGTACGAACCAGAGATCTCGGCCCAGGAGAGACACTGATTAATTTTATGGAAGCTTATCCCTACATGGCAAAAGCGTCAGTGTCGCTGACGAATAATCTCACACCGGCTAAGAAGAGAAAGTTGTGGGCAGAACTCGCAGGGGTTCTAAACGAAGAAGCGCCGGCGATATAAACCTTTTCAGCCTGGCGAAGCCATTGGAGGCACTTTACCAGCCGAGTGCGGAACGACGCCGTAGGCGCAGCTTTTTCTGCTAAAGTTAACACGAGTTGAAATGTGGGAGCAATGCACGATAACTCCGTATTTTATTTTCAGGGACAGCGGCAATGGTGCCCTCCCTGACGTCCGAGGAAGGATCTGCGCCTTGTTGAGGAAGGCTTCTGTCAACGGCTGCACTCACCCATTCAACACTGGCGAAGCTGTCTAGTGTTTGATGATGCGTGGTCTTCAACGCTTGTGCCTAACAATGCGTGTGTTACATAAAATGTATAAACCTTCTACACAGTCACCATAAAGACTACACACATTGGTACCTACGGGATGACACACACGCACATGATACAAACGTATGCAGAAACACATTAGGGGAGGCAACGAACGTTTTAGTGAAATAATTATGGTAAAGAGCTTGAGCGAAGACAGCAAACAACATTGGTGCTGAAATACAGGACGCGTGACGGCGAAAGGTTGTATAAAACTACTTTCAGAATTTACAACCCCCGATTTTCAGTTGGATAGCATTCATGGAACTGTAAAAAATGGAGCCGTGCCACACAATAGAGCTGGCTTTTTGTTATCCTCCGTACGATAGGGCTTGGGCGCAAAATGGAACCCAGATTAGTGGAGTGACAGAAAAAAGAAAAAAGGCACAGTTGCAATCTTACTAAAAATAAACATGCCATTGTGGCTCACTGGTGAGATCGGTGCTCTAGTCAGGATGAAGTTTTTGTGCTTTGTTTATGCTCATGGCAGTTGCATTTGCCAGCAAAACCGTGTACCAATGGAAGGCAGTACGGAGACGCGAGGAAGTGGAGGCTAAGAAGGCGTTGCTGGCCTACAGAGGGACCTTGGGGTGAGTCTGAAGTTTTGCATTGATGTCCTAATGTGATGCCTTAAAAGCAATGCTACCTTGCCTATGAATAGAAAGGGTATTTTCTTCCTGAATACACAGCTGCGTACGAGCAGCAACACCATTTTTGTGCGTAAATAAGTAAACTGTACCGCGGTCCGTTTTTGCTTTCCACCTAGGTGGAAGTGGCATTGTTTCCAACAATTGTTTTCCGGAAGTTGTACCCAGCCTTCCACTCCTTTTCAGACGCACGGGCGCCGGGCCGGGCAAAGCATGCCGGATACTAACCCTGCTTGGAGTGGACGGAGAGGATATGGAGGCGCTCACCGAGCATTTTAATGGGGACGGCAGTAAGGTGTGACCGCAGTGCCAACTTCTAACTGCGATATTGATTTGACTGAACCCCTTCTAGAGACAGAAACGTACATTGTTCGTAGCCGCAAGTCATACATAGCTGGTGTAATTTGTGTATCTTGTGGAGATAATGTTGCTAATGGTGGATGATTTTGTCGCATGCGATCAGGATCCGGTGGGGGCCAGCGCTGCTGCCGCAGGACACCCATAGGTCCCTGTGTGGGACAGGCCAGGCACCAGCGGCATAGCAGGTGTATAAACATTTCATTTCAATGTCATGCTCATTATTTTCAACATTGCTAGTGTTAAGAAGCCATGCGTAGATATTTGCTGGAAATGTACTTCGAATTTTGTGCAGCTTCAGCAACACCTAGGAGCCCGCCTGGCGTCCGCAGCCCTCCCGAGCAGAGCTCAGCGCTGTCGAGCCCTTCCCCGCAGAGGCGTCCCCTTATCCGTCCTCCCCTGCCCTGCCCTCCCCTGCACACGCCTCCCCTTTCTAGTTCTCCCCCGCAGAGGACTCCCCCTCACACGCCACCGTGCCCAGCAGCCCAAGCCAGGCTGAGCCCTCCCCAGCCAGGCCGAGCCCTCCAGCAGCTGGACTCCTGAACCTCCTCCACAAGGGCTGGCCTCCTGCAGCCGTGCGAGTGGGTACGGTACTTAAGCAACCCACAACGAGAACATGCACTCTTGGCTGAGATAGACTGGGTGCCATTGTGTAACAGACTTCACTTGCTAACAAAAACAAGTTATGTACATTCTACGCTAAGCACCTCTTGACAACCTGGAGGGACCCTGCAATCCGTGTTTCACGGCAGAACCTGGAGTTCCTAAAGCGCATGTCTGCAGGCTAAGCCCGCATTGTTAAGCTGGAGGAGGAGAAGAAACAGGTTTGTATTCAGTGCCTCACGCTTGCCTATACAAGCATCTTTTATCATGTCACATTTCTTGTATTTGTGCATGCTTTCAATATGAATGCACAGTAGCCCTTCACAAACATTTTGTCATCTTGGCATCTGCACGCAGGAGGCAAAATAAAACAAACAGTCCAACATAACTAGGTGGCCTCAGATTCAAATTAAACACAGCCTCACCGGTGCTGCTGCTGCCACATCACAATTGTTTCTTGTAAGCTGTAATACTTGTAGGTTCTATGAAAAAGTTGAGGAATGCTTTGTAACAGAGCATAGGTGAAATGCTTGTTGTGTATGCACTGCTCTGCAGGAGACCGCACGCCACCACAGAGCTCTGGAGGAGGTGCTGGCCAGGCTTACGGCGACAGAAAAACGCCAGGCAGCTGCGCTGGAGACAATAGCTACCGGGTTGAACCGGCAGCTAGCAGCCATTGAGGCACAATGCACCTTACTGGAGGCCCTCTTAATAGTTGTACAGGAGCTATGTGCTGTATTGCCACTAATCATGTTGATTACTGTGGCCTTCGCTTGCTCCCACCGACCACCTTAGCAACTACCGCAGTAACGAGCGTGGCAACTCCCAATACAGCACATGGCTTCCCCACCACCGCTAAACTTTTTTTCCTGTTGTGATTTCTTTTACTTAATCTTGACTACAAGCCGAATGGCTTTCGTTGCCCCATTCCATTGCAACCACCTCAGTAATTACCATGACCACTGCTAATACTGCACACAGCTTCCCCACCACCACTGTAATGAACTTTTGTGTTTTACGCTGTGATGTCTTTCACATTAGCCTAGCGGATTTCATTGGCCCATTCCAGTCTCTGTTCGCACTAGTCAGGTAGTTAGTCTTTTGTTGGCACTTTCAAGCTCTGGCTCCAAGCCGTGTGGCTTTTCTTGTTGCCTTACATTCCACTGTTTGTGGACACAAGTGAGATAGTGTCTTTTTTGTGCTTTACAAGTAAATACTCCAAGCGGCGAGTGTCTTTTATTTCCCCGTTCCATTGCACTGTTTGTTTACGCAAGTGACATTGTGTCTTTTGTTGTCATTTACAAGCGTTGAGTAATTGCACTCTTTGTTTACACTAGTGTGGTAGTTATTGTCTTTTGTTGTCATTTACAAGCACTGACTCCAAGTCGTGTGGCTTTTGTTCTTACATTCCATTCCACTGTTTGTTGACACCAGTGAGATAGTGTCATTTCTTGTCATTTACTAGTAATTAGTCCAAGCCGAGAGTGCCTTTCGTCGCGCCATGTCATTTCACTGTTTGTTTACACTCGTGAGGTAGTCACTGTGTTTTGCCGTCGTATACAAGTGTTCACTCCAGCCTGGGAATGGCTTTTGTTTGTTTCGCCTCAATGCTACAATACTCAGTGCGGTTTTTGTGAATCTAGTCACTTACATTGATTTGCAGTGAAGCGGGTACATTTTTTATGGGTTCTTTATTGCTGGGACATTAAGGAATAATGCAGTAACTTTAGGACAACCAATGAAAATCCCATATAAGACCACATGCCAATTGTGAAAACGATTTAGAACAAGTGGAGTTTATGCAAAGGGTAAACATGAACAGGAAATTTAAAGGAGAAAAATTTACCCAACGTGTGTCCAGCATACATGTCACTGAATGAGTCAATCTGTGAGCAACAGAACATCTTCAACTCCTACCCAGCGATGCTTTTTGGTCAAGTGCGGTGAAGGGGGAAGACTGGCAAGTTAGAGTCGGCACACCAAAAAAAACTGAAGCGCATTTAGCAGGGTGGTACTGCCTTGTACGGCTGCGAGACATAAGATGCACATGCAGTAGCATATCGAGAAAACGTTTTGCGCTTGCAAATTTGGCAAACAAACGCTAGCCTTAATTTTGTGCATTTCTGGACTTCCGCTACCTTTTTCATTCAGGCCCTTGGGTACAGCATTGAGCCTGTCAGTCATCCTGTTATTGTGTTCAAGATTTGCCGAATCCATATTCGTAGAAATGCTGAGCACATTCTAAGCAACAGATTCACCATGATACAGTAATGTGCAAAACTAATGTCTTGACACCGCAGTGCTGCACAGATCCTGTCACCGTGCTGTAGATGTCAATAGCACGCAGACATACCCGCATACAAGGCATTGTGAACTGCATTGATCCACAGTAACTACACCAAACAAGCTCACTGTGCAATGGTGGTGCTAGGGCATAATTTCACTCTTTGGACTGACAGTTTTCATGCATTCTGTGCATCTACTATACACGTTTTTATGATGCTAGCAGGAACTTTTTGTAGTGCTTTTTTAAATACATATCTTGTGCCTCGCTGACTTCCCATCAAACAAAAGCAATACACAGGATCAAACGAAAACGATGTCTGCATTCATAAGGCGTCGGAGTACAAGAGGTTAGAGCCTATTTCAGACCACAAAAGCCGTCACCAAACCTTCACAAACACAAAGTAAATTTCTCGGTACTCTTCAGGAAACCACACCACGCACACAACACCAGAGGACCTCTCTACACAAAATGCTGCAGTGTCCGGCCTTCACAAAAACTGTACAAACCAAGAGAACGAATTTCTCGGCACCCTTAAGGTAACCACAGCACGCACACAACACCAGAGGACCTCTCTACACAAAATGCTGCAGTGTAGGGCCTCCTGCTTTTTAGACCTCCCGCTTTTTATTTCTTGAATCAAGACGCCACCACCAGTTCCGACATGGGCAACGGGATCTTATAAAATGCTGCGCACTGACGCCTGCGCAAAACAATTGCAGCAGCACAGGCCAACAATCTACCACCACCGACTATAGCGGCAACGCCCCCGTCGACGGTATAAGCAGACCGACGCTCCCGTGTCCATTTTGGCAGCACTGGCAGCCTGTCGGCAACAACTGAATTTCTGGACTGTGTTTCGCAGGAGCTGAGGCTGCAGAACCAACCGTAGACCTACTGCTTTTTTATTTGTTCAATCAAGACGCCACAACCACTTCCGACGTGAGCAACAGGATCTTGCGAAAAGCTGCGCATTGTTACCTGCGATGGACAATAAACCTGTTCGACTTTCCACTTCTGGCTGCCCGCGGGCTGCCAGAAGCAAGATCCGCTCCTTCTTTTTTTCTCGGGCGGCCCAAAACGTCACTTCCGGCGGCGCCAGTACGTCTTCGATTTTTTTCCGGCGGGCTACGTCTGGCTCCCTGCAAGCTAGCAGAGCCACCGCGCGTTTGTGGTGTGGCGGCGAGTGGGCACCAATCCGTCAGTTAGCAGACGCCGCTGCTAGCAGACGACAAAAGCAGATCGGCACAGGCCAGTTTCAAAATAAAATTGCAAACATCTTTCGTTCGTTGGGATTTGACGATTTTAATTTGATTTATTAGATGGGAAACATAACTTGTGCGCACATTTCTATTCATATTTATCATCGCAACACCCCTCTTGTTTTTGTTTTGTACGGAAAGTGAGATGACCGATGATTCGCGCCTAAGCGGTCATTTGCAGTTCTTTTCCTTATAGACATGGAGGGCCTATCCAGCTCGTGGGTGAGGACGGCGCCGCAATTCTAGTTGGCGGCGTGCCTGTGTTTATTACTTCAGGTAAGTGATTCTTAGCGAGAACATTTCTAGTCCTCGTAAAGGAATGAAAGTTTTCGTTTATGGTGTAGATGGTGTGCGCGTCCAACCTGTGCCGGCTGCCCCTAAGAGGACGGTGTTAGAGTCCGCGAATGAAAAACTTTGGAATAAGGCCCGCCTAAATTATTGTTCACGAAACGTCAGCTATGGGAGGCCCTTGCGGAAGAAGTTAACGACGTTTTCCCAGGTTGTATGACGCCTTCCCAAATGGAAAATAAACGGCGCAATTTGCAGAGGCGATACAAAAAGCTCGCCAGTTGGAGCAATACGACGGGCAAGGAGGCGGAGGAGTGGACGTTCAAAGAGTGCGCACGATTTCCAAAACCAGTCAATAGCAACTAGGTCAAGAATGTGTGCATACATGCAGACGTATCAATTAGTGAAAATGCAATGCCTGTAATTACGCCCTTTGTGTTGGAAAGAAAACCGGTGCTATTGAACCTTGATTTCAAATTAAATAGGCAACTGCTTTCCTCCCGCTTTCCTCAAAATCGTAGCACGCCCGCACAAGAGACGAAAGGGAATTAGTTTTAAATGCGAATGCATTTCTTATTCGGGTGTTGTCGTGCTCCGTCGGCGTGCGCCCGCAAGTGTTATCTCTCCGCGCTCCTCCTCGCCCCTAGCAACAGCTGTGGCGCGCCTAGCAACCGGAGCAGGTGGTAGCTCGGGCGGGAGTAGCGGAGGGCAAGGGGAGAGGAGGAGCGCGCTCGAGCGTGTGAGGGCGCTCGCATCGCGGAGCTCGGCGTTCCTGGCTTGGCTCAAGCACATGGAACACACCCCGCTGTATCGCGCCATCAACGTTCGGTTTGAGTGGAGTCGCCTCGACGACTTTGATGACGGCGAAACGGACGAAGGCGGAGAAGGAGAACCGAAGGACGATGACGATGATATCGAAACGATTCCCGACGACTTTGATGTGAATGATCCTCTCCAGTTGGCGATTGCGCTCAACGCGGTCTCAAATACGATGTTCTTTAACGAAAAGGGATTGAGGGGTGTGCAAAAAGAAGAAGAAGGTGCGAGTACTCCTGTCAAAACGCGTGTGGTTCTGGCGGGTGCCACCGGAAGCGATGCCGTTTGTGACGAGGCCGAGACCGCTCGCAAGCTGGTGGATCAGTCGCACAGTCTTCACGTTGCTCCGGGTGAGAATCGCACTCCGATCGCGCTCTTCCCGGACGAGTACGCTCTCTCCGCTCGCTGCGCTCGGAATCTATATAATGCACTGGAGCGCGCGCCTGGCGCCTTCATAGCGATGGAAGTCGGTGAAGTCGAATCCCTCGGGGCAACGATACCGCAATCACGAAGTGTAACACAATGTAACCTGAGCATTACACCTCCCGCTGGCGGTGACGTCACTGCAGTTGCTTCAACGTCATCATCGCTTGGAGGAGAAGACAAGTCTGCGAAGCGAAGAGCGCGTAATGCCGAACGCATGCGCTTGAAGCGAGCTGCCGATGCGGAACTCCGTGCTCGGGAAGCCGCTGCGAAACGCCAACGACGAGCCGAAGATCCTGAAGTTCGTGCCAAGGACGCTGCCTTTCAACGTCAACGGCGAGCCGAGAATGCTGAAGTTCGTGCTCGAGAAGCACGGCGAGCCGCCAACCCTCGAGTGAAGCGGCGCGAGGCCGAGACCAAGCGCCAACGACGAGCGGCCGATCTCGCCGGCGCTCGCGAGCGGGGGCGCGCTGCTCGCGCGGCGACTCGCTCTCGGGAGTTTGCTCGGCCGGACGCCCGTTTCAGGCGTGACTTCGAGGCCCACAGCTTTGGACACAGCTGCAAGGTGTGTGATCGGTTGTGGTTCGACAACAATCTGAGCGTGATCGGGAATACCAGGAAGGAGTCGAGTCGTTTGAACGCGCTTCGGGTTCTTTGGAACGAGTTTGGAAGAGGAGGTGCCGGTGGTGACGCCATCATCGCGGTCTCTGATGATAATCCTCGTCTGGCGCCGTTCAAGTCGTACCTGGTTTGTGCCTCGTGCCGCGAGTCTCTGGTCAGCGGGCGTGTTCCCTGGGTGAGCGTGAGTTTAGGCTACCGTTACCCTCCTCGTCCGGCGCACCTTCACGATCTGAACGCGGTCGAAGAGCGGCTCATCTCGCCTCGACTCCCCTTCATGAGCACCAGGCGCCTGACTCGAGGGAACGGCCAGTTTGGAATCAAGGGACAGGTGGTGAACGTGCCCATCGACGTTCCGAGCGTTGTGGAGTGTCTTCCTCGCATGGTACCCGAGGACCTTGCGTTCGAAGTTCACATCAAGCGGAGGCTGCTGAGTCCGGCAACGTACAAGCGTGGGTTGGTCAAGCGCGGCAACATCCTGGCTTGGCTCAAGCACCTGGAACACACCCCGCTGTATCGCGCCATCAACGTTCGGTTTGAGTGGAGTCGCCTCGAACACTTTGATGACGGCGAAACGGACGAAGGCGGAGAAGGAGAACCGAAGGACGATGACGGTGATATCGAAACGATTCCCGACGACTTTGATGTGAATGATCCTCTGCAGTTGGCGATTGCGCTCAACGCGGTCTCAAAGACGATGTTCTTTAACGAAGAGGGATTGAGGGGTGTGCAAAGAGAAGAAGAAGAAGATGCGAGTACTCCTGTCAAAACGCGTGTGGTTCTGGCGGGTGCCACCGGAAGCGATGCCGTTTGTGAAGAGGCCGAGACCGTTCGCAAGCTGGTATATCAGTCGCACAGTCTTCACGTTGCTCCGGGTGAGAATCGCACTCCGATCGCGCTCTTCCTGGACGAGTACGCCGAAGAGTTCGCGTTTCCCACCATCTACCTCGGGATGCCACGCTACATCACCGGTCTTCGACCCACGCCGTTTCTCAAGGCTAGCAGCGAGATCAGGCGGACCGAACGGCGCGGCGCGACTCCGGAACACGTTCTGTACATGGCCGCGAAGGTGATGCGTTACAACGTTGCCGAAACGGCCATGACGTTCCGTACCAACGCGGCCACCGACTCGATCACGCGCGAACAGCTCGAGAAGGGCGGTAAGCGGTTCCTCGACGAGATGCTGGACAGAGACCTCGGGTTCCTGCGCGGCGTTCCCAACACGGTGCAGTACTGGCAGGATCGCCGCAAGGACCTCTTCGCCATGATCAGACAGCTGGGCAAGCCGCACGCGTTCCTGACCATGTCCGCGTCCGAAGTGCACTGGGAGCGCCTGCTCGAGACTCTGGAGCGGCTGCGAGTCGGACCCGCAGGGAGGGCTCGTGTGATTGCCGAGATGATGGCCTGGGAACGGGTGGAGCTCGTCAACAACGATCCCGTGACGTGTGCCATCTACACCAACCGCATCTTCGATGTGATCATGAACGTGCTCAATGACAAGCGCTGCTCTCCGTTCAAGCCGTACGTTGTGCGAGACTACTTCAAGCGCGTCGAGTTTCAGCAGCGCGCACGTGCACGTCATCCTGTGGCTGGAAAACGCGCCCAACGACGAGGAGCTCAGCGGAGTCGAAGGGGCCATGCCCAAGACGCTGGAGATGGTGGATGCGCTCCTGACGCTCGACACCTCTGTGCTCAAACGCCCGCGCACGCAGACGCACCAGCACACGCACACGTGTTACAAGCGCGGGCGAACAAAGTGTCGGTTCGGCGCCCCATTCATGCCGAGCGCGTCCACCAAGATTCTGGTGCCGTTTCCTCCGATCGCGGACGCTGCTGCGGGTGAAGACGCCACGACCATTCGAGAACGGTAACGGCGAAAAGACCTCAAGGCAAAGTACGAAGAGATGCACGAGGCGCTGGAGCGCGGCGGAGACTTTGAGAGCCTGGATGACTTCCTGCGTACCTTCGACGTTCGCTCCGAGGAACAGTGCATGGACGTACTGCGTGCGGGCGTCTCTCGGCCGTGCGTACTGCATCGGAGGACGCCGGCCGAAAAGTTCGTCAACGCCTTCAACCCCTGGATAGGCCGAGTACTCGATTCCAACATGGACTTGCAGATCATACTGGATCACTACGCGTGTGCCTCGTACGTTGTGGACTACGTCAACAATGCCGATCGCGGCATGTCCAATCTCAAACGCGCCGTGTCGGACATCCTCAAGGAGAATCCCAACGACGACTACGAGGCCGTGATTCGCAAGCTCCGAGTGGACATGCTCAAGGGAGTGGAGATGTCCGCGCAGGAAGCTGCCTGGTTCCTGCTCACACAGGAGATGTCTCACAAGAGCAGGGATGTCATGTACATTCCCACGTGCTTCCCCAAAGATAGGGTGCGCGTGCGCAAGACGCGGGAAGAGATGGACAAGATTCCCGCCGCGTCCACCGACGTGCGGAAGCTCAACATCGTGCAAAAGTACGAGGCCAGGCAGCAGCCCGATGAGCTTGACGATGTGTGTCTCGCCGACTTCGCCAGCAGGTGCAGGATGGGCCAGGGCGGTCTGTACGTGCTCCGAGAGAGGCCGGTGGTGATACGTTACCGCAACTACAGTCCCAGTGACCATGTCGCCTCGTACATGCGCGAGCAGGTCTTGCTGTATGTGCCCTTTTGGAGCGAGGCGATTGACGTTCTGGACGGCAACAAGTACGTGAAGCTGTACGAAGATAACGGGGAACTGATCGAGCGCAAGCGCAAAGAGTACAACCCGGCAAACGATGACGTTGTGGTTGGGGAGCTGGTCGGGCAGTACTATGCCGAAATGCTGCGCATGCGGCAGGAACAAGACGACCAATCGGAGAACGGTGACGTAAATGGGGCGGTGACGGCCGTCTCAAAGCAATAACAACAACTGGATGAGCAGCTGGGGGTTGACGCCGATGTTCTGCCGAGCGACCGCTTGCTCCGCTTGATAAAGGAGACTGTCACGCCGTGTGCCGCAGTGCGCAAGCGACAGGGCGTCATGGACCGAGACGAGTACGTCTCCATGATGCGCAGTACAAACGGGGAGCAGTACGAGTTGCTGCGCGAGATTCTCCATCGCCAGACCACTCCCGGGCAGCCTCCCCTTCGAGTCTTCTTCACTGGCCCCGCCGGATGTGGCAAGACGTTCGTCCTCAAACTCGCCATGGACGTGTACAACAGGTGCAGTAGTGGCGGTGACTCGGTCATGGAAGTGGACGCGCCGTCATCATCGGCACTGGCATCTGTAACGTCATCGTACAACGCGTACGTCATCTGTGCCAGCACGGGCAAGGCAGCGGTTGCGGTTGGGAGAACTACCGTTCACGCCGCCTTCATTCTCGAGCAGAGTGCCGGCAACAGGCAGATGGCTCGCATCGGCATGATGGGAGACGGAGGTCTCGGTCCCAGCAATCTCAACACGTTTCGAGTCGCGTTCCGCCGAGTCAAGTGTGTCATCATCGACGAGGTCAGCATGATGTCTGCCGATCAACTGAGAGCCGTTGATTGCCGTCTGCGCCAGATCACGCAGCGTTTGAACGAACCCTTCGGAGGTTTGGACGTCATCCTCTGCGGAGACATGCGCCAGCTCCCCCCCCCCCGTGCGTGCCAGTGAAATCTACAAGCGGTGTCGGAGTGCAGATGGACTCATCGGAATTACTGTCGTCACGTGGCATCATCTCGAATACTTTCCCCTCGTACGAGTCGTCCGGCAGTCTGACGTCACTTTCTCCAACGTCCTAACGAAGATTGGAGATGGGCGCGCGTTGGAACCGGACGAAGTGCGACTGCTGGAAGCGCGCTTCGTCACCGCCGCCGAAGCCATGGAACGCGCGCCCTCTGCCGTGCGCATCTTCTACTCGAACAACGAGGTGACGCGCTTCAACGAGGCCGTTGCGCAGGCGCAGGGAGATGGCGGGTACCGAACGCTGCGAGCTCGGGACGAATTTCTCGGGTGCAAGACGCCGCACCTGCTGGAGAACGCCAAGCGCAGGATGAAGCGGATGGTCACCAGCGAGTTTGGAAACCTCCCGCGAGAAGTGTTGGTCGTGATCGGCAAGCCCTACATGATCACCTCCAACATTGACGTTGTGGACGGTTTGGTCAACGGCGCCATTGGAGTCTTGCGCATGTGCGAGTTTGAACAAGGAGGAGAAGAAGAAGGAGAAGAAAGACGCGCGAGGCGTCTCTGGCTAGAGTTTGACGTGCCCGGCACCGGCAGGTTGACTCGCGCGCGCGCTAATCGCGCCGTGCACGAGGCCAAGGCCAACGGCTACGTCATCGAGAGCGTCACCTGGGTACCCGTCGAAATGCAGTCCCTCACGCTCACCATAGACCGCAAGGCCGGCATTGCCTGCAAGCGAACGCAGTTTCCCCTCGCCCAGGCCAGCGCCATCACGGTGCACAAGTCTCAGGGGGGAACGTACGCCTCGGTCGTGTACGGGTATGCCAGGACGCATCCGCAAAAGCTGGTCTACGTTGCACTCTCGCGCTGCACCAACCTCAACGGACTTCACCTGACAAACTGCGATGGAGACCACACGTTCTACCATCGAGAGGCCAACCCGGACAAAGCCATGGTGGACGAGTTTCGGCGGCTCGAGGGTCATCGGCTGCAGACCGTCACGCAACGCTACCTCGCCGCGCTCAAAGACCAGCAATATTTTCGAGTGTGCGAAGGCGGCTCGAGAGAGTTTACGCTCGCGCTCTTCAACGCTCGCTCTCTGTCTGCGCACTCGCTGGACGTTGCTCGAGATCCCGTGCTCGGCAGAGTCGATCTGCTGTGTCTCACCGAGACTTGGAACAACAAAAACGGTGGTGATGTACAATGTTGCTGCGTCTGCGCGTGCCATCGCCACTCGCCGAGCCGGTGGTGTGGACGTGTTCGTCAAGCGCTACTTGCCCTTCAGCGAAGAACTGCGACAACAACGACAGGCGTCACTCCTCGTCCTCGATCGCAGTGTCTGCCAGAGTGCTAGTTCTGTGGCTGATGACGCCGTCAACGAGTACTACTTTGCTCGAAGTGGCAAGGACGGCGAGTACTGCAGTGTTAGTCTCGTATCTAACGTGTATGGGAACTTGATATCGCACGCCGATGCCACGTCTCCCGTTCGAGACACGTCTCCGTACAAGGACTTGTACACCCTTGCGTACACCGGAGACGGAGTCTTGGTGGTGATCGTGTACCTCGCGCCCAACCTCGCTCGAGGCGGCGTTGCCGCGCAGCTGGACACGGCTATGGAAAGTGTGTGTGTGCGCTCCAAACCCTCTGACCCCTTCGTCTTGGTTGGGGACTTTAACGTTGACGTGCGCAAGAAGAGTGGCGAGTGGCTGGTGGAGTACATGCAGACCAAGTACTCTATGCAGTGTGTCTCTGCCGGCTCCGACACGTGACCCACTACCATTCACGGGAGTTGCATTGATCTGGCCTTTACGCGAAACTGTGACGCGCGTATGCTTCTCAAAGACCCTTTGACCGTGCACTTCAGCGACCACAAGGCGGTGATTGTGGCCGTCAGGTACTACGATAACACAAACAGGTGCTGATGAATGAATAAATGGTTACGTCACACTCTCGTCTCTCTTCATTAAGTACGCCATTAATAATAATTACTCGCACCACACTCATCGGTGCAACCAATGCATTCGCATTTCCGCACGATCCCCTCCAGGGAGGTGGGGGGATTTTTTTTATTGGTTTGCTTTCACTGTTGTGAATTGATTTTGTTTTTTTGTATGCGTAACATTCCTAGGTATACGGCTTGACCATCACATTAAGTTTCATCTTCATATCAACAACCTTAAAAAAACCACTGCATTTGGCATTCGTGCGTTCATTAAAGCCCGGCATTTCTTTTCCTCTTCCGCACTGCTAGCACTCTATTTCTCCTTTGTACAGAGTCACATTAACTATGGCATCATCGCGTGGGGAAACACTTATCCATTGCACTTAAAATCGGTGCAGCACATTCAGAACCAAGCGATACGTATTATTACCGCCAGCCATTTTAGTGCTAATGTTTCGTTACTACGTAACCGGTTAAGTATCTTATCCATTGATCACTTATTTAAGTACAATCTTGCAATCATGTTACTTAGGCTTTTGAACAATCAACTTCCTTTTCAGTTCATAGACGTTCATTCTCTACGTAATGTAAACCCCACAAGGTTTGCCTCCCCTAATATTTTTTTACTCCCGATTGTTCATACAAATTACGGGGAAAAAAGTACCCACTTCACTGCTATTCAACTCTGGAACAGCATGCCTCTTACTATAAAATCATCAATGTCATTACTTGTATTTAAAACAGCACTCAAGGTATTTCTTTTAGGGTGCAATTAGATGTTTTCATTTTATTTTCACTGGTGTTTTTGCTCAAACTTGTTCCCGTGGTGTATAATAAACAGAAGTCTAGACATTCAATGTCCTTTACTGAATGGAGAGGATGTTTTGTAGTAGTTATTGGTTTGGTAATAGGTATTGCAAATCCAAATTTGATAGACTTGTTAAATTAACTTGTTGAAACCGCTAATGTTTCAAGTGCTGCATTTATTTCCGTGATTGTGTAAAAATAACCATTTCTGTTCGCTGCGTTTACATGCTTCCTTAGTAATGAACTACCGAGGGTCCCGTTTCCGCCTGATGGCTTTGAGACCGTCGTCTGCATATACGCATGTATGCATATTTTTTGTGAATTGAATAAACCTTTGAATTGAATTGAACTTAATTGAATTGAATTCCGATGGTGTCACACCAGCATGTGGAGGTCCTTTGAATCATAACCTTCCACCAGGACGTGGGACACCTACCACCATTTCCACGCAATCTTCTGCGCCGCTTCAAGGACTTTGAACGGCTGTTCACGCCGGGACTGCACTACGTAAAGAACTACATACAGTCAAGCTATACGCGTCAGTCACGCCCAAGCCACTGAAGTTGTGCAAATTTGCACTTGCATTAGATAACCAGCACGTTCAAGCCACTGAAGTTGTGACAAATTTCCACTTGCATTACATAAAGCAGTGGCTAAAGAAATTGAAATACGTCTCCAAGCTGATGTGATTGAGCGCATATCCTCGGGCGCAGATTTAATGGAAACTGCTATTATTTCTCTGCATTTGTAGAATCAACAACTACCATTGCACACACCTGTCACATCGGGATCCAGTCGCAACTGAGTAGCTCTTGTCAGCAGGCCAGAATATCGTCACACCGCATCATCTACGACAAACCAATCCTGCACCGCCGGAGCCTGAATCCGTCGAAGCATGGTGACGCTGAGTATAGACTGCGATTCCCATGCGTACAACGAAGACGCTCTGATGTGTGGACGTCCGTCAAACTGAATTCCACTTTCCAAGTGTCTCTCTTGGACTTGAGTGCATCCGCCAGGAGCACCATTACTTCTTTTCCCGAGCTCACAGAGGCTACTGCCACTTTTCAAATGCTGCTGTTACGGGTCAAAGAGGTGGTAAATATGGACCAGCAGGGAAAGTGTTTTTTCTTGCGAAGAAGACGCTCGCAACTTAACTCTTGCAAACGCGATTCTTTGATTCTTGTCGTCAACTCTACGTGGTCCGCAACAAAGTTTAACCGGGGTTTGTTGACATGCGATGTCATGATTAGACAGAGAGATGTTATATGAATGCACGAAGACAGCTTAATGTTTAAAGCCCCGTTCGTATAGCAGCAAACATTCGAAAGCGCCTCGGACTTCAGAACATCGGAGGAGGTGACGTGCACCTGATTCGAGAGGGAATCAAGGTGCTCCATGCAATATTCCTTCCCGAATAACTTCACCCAAATAATATTTGGAAGGAAAGCCACTATTGACTTCCACGGTGCTACCGTTTGAAGACAACGCCACGAAAAATGCGCTCCACGTGTGGTATTTTTGTGTTTGTCCGCTTTGAAAACCTACCTTTGCTGTCCGCTTCGTCATCAAGTACTTCCGGTTAAGCAGTGGGCCTTGGTAACACCGTAACTGTTCTTGCAAACGCATGTTAAACGACTAAAACATTGTCAAACAATCTTTTAGTTTTGTGTTTATTTGAATGTATTTTGAAAATGCAAGCGCGAAGAGAGTTTTCTGTGACGAAGTTATGTTTTTCGTAGGGGGACGAATATCCAAAAATGGCAGCTGCAGCTAGCTGTTTCTTGTGACAATAAGTGACAACGCTACGGCTAACAAATTTTTTTGCGCATGGAGCCGGTTTTGAGGTCGGTGAAAATGACCGTTCATTAATCCTATATGAAAAAACTAAGCAAACCCGTTAGTTAGCTCGAAGCGATCCTTCAAGTCATTGCTTAGGAAAGATAGCGCAACGAAAGTACGAACCAGAGCTCTCGGCCCAGGAGAGATACTGATTAATTTTATGGAAGCTTATCCCTACATGGCAAAAGCGTCAGGGTCGCTGACGAATAATCTCACACCGGCTAAGAAGAGAAAGTTGTGGGCAGAACTCGCAGGGGCTCTAAACGAGGAAGCGCCGGCGATATAAACCTTTTCAGCCTGGCGAAGCCATTGGAGGCGCTTTACCAGCCGAGTGCGGAACGACGCCGTAGGCGCAGCTTTTTCGGTTAAAGTTAACACGAGTTGAAATGTGGGAGCAATGCACGATAACTCCGTATTTTATTTTCAGGGACAGTGGCAATGGTGCCCTCCCTGACGTCCGAGGAAGGATCTGCGCCTTGTTGAGGAAGGCTTCTGTCAACGGCTGCACTCACCCATTCAACACCGGCGAAGCTTTCTAGTGTTTGATGATGCGTGGTCTTCAACGCTTGTGCCTAGCAATGCGTGTGTTACATAAAATGTATAAACCTTCTACACGGTCACCATAAAGACTACACACATTGGTACCTACGGGATGACACAAACGCACGCAGAAAGAAACACATTAGGGGAGGCCACGAACGTTTTATTGAAATGATGATGGTAAAGAGCTTGAGCGAAGACAGCAAACAACATTGGTGCTGAAATACTGGTGCTGACTGCTGAACATTGGTGCTGACTGCTGAACAAACTGACTGCTGAACTGGTGCTGACTGCTAAACAAACAACATTGGTGCTGACTGCTGAAATATGCTGCAGCAGTCGAAGCGCGGCAAGCCATTTCGGCTGAAATGTTGGCCAACAGCGTGTAGGTGCGTGTTTTTGACGGCGATTTTCTTGTCCCGACGGATACGAAGCAGGAATACATTTTCAGCAGTTTTTTTTACTTGAAGGGAACTATGCACAAAGGCGAAACCATATCGTTGCTAAATTGGCTGTTGAAAACTCAAGTGAGGCTGTGCCGCGTCAGCACGAGGTATCGGCATTGTGCAAAAACTCCACACAGTGTTGCCGTTCAATAAACCTTGAAAGTTCGCATGGCGTGCAGCAGCGTCAACCTTTATGGGTCGATCACTAAGCAGTTTTTAGTACTCGAAATATTACCGGTTTAACTCTTCCGAGTCAAACTATTGTTGGTCACAGTTTGAAAGCTTAGCGCAGTTCCAGCAAGCATGATTGCTCGTGGCGTTACCTACGTGAAAAGGTGTCGTAGTAACTATAAATACGGTGGTGCTGTTTCCTAGATCTCCATTTCTGAATTAATGCTAGAGTCATGCAAATTGAATGGCACAGGTCCTTTTAGCCCATGTATGAAGCCGTTTTCCTACTATATTGATGCCCTTTCAGCCCATGCATGAAGCCGTTTTCCTTCTAGATTGATGCGTGAAACCGCCGTTTGTATACAGCGTTTGAGTGTGTATGCCGAGTACATAAACAGGTTTTCTGTCAGTGGTTGACACACGAGGGCGCGTTCGATGATATAAATCAACTGCGTTCATTTACGATGATCACAGATTACATGGTAAGACATTTTCGCAGCTCCGATGGGCGCCTTCCTTATGGCCGCCATGGGTCATGTCACGCGTGAAGCTTCCACCACTTGCTGATAGAGGTCGCTAGTCTGTCAGCTAACAGTTTACAATGTCAGCGACTGTATTTGCTTTCAGCCGCACATTCTGTGTATTTCAGTCTTTGAGGTGTGCCTTAGAGTTACCTGTCACTTATTATGGAGCCCAATCAGATCAATAACGTAATAGTTCTTAGCCAGAGCTATGCATAAGTAATGAAATAGTTACCTCAGTCTACGTCATCTGCTTTTGAAAACCGTGATAGCAGAACTGAAGGTGCTGCTGCCTACGGAAATCGAACTTATTTGTGGCTCTTGTACGCCTCGAGCGCTGCGTGTATAGGCGCAACTGAAATCCGCCTAGCGGCCCGTTGCGAAAGCAGCCGCAGGAGGCTTCGGGCGGCTCCCCATTGTCGCCGCTGCTTTTGTGGCACGTTCATGCTGAGATTTTTTCTATGCATTGGAAATACATTTATGTGCAGAAGTCACTCTGCTCGCAAATGTGGTGTTTACGACAGTGTAAATGATATTTCTGACGCCGTCTTACTACGTAACATTCGGTCAATATAAGCACACAGTATGTGTCACACGCCGTCGTCGCCAAACCGGCATATATGCTTGAACCTGATTGTAGTTCGACTGACTGAAATTTACTAACAGCGTCTCCGTAAGCAGCCTTTCCTCGGATGGTCACGCTGCGGCTATACACTACGATGTAAATTGCTTTTTTGCGCTTACATAATCTAGCGGAGCCCTCATACCTCACGGGACGCAAGTTACGCTTGTCAATATTCGTTCAGATATCACCTCAGACAAGCCGGTGCGGCATACATTTCACGAAATTCCCAGAAAAGAGCTACGTTGGATATGCAAACCTGTACTCGGGGATTAATTAGCACACGACAAATAAAGTAATGCTCGGTCGCCTTGTCGCGACGTGAGCGTACACAAAAGTTCATCTGCCACATATCTCCAGGCCGACCTACAAGACGAAGACGGAAGTGGTGACTCTGGTGACGCAGCAGATTTTGTGAGATTTGAGGGACAGCGAAGAAGCCGAGAAAGCGAAAAGCGACTCGAGCCCGGACAAAGGGGGCAGCAGAAAGATGGTGGTGCGAACAAGAAGCCAAAGAAGCTAGCAAAGGCCGAGACAGTGAGCGTTGCCCAGTGAGCCCCCGCTAACAGCCGCCACAAGGCGGCGCAAGCGGCTCCTGCGGCGAGGGAGGGAGAGGGAGGACAGGGCACGACAAGCGGGGAGAAAAAGACGAAGTCCAGCGCGCTTGCACTCGCGAAGATGGCGCGGACAGCTTTTCTTTGTGCGAAAGCAAGCTGCCTGAGGGGTGTGGGGCCAGGAATGATACTGTGCCATCCTTAAAGCGGCTTCAATTATTCGTCAGTGGGGCTGCGATTTAGAATGAGCCCTCGGGCCCTGTGTTCCGCGCTGCAATGCTGCGGATTTTCAAACGGGGGTGGCCCAGGTGAAGTTCCACCAGGTGATATACCAGGAAGGCATGCCCAAAGCGCGGGAGTATGGCGTAGGTAGGGAATAACGTGGAACTGGCTGGGCTTCGCTAAGCGGCCGTTGCTCCTGCTGGCCATCAAGCTCTCATCCCTGGCAGTTTCTAATCGAGACCAGGAAATCCGAAGGCAGGAGGCCTCCTTGCCTAGTGGCAGATGCGTCGCACAATGATGCCGCTGCCGTGGTCCAACTGGCCCGGAGTCTGCCCCAGCCCGCAAATCGACCAAGGTGTAATCCCAACAACCCGCGGGTTTCGTGTCACAACGGGGCCAGGGCTTGTCCATGGGCAGTGGGCGACGATCAGCAGCAGCAGCAACCTCTGGTGCCCTTTGTGGGCCCCTTCCAAGTGCCCACCCTGCAGTTCAGGCTCATATGTCGTGGGACGTGGAATACCGCGGACCTGGCTGGGCTTCGTTGAGGTGCCCGTGCTCCAGCTGGCCATAGAGCTCTCACAACTGGCAGTTCCTGATCAGGCTCAGGGTGCTAGAGCTTGATCCAGAGTCAGGAAGGGGCAGCGGGCGATGCCCGGCAGAAGTACAAACCTCTGGTGCCCTTGGTGTGCCCCTTCCAAGTGCACATCGGAGTCACCCTGCAGTTCAGCGTCGTATGTCGTGTGACAGCGAATACCGGGGACCTGGCTGGACTTTGCTGAGGTGGATTGCTCCAGCTGGCCATGGAGCCTTGATAGAGGCAGTTCCTGATCAGTTTCGCGGACCACCAAGGGAGGAGGCGTCATTGCATGGTGGCGGTTGCGTCGCACAATGAGGTTGCTGATCTGGACCCAAGTGGGTCGGAGCCTGCTTCAGGCCACCACACGACCACGGTGGGACCGGGGTTGTTCGGGTGACACCGGGCCCAGGGCTTCGCCAGGGGCAGTGGGCGACGCCCTACAGCAGCAGCAACCTCTGGTGCCGTTGGTGGACTTGGAGGGCCCCTTCCATATGCGCGACGGCGTTACCCTGGCGTTCACCCTCGTATGTCCTAGGACAGCGAATACCGGGGACATAGCTGGGCTTCGCTGAGGGGCCTGTAAATAAATAAAACGATGCGCGCCACGAGCGCTGCCAGCAGGAGCTCGCTCCACGAGCGCGGCTCAGCGGCAGTCGGTTCTTTGGCATCCTTGACCGCCAGACGTCATGTCTTCGCGTTCCCTTTCGCCACACAAATTGCTGATGCCGAAAGCCGCAGCTGTCCGGTCCCGCCGACTTGCGCCATGGAATCGCTTCGTCGCCGCCGTGGAGTTCTCCGCACCACCGTCACGAAGATGACGGCACTCGACGCGCTGCTGCTGAACCCGGCGGCAGCGACTTTCGACTTGAAGACGCATCTGGACATTATTCCTGACAAACAGCGGGCTTTGCCCGAGCTGGACAACCAGATTCAGGCGAGACTCACGGAAGAGGAATTTGAGGCCGAGGTTTTCGATGCGACCTACTACGACGAGCGCATCTGCGCCCTTCGCACGCGCGTGGGCTCCCTCACGAGCCCGGCCCCTTTAGCCAGCGCAGCTACAGCCGAATCTGGTTAGCCTTGCGCGAGCGCACCTTCGCAGCCTCGACCATCGCTCAGGTAACGCAAGGAACACGCTTCGCCGTACTCCCGAAGCTCCAAATACCGACGTTCTAGGGCGACCGACGCGACTGGCAAGGGTTCCGGGACCAATACGATTCTAGCATCCACTCGAACACTACCTTACCACGCATCGAGAAGTTCAAGTACCTGCTGTCGTACTTGACCGCTCCCGCCAAGGATGTGATCAATGGCATAGGCTGGCCGACAACTACGACTTTGCCATCAAGGTCACCACCAACCGATTTGGGCGGAAGAATCTTCTCAAGGACGACCGCCTTGACAAATGGCTCGCCTTGGAGCCGGTGCAGTCTTCGGCCGAAACTAACAAATTGCGGGTCCTCTACCACAGTCACATTTCGCATAAACGCGTTGGAGGGCCTGGGGATATCCCCGGAGCGGTACTCCGTGGTGGTCCACCGCGTTCTGCTTGCCGCATGACCTGGGTTTCCCGTACCTACAAAGGCTGAAGAAGGCGCAGCAGGACGCATCCGAGGTAAGTGATGCTGGACTTCCTCCGCGTCCAGGTGGGAATTCGAGAGGAGAGCGCGTCCGATCGTTCGGTTCCATCAACGCGCCGCGTCTAGGGGAGGCAGCAGTCATCGCCTCCGCGCATCAATCCTCCAACGGCGATGACTCTCGGCGCCCAGTGTCCGTCTGCAGGGCGGCCCAGGTGTTATCTTTGCAGCGTTCAGGACCACGACCTCGCCCAATACACAGCAGCAATCCCGCCTGAGGAGAAGCGAAAGCGTTTGCAGACAGACAAGTGCTGTTGTAGGTGTGGCGAATTTAACCATCTCGCGCGACAGTGCAGAACAGCGAAACGTCTTGTCTGCGGCCACTGTTCACGTCGGCACCTCACGACGCTGTGCGACATCCAGCGCCCTGCGGGAAGGTTCGACCCTGGCAGCAGAAGACCAGATCACAGTAGAAGCGACAAGGCGACACTTGAAACAGCCAACGCAGTCACGTCCGCTTCGACCAGTGCTGCACGATACACGCCAGTACTTCTACAGGAAGCCGTGCATGGGGCATCGGCACAAGCCGCCAGCTGCTGCTCGTTCGGTTTTTGGATTCTGGCAGGCAGACGACCTTCATACGACGCGATGTGCCCCGAGCACTCGCTTGTCCCATCACCAGCGTCGAGTGTCTAACGCTGTAAGTTCGGAGACACTCGCCCGAGACACCTATTACGTGCAACAATCTGACGCTTAAAAGCCAGCATCATACGCCCACGTTTCAGGAGCATCACGTTAGCGTGTTGATCGGGTCGGACGCCTATTGGAAGGTGGGAACAGGAAACGTTTCCAGAATCTACCCCACTCTGATGGCTCTCGATACATTTCTGGGCTGGACTGTTCAAGGTGCTCAGTTCGACAACACAGGGGTCCCTCAATGGTCAATTATTGGCCCCTTATTGTTTATAATTTATATTAATAACATCGTGGATCATCTTCAATCAGATCATTGCGTTCTTTACGCCGACGACACCACATTATCTTGTGTCCACAAATCGCTACCACCCCTTGTTTCATTGCTCAATGGTGTTTTAAAAAAGCCATGGATTGGTGTCACAAGAATCACCTAATTATAAACCCCTCAAAAACTAAATATATGTTATTTAGATCGGAACAGAAGCACGTCCCCTTTAATGCCGGCGATAAATCTGGGTACCGACACAATTCATGTCTCTGACCATGTCATTTTTCTTGGCGTTCACCTTAATTCTCATCTCAAATTTCGCAATCACTTCAATTACTTAAGACGAAAAACTGCATGTGGAATTAGAGCCCGCATTAAGGCTCGTCAGTTTTTTCCACGTCACGCGCTTCTATTTTTGTATTATTTATTTATTCATTCATTCACAATACTGTAAGCCCTGCAGGGCTGTTACATTTTGCCTTTATTCACAGTCATTTGACATATGGAAATGGTTGGGTAATACCTACAATTCTCACATTTTATACGTGCAATACGTCCAGAATCAAGCCCTCCGCATAATCACAAATAGCTTCTTCTATTTCAGCGCTAGCGCACTTTTTGGCCAAAATAACGTGTAGTCAGTTTGCAAACTATTGCAATAGAGCATTATAACTTTATTATTCAAACTGCTGACTAATCAACTTCTTTTCCACTTTATTGAGTTAAGTTGTCTCACTAATTACCAACCTAACCAGATTCGCTGCAAACTAGAATTAGTTTCTTCCTTCAGTGTCAACAAATTATGGCAAAATGACTTCGCATTTTTCCGCTATTTCAAGCTAGAATAGTCTGCCGGATGCAATTAAGTCACTTTCTTCTTTATCGCCATTTAAAAAGCATCTTAAAAAGTTTATTTTGTAGTTTTAATTTGTTCACAATAGTTGTAAGAATGTCTAATTTAGCGTGTGTTTATTTTTTGTTGTTGCATGGTTGTTTGTTGTCGGTTTTATTGAATGTGTGTTTGTGGTTTTTTACGGCTAGTGGGATAGTTTTTTTTTCTTCAGTGTCAGCTACATTCCAATTCACTTTGCTCGTTTTATTTTCCACTTGTTTTTTCAACGTGCGCAATACTGGCCCCTTGAACTGCGTTAGTTTTTGTGCTCTCTTGGCATGCGTTATTTTTTGTGCTCTCTTGGCAAAAATTCTTTAGAGATTTCGTTTAAATGCACTCTTTCGTCTATTCGTTTTTATTGCACATTCTGAATTGTTTTGCTTAAAATTGTGATTCGACATACAATACAGTGTAGTGTGTCCAGTTTTTCCTATTTTCCTTTCTTCCATTTTTCTTCGTTACATCCTTTTTTTTCGTTTATTCTCGTTCTTTTCTTTTAATTTAGTCTGTCTGGTAATGTTACGACATGAGTTCTTGGTTTGCTTTGCTGTTACTTTGGCTCTGTTAGTGTAACTCTGAGACTTGTGACTATTTAAATTGTCTTTAGCTGCTTTAATTGTATTTTTTCTGTGTAATTATATATCGAGGGTCCTGGTGCAGTATCAACTATGGGACCCTTGTCTGGATATATCTAACCTTGCTCTTTTAAAGAGTCAATGAACTTTCTTCTTCTACGACCGCTCATTCGGGCGCGCTCTTTTTGTCTCGGCGAATCGCCCCCCGAATACGCTGCCACAAACGTTGATCCATCGTCCATCCGCCCCCCGGAAGCGATTGCAAATCGGGGCACTACGGCAAAGTAGATGTTCAACGACGCCGCCGTCCACCCGTTCGAACTTGGCGATCGCAAAGTAAACGACCGGGATCAAGCGCCCATTAACAATGAAGAGCCAAGACGTGACGTCTCCAACCTTTCGTCATATCGAGACTATTCTAAGCCTGCTTTCGGTGTGCTAGAAATGTAGTTGAAACAGTCAGACAACAGCCTTCACCTGAGCGCGGACGTCACCACCTTCGTATCTGAAAAGCTTGGGACGGATAGCGCAGCCGTACTAGCTCGAACCAGTCCATTTATGGCTAAGCAAAGGCAACACGTGCCTCCAACAGGTACTCGGCCTTGGAGAACCCTTGTTGACTGGCAGCGATCTGCGCATACGGGCACAGCATCGTCAAGCCGTCGGGGAGTGCCCTCTTTGGTACCTTCGGAAACGGGAACGGGCTTCGATTCGCTCGCAAAGCGACAGCGCAGCCACCGGCCAAGCTCCGATTAGGAGACTGTGTTTTTGAAAGACAATTCATTGCCGACCTAGCAGCTTGCCCGCCTTCACCTGTTTGCCGGACGCGATGTAGTTGTATAACATTGTACCCTCTGCCATTAAATTTCTCTCCGCCATCCATGCGGACTTCATATCAGGCAACCAGTGCAGCGGGTGTTATTTTTAAGCAAGCCCCTGTTCAGCTTGGGGGCAGCGGGAGTGTGTAAAATAAAGCGAATGAAGCGCACCACGAGCGCTGTCAGCGGAAGCTCGCTCCATGAGGGCGCATCACGCGGCAGTGGCTTCTTTGGCATCCTTGACAGCCGGACGCCAGGTGTTCTCCTTCCCTTTCGCCACAGGGCCCTCGCTCCAGCTAGCCATGGAGCCCTGGCAGTTCCTGATCAGGCTCGGGGAATCTGAATGTGCACGTCCTTGCATGATGGCAGTTGCAACGTGTGGGTAGGAGGGAGTTGGTAATTCATTATAACTTTGTTGAGCGCAGCACCGAGAACACCAGACGAGGGACGAAGCACTCGTCCATGTATCCCTCGTCCGGTGTTCTCTTTGCTGCGCTCAACAGTTATAATGGCAGTAGCGTCGCACAATGAGGCCGCTCACGTGTCCCAACTGGGTCGGAGCCTGCCTTAGCCCACAACCCGGCCCCAGCTTGATCCGAACAATCTGTGCGGTTGCTCAGGTCACACTGGGCTTTCCCAGAGGCAGGAACAGGCAGTGGGGGATGCCCAGCAGCATCAAATGCACGACGGATTTACCTTGTACTTCAGTTTCGTATGTCGTGGGACAGCGAAAACTAGGAACCAGGGCGCACTTTGCTCAGGGGCCTATGCTGCAGCTGGGCATGGAGGCCTAGACCTGGCAGTCCCTGATCCGGCTCGGGAAATCCGGAGAGGAGACGACCTGGCATGGTGGCGGTTGTGTCGCAATGTGGCCGCATGTCATGAGTGAAAGAAGAAAACAAAGAAGACGCAAGGCACGCGGCTCGAAGGTCATCGAAACCGGCTACGGCGCCGAAGGCTCGCTACCCGGGCACGAGCTCGCGCCGGCAACCAACCAATGGGACGCGGCCAGCGACGGCAGAAGCGGCGGAAGAACACGGAGGGAGACTGAAGAGTGGAGCGTTACCGGGCTGCGCGGCGGTCGGGCGACCGGACCCGTGCCGTGCCCCAGGAGGTCCTCCACCAGAACAACCTCCAAGACATCTTCTCCACAAGCGAGTCACGTTGCCGGGAAACAGTGAAAAAACAGCGGCCCCAAGACAGCTGCGTTCGCCACAACGGGGACGGGAGCTCGGAGCGCGCTGCACTGCCACGGCATCGACCCACTGCGTGAACATTTCAACGCTGCCACAAACCTGTGCCGGTAGTATCCACGTACTGCGTCGTTTACCTTTATTCCCGGACCGTGACTTTTTCTTGCTTCTTCAAACCCGCTTTGGTTACCACTTTGGTAATAGTCTATATTGTTCCCCATTTGTTTTTAATTCCGCTTTGCTCTTTGTTACATTGTTTGTATGTTTTTTGGGTCTCGAGTGTTATAAAAACTAGTCTCGTTCATAACGCTCATTCTTCTATTTAATATTGTTGTCACCGAACCTGACAATAATTGGCGTCCGCGACAGGACGAGGCTAGTTCGCCTGGCATACCCCTAAAAAACAAACTCATAATGGACACGGCAGAGTTACATGAACTAGGGAAGAGGTTAGGCTTGAGCGGCGACGAGCTTAAACAGTGGGTGCTCGAGGAGCAAAATAGCTGGCTCGAGGAAACAGTTCTAGAGCTTGAGGCGGCCAAAGAGCTAGCCGAGATAAAAAAAGATTGCCGCAAAACAGAAAGAAACTTTTCAGCTGCGGCTACGGCTCGCGGAACTGGAAGCGACGCGCAAGGCAGCATCTCAATCAGATGGTATTCAAGAAGAAACTGATCAAATCCAACCTGTCGTACTTTCTAGCTTTAGCTCAGAGCAATCTCTGCCACTTTTTGAAGAGACACAAGATGCCAAACAACAGTGGGAGCCTGATCTACTAGCGAAACGTCAGATGGTTCTTCAATCAGACCATAACAGCGAAACATATTTCCAACCCCATGCACCAACATCAAACTTGATTGTTTGCAGGCCCCTGGAAACTAAGTTTGATAATGAAGGCAATCCGGAGACGCAGAACATCCCGCCTCCGAAGCACCGCTCCGTAGTAAAAAAAAATTCCCCGCATTTCCCCGAGGGGAAGAATGTGAAAGTGCGAATGCACGAGTTGAATTTGCGCGGTTCGGTAATGTTCGCGAAAGAGAGATCACACACACACACACAACTACAAAGAAAGAAAGATGCATTTATTCACAGACACCTATTTGTGTGGTCGTTTTACTTGATTGCTAGAGCGGATCTCAGCTTTGAAATTGATTGATTGATTGTGGGGTTTAACGCGCCGACGCAACGCAGGCGATGAGGCGCGCCGTAGTGGAGGGCTCCGGATTAATTTTGACCACCTGGGGATCTTTATCGTGCGCCGAAATCTCGCACACACGGGCGTTTTTGCTTTTCGCCTCCATCAGAAAAGCGGCCGCCGCGGCCGGGAATCGAACCCGCGACATCGTGCTCAGCAGCGCAACGCCTTAGCCACTGAGCCACCGCGGCGGGTAGCTTTGAAATTTCGTGTCAGTACTCCTTTAAGCAGGTGCATTAGCCCTTCTCACGCCCGATTCTTGGCCAATCCCCCACGTGGGTATGTGCCATGTCAGCGGCCAGGCAGCGCGCGCCCATCTCCCCCCGTTGCCAAGGAAGACGAGGAGATTCCCCCACGTGGGTATGTGCCATGTCAGCGGCCAGGCTGCGCGCGCCCATCTCCACGTGCGCGGACATCGCCGGTGGACGCAGGTTCAGGGTCGCTTAAGAAGTGCATTGCACTTAAAAGACACCGACTAAAGACACAGATGTCAAAAGCCCCCCTACTTTAGTCCGACCAAACCGCGTAGTGTCCCGAATGAAGCAACAGCCACGTGAGCTAAGGAGGTGCTACCCCAGTCAGACTAAGGAGTGGAAATCGAAATCCAAGAGAAGCTATAGGACCGCAAAGAGGGCTACATGTAAAGGCACCGGTAGCTTGCCAAGGTCTAAAACCACTAAAGGAAATGTTGCTCGGTATGTGCCATGCTCACATCCTGGCCGAAAGTTAGCGTGTGCGTGCGTAGTTTGTGATGTAACGGGAAAACCTTATGACTATGCTGCACGACGTGTATACGTTAGAGGCAGAGAGTGGCATCGGAGCCACAGTCGAAAAAGACATCCCCCTCGCGAGGGGCACGATCAAATGCACAGCATTTCCGAGGGGGTGCGCCGACAAGTCGTATCTTTCGATCGCGGGACCCGTGTCGCCATCTTTCGGAGGCGCGGGACAACTTGTGGCGCTTTCGAAACAAACCAGAAATGAGTGAAGGATATAAGGCGCGTTCGGTGCATCGAAATCTATGTCGGTTTCGTGGCTCAGTCGGTAGTGCGCCGGGCACCTTGCGTTCCGCCAGCGGCGTCATGGGTTCGAAACCGGGCGTCGGACACTGTTATTTCTTTTATAGTGTAGTGGCCTGGCTGCGGACTACGACAAGGCGCGCCTGCGGACTACGACAAGGCACGCCAACGCCGCGTGACATTGTGATTTACTAAAATGCTATGCATTTAAAAGCAAAGAACTATCTGCCCGATTGCCTCTTTGGACAATTCTGGACTGGCTGCTCCACTTGGACCTGGCGTGTATAGTATAGATTAACTTGGTGTGTCGGTTTATGATATACTTTGATCGGTTTTTTGCGCAGTTGTGCTTTTTCGCATGGAGGTTTCAAGTTCAGTGATGAGGACTAAATAGTGTGTGACAATTCATCTCAAGCACTATGTGTTTCTGTGGAGTGTAGGACTGTGAAGAGACATTTTTCAGAGCCAAATGCTTAAGTGGGGGGATATTGTCATGAGTGAAAGAAGAAAACAGAGAAGACGCAAGGCACGCGGCTCGAAGGTCATCGAAACCGGCTACGGCACCGAAGGCTCGGGACCCCGGCACGAGCTTGCGCCGGTGACCAACGAATGGGACGCGGCCAGCGACGGCAGCTGGCGGCAGAAGCAGAACAAGGAGGGAGACTGAAGAGTGGAGCGTGACCGGGCTGCGCGGCGGTCGGGCGACCGGACCCGTGTTGTGCCCCAGGAGGTCCTCCACCAGAACAACCTCCAAGACATCTTCTCCACAAGCGAGTCGCGTTGCCGGGCAACAGTGAAACAACAGCGGCCCCGAGACAGCTGCGTTCGCCACAACGGGGACGGGAGCTCGGAGCGCGCTGCACTGCCACGGCATCGACCCACTGCGTGAACATTTCAACGCTGCCACAAACCTGTGCCGGTAGTATCCACGCACTGCGTCGTTTACCTTTATTCCCGGACCGTGACTTTTTCTTGTTTCTTCAAACCCGCTTTGGTTACCACTTTGGTAATAGTCTCTATTGTTCCCCATTTGTTGTTAATTCCGCTTTGCTCTTTGTTACATTGTTTGTATGTCTTTGGGTCTCGAGTGTTATAAAAACTAGTCTCGTTCACAAAGCTCATTCTTCTATTTAATATTGTTGTCACCGAACCTGACACCGCTGCCGTGGCCCAAGTGGCTCGGAGCCTGCCTCAGCCCACAATCCTACCCCGGTGTGACCCGAACAACCTGTACGGTTCGGGTCACAAGGGCCAAGGGCTTGCCTAGGGGCAGGGAGGATCAGTGGGCAACGCTCGGCAGCAGCAGCAACGCCTGGTGCCCTCGGTGGACTTCGAGGGTTCCTTCCAAACGCACGGCGGCTTTATCCTGCAATTGAGCCTCGTGTGTCGTGGGTTAAGGAATACTGGGGACCTGGAAGGGCTTTCGGTGAGGGCCCTTGCTCAGCTGGCCATGGAGCCCTGAGCCCAGGCAGTTCCTGATCAGGCACGCAGAATCCGCAGAGGAGGCATCCTTGCATGGTGGCAGTTGCGTCGCACAATGAGGCTGCTACCGTGGCCCCAAGTGGGTCGGAGCCTGCCATAGCCCACAACCCGACCCCGGTGTGATCTGAACCTGTGGGGTGGTTCGGGTCAAACCGGGATCAGAGCTCGCCCAAGGGCAGTGGACGACAGTCGGCAGCAGCAGCAACCTCTGCTGCCCTCGGTGGACTTCGAGGGCTCCTTCCAAATGCACAACGGCTTTATCCTGCAGTTCAGCCTCGTGTGTCGTGGGTTAGGGAATACTGGGGACCTGGATTGGCTTTCGGTGAGGGCCCTTGCTCAGCTGGCCATGCAGCCCTGAGCCCAGGCAGCTCCTGATCAGGCACGCAGAATCCGCAGAGGAGGCATCCTTGCATGGTGGCAGTTGCGTCGCACAATGAGGCTGCTACCGTGGCCCCAAGTGGGTCGGAGCCTGCCATAGCCCACAACCAGACCCCGGTGTGATCTGAACCCCTGGCGTTGGTACTGCCTCAGCCCACAACCCGACCCCAGCGTGATCCGAACCTGTGGGGTGGATCGGATCACACCGGGATCAGAGCTCGCCCAAGGGCAGTGGACGACAGTCGGCAGCAGCAGCAACCTCTGCTGCCCTCGGTGGACTTCGAGGACTCCTTCCAAATGCACAACGGCTTTATCCTGCAGTTCAGCCTTGTGTGTCGTGGGTCAGGGAATACTGGGGACGTGGATGGGCTTCGGTGAGGGGCCCTTGCTCCAGCTGGCCATGGAGCCCTGGGCACATGCAGTTCCTGATCAGGCTCGCGGAATCCGCCGAGGAGGCATTCTTGCATGGTGGCAGTTGCGTCACACAATGAGGCTGCTACCGTGGCCCCAGTGGGTCGGAGCCTGCCATAGCCCACAACCCGACACCGGTTTGATCCGAACCGTTGGCGTTGTTACTGCCTCAGCCCACAACCCAACCCCAGTGTAATCCGAACCTGTGGGGTCGTTGGGGTCACAACGGGATGAAGGTTTGCCCAAGGGGGATGGCAATGGGCAACGCTAGGCAGCCGCAGCAACCTCTGCTGCCCTCGGTGGACCTCGAGGGCTCCTTCCAAATGCATGACGGCTTTATCCTGCAGTTCAGCCTCGTGTGTCGTGGGGCAGGGAATACTGGGGACGTGGATCGGCTTCAGTGAGGGGCCTTTGCTCTAGCCGGCCATGGAGCCCTGAGCCCAGGTAGTTCCTGATCGGGCTCGCGGAATCCGAAGAGAGGAGGCGTACTTGCATGCTGGCAGTCGCGTCGCACAATGAGGCTGCTACCGTGACCCGAAGTGGGTTGGAGCCTGCCATGGCCCACAACCCGACCTCGGTGTGATCCGAACCTGTGGCGTTATGCCTAGGAAGTTCCTGATGAGGCTCGCGGAATCCAAAAAGAGGAGCATGCTTGCATGGTGGCAGTTGCGTCGCACAATGAGGCTGTTACCATGACCCCAAGTGGGTCGGAGCCTTCCATAGCCCACAACTCGACCCCGGTGTGATTCGAACGAACCTGTGGCGTTGCTACCCCCTCAGCGCACAACCCAACCCCAGTGTGATCTGAACCTGTGGGGTTGTTCGGGTCACACCGGGATCAGGGTTTGCCCAAGGGCAGTGCGTGACGCTAAGCAGGAGCAGCAACCTCTGGTGCCCTCAGTGGACCTCGAGGGCTCCTTCCAAATGCATGGCGGCTTTATCCCGCAGTTCAGCCTCGTGTGTCGCGGGGCAGGGAATACTGCGGACCGGGATCGGCTTCAGTGAGAGGCCCTTGGTATAGCAGGCCATGGAGCCCTGAGCCCAGGCAGTTCCTGATCAGGCCTCGCGGAATCCGAAGAGAAGACACGTACTTGCATGCTGGCAGTCGCGTCGCACAATGAGGCCGCTACTGTGCCCCAAGTGGGTCCGAGCTTGCAATGGCCCACAACCCGACCTCGGTGTGATCCGAACCTGTGGCGTTAGTGCCTAAGAAGTTCCTGATCAAGTTCGCGGAATCTGAAGGGAGGAGCATGCTTGCATGGTGGCAGTTGCGTCGCACAATGAGGCTGCTACCATGGCCCCAAGTGGGTCGGAGCCTGCCATAGCCCACAACTCGACCCCGGTGTGATTCGAACCTGTGGCGTTACTGCCTCAGCCCACAACTCGACCCCAGTGTGATCCGAACATTTGGGTTGTTCGGGTCGCACCGGGATCAGGGCTTTCCCAAGGGCAGTGGGCAACGCTCGGCAGCACCAGCAACCTCTGGTGCCCTCGGCGGACTTCGAGGGCTCCTTCCAAATGGACAGCAGCTTTATCGTGCAGTTCAGCCTCAGCCTCGTGTGTCGTGGTTCAGGGAATATTGGGGACCTGGATGGGCTTCGGTGAGGGTCCCTTGCTCCGCCTGCTATTGAGCCCTGGCAGTTCTGGTCAGTCTTGGGGAATCTGGAGAGGAGACGACCTAGCATGCTGGAAGTTACGTCGTGCAATGAGGCCGCTGCCGTGGCCCCAAGTGGGTCCGAGCCTGCCTAAGCTCCCAACCCGACCCTGGTGTGACTCGAACCTGTGGGGTTGTTCAGGTCACATCGGGAACAAGACTTTCCCAGGGCACGGAAAGGCAGTGGGTGACGCCCGGCAGCATCAGCAAAGTCTGGTGCTCTCGCTGGGCTTGGGGGGCCCCTTCCAAATGCACGACGGCCTCACCCTGCAGTTCAGCCTCGTGTGTGCAAAGGCTTGTGCCGAAATGTGTAACGGGAGCAGGTGTTGGCGCACCACCCGCCCACGGTGTCAACACTGATGTAAAGAGCAAGAAAAAACGGAAGAACAGACTCCCGACCTCCTTAAATGACCAGGAGACCACCTTCGTGATCTTTGACGCCTGCCACGGCATCAAATTGCCACCAAACCTTCATTGCGACAAAGGCAGCCTCAGCAGCAGTACCTACAGCATATGTTGTATAAACGTTCCTTCAAATGGGGTAAGGGAGCTCAAGAAAACGAGTGTGATGGCCTTTATGTTGGGCGGCGACTTTAGTCTGGTATGCCATGGCCTGGTAAAAACATAGACTAGTTCTCCAGGTCCCAGTGGTCCTCGAGGACGGTGCTGGTTAACTAAACAAACTACGAACAGTATTTTTGGGCAAATCTTGTACATCCTCAAGATACTTTAGAGAGAAGTATCTTAAAGGACCACAATAGTGTAATAATGCTACCATTCAACCGACCAAAGAGATAACTGCAACCACTTTCTCTGCATTTTAACTGCAAACGTGATACAATGCATAATAAATATGAACGCTTCTATATATCATATTCCAAAGCCATCACGTTGGGATAAAATTTGTTTGAAGTAACTACATCAACCACACAAGGGTTTGGATCCAGCTGTTACGGGTGCCTGTAGTTAAGATGTGAGACTAGGAGAAACAATGCTAATATTCACATTTATTTACAGCTTTCGATGCTCTAAATTCGATAAGTGCTGTTCCCAGAGGTTTGAAGGCTCCACAGCCACCGTCCATATTTGCCGATCAAAGGAGTGCCATAGAGGGTAGTGCGCAATAGTTCATGAGCCAGGAAATGGAGTCGAGGAATCCCCTGGTCCAGAGTGGCCGGCACGTGTGTCATAGCACTGGCATTTTACTGAAGAGCGTGACCCAATTGGCTAATATGTGCTTTGTTGCGGAGCTGTGTAGGTGAACACGATCGTTCGTTGAAGTATGAACACAAAAAAGATACACACGTAGATATTTTTACTAAAAGTTGGTACCAATTCTTCTTCCAAGTATGTGAGAGGTATGAATGCACGACAAATCTGTGCCTTCACCTGAAACTCAGAAGCACACCTCACCCCAATTTTCACCTCCCGGTAATACGTACATCAGAACTGTGCAGATAGCTATGCATCTGCATTTCCAAGCACTACTATCTTGCAAGGTGGCCACAAGTCCGTGTTACATTAAATGAGCCAAAGCATTAAGCTAGCAGGGGAACGGTAATTTCACCCGTGGTTTTCTTATTCGTAATGTGTTGAGATTTCACTTAGCTAGGCTGTAATACAGCCAAACGGACCTCTCACATAAAGTCTGTTAAGAGGGTCACTAACAGGGTTGCAAACTAATTATACCTACAAATGTTGTAAGTTGGGCCGTCTAAGCTGATGATGAACCTCGTCACTGCTTGCTTACGCTTCAATGCAGTGACAATCACTTTTCTTTCATGCAGGTAGAACTGCGCCAGCAACGTAAAAAATACCGTCTTGAGAAGATTTTAGCTGCATAAAGCAAAGTGGAGGCTGGAACAGCAATTCTTTGGCAATCCAATTCTTGCATGCCTCCCGTCGAACACTTGTACATGTTGCCGTAGTTACTCTAGGAATATTAACGTGACTGTCCAGCTCGACAGCATATCATATCTAAGGAAACAGCAGTACTTTTTGTGTGCAGCATTTTTGTGTGACAAAAGGACCACGACTACTTCGGGCGGACCGAATATACCAGGAAAGTGACCAACTACATCGGCGGGTACACTGTGCGGAGTACGCACACCTTCTGGTTCCTGACAAAGTAAGTGGTTCGCTCATTTCTCAGGTGGACAACGAAGGACGCACTGAGCCGCCGGAGTAGGTGAAAGCGGCAATCCACGATGCCGTGCGTATCGTACCACAAAGCAGCGTCCGAACGTGGTCAAGTACGCCTGCTGGCTGCGAGTAGTCATTAGTCTCCCGCTGGACATATCACATTACAGGCAGATCACATCCGGAACCTGACAAAGATGCTGCTTAACAAGAATGTTGTGCTACGGGTTCATGCTATGCACATTAGATGAAAAAATAGCAAGGGAACCTGTGTTCTGTATGTGCTGGCACAGCAAGTTTGCCTCACAAAAAGACACCCAAATGATCACGACACAAGCTGAAGTGTAGGTGTTTGTCTTTTTACTTTGTATTGTGTCCTGCAGACCACGCATGCGACACACGTATCAGCTTGCAATGACCCACTGAGCTAAGTTTACGGCAACACGTTCCTGTTAACGTGCGTGTTAGCGTTCGGAAGTACACCGAGGCTGTTACGGTAAGCTCGTGGCAGAAATAGAAACAGGAAATGTGCTGAAACAATGTTACTGGCGTTCAATCGCACGTTTAACGATTCGTCCATTCGTGCGACATATGCCAGCGCACACTTGCCACAGCGACGTTTTCGGGGCCGACGCCGTGCCAGTCACCTTTTGCATCAAGAGGCGGCGGCTCTCCGTTATCACAAAGATTGGAACCTTGGCCATTTGAGCTATGTGAATACCGCTGTGTTAGGGAGTTGTTCTTGTGTGAGTGCATGTACAACGCGAATATATGTTGCTTGAATTATTGTCGCTTGAAGCGTGCGAGTGATGTGGCACCAGTGTAACTATATATCTGGTGTCCTCCGCGTTCATTGCCCACCAGGTTGCTTTTCCCAGAGGTTCTTCGGCGGGGTGATGAGTGGCGGTCACACCGTCGCCATCATCATCATCATTAGCAACAGCAGGACCGGTGTGTGCGCTACCAGGTAGCCAACATCACTTGGCTCTTGATGAGGCTGCGGAGCATTTTCGAGGAAGAAGAGGGGATACAGACAGGTTGCCGCTCGTGAACCGCCAGGCAGTCGGGCGCAGACAGTACCCTGAACGCGTCGAGCCACTACCAGCCACCATCACCAACGTACGTAGCGCCAACGCCGAACCCAGAGCGGCAAGGGCCGTCCTACGACGCACTGCGTTAGGACGGCATCGCGGCCCTTTTTCATTTTTGTGTGTTCGATGCTGCGTGAACAGCCCATCGTATCCCGTTCAAGTTAAATGCATGTTCCCCCAGCCACGCAGTCTTCGATAATATCCTGCCCGTCGCGCACGTGCACACATGATTTGCTGGCCACCCCGCCAGCAATCCCGCTGTAAATGTGACGCAATGCTGCACTGTAGTACAAGAGACAGAATCATACATAATGCGTAATACAATAACAACAGTTCCATTAATAGGCATAGGCTTCTGCCACTCAGGCTGGTATAAATTCTCGTATATAATCGCAGCAACCACAGCAGTGTTGGGCTGCAGCTGCTGGGTGCCTGGGGCAAGATGTGCAATTGAGGCAAACAAGGTAATACAGCAGATGACCGATTTTTCGGACCTGGAGGGGAACTAAAAGTAGTGTAGTCCGAATAAAAGAGCAGTCTGAAAAATACGTGAGCCATTACCCCTATGGGACAACTGGCGGTTCCTGGGAAAGTCCGAAATATCCAGCAAGCCCGAATTTTTGCAGTCCCAAAAAACGGTTGGCTATTAATTTCACCTATTAATTTAGGGCCTTGAAAACCGTGTTGAAAAGGTTGAAACCCTGATGAAAAAGCCTTGAAGGCTCCACTGCGACCGTCCATATTTGCCCATCGAAGGAGTGCCATTACTGCACAAAAATTCATGAGCTTGTAGCTGGAATGGGATAAGTTACTGGTTCAAAATGGACGCCGCATGACAGCCATAGCACTGATATTCGCACTGAACTGCGTGATACGGCTGGTTCAGATTGCCTTCAATGTCTAGCTGTGCAGGTGAACAGGATTGCTGTTCTAGGTATGGCTGAGTGCATCAAGATACCACAGAATTGTAATTGTTTAATTTATCACACACCCACACACGCAATAATGCTTCTCACCACAATACGTTGACAGAGCTAATGTTGCTAAGCACCACTCTGTTGGCAGATGGCCAACAATTTGTATTACACTGAATAAGTCAAAGCATTAAACTACCATGAAAACAGCAATTTCGATTTTACCTTTCAGATTGCTGTGTGGCGAAGGCTGCAGTTAACTGGATTAACTATACCTATGCACGTAGTAAGTTGAACCCAGCTCTGCTGCTGCAGAAGCTTACAGTTCAATTCAATGGCAATCGTTTCTTTTTAATGCAAGTATATCTGGGCCAGCAAATTGAACCAAGACCCTGTCGAGATGAATTTCAGCTGCATCACTTTAATGCGGGGGAAGAAACAATCCTTCGGCAGCCCCATTCAGGCATGCCTACATCGAACACTTGTACCTGCTGTTCTACTTAGGAATGCTAACGTAACTGTTCATCTTGAAGGCACATCCTTGCTAAGGAGACAGTAGCAATGCAACACGAGCAATGGCATAAGAGGTGACAATGCAGCATTTTTGTACATGGACCTCACTTATTCGGGCTCACAGATTACAAAGGGAAGTGGCAAACTATACTGGCAGGTACATTGTGCAGAGTGCGCAAGCATCTGGTGTCTGGCAATGCGAGTAGTTTTCTGATACCTAGGAAGGACAATAGAGGATGTACTGATGCAGGAGAGGATGTGAAAGCCGCAATCCACGATTATGAGCGCATCGTGCACCAAAGGAGCGTCCCAAAGTTGACAAGGACAGCTGCTGACATTGCGAGCTTTTCACAAGTTTGTCAGAAGTTATTAGCCTCCCCACATTACAAGAAGAAGCCAGATCACGTCATGTCCCAAAGTTGACAAGGACAGCTGCTGACATGGCGAGCTTTTCATAAGTTTGTCAGAAGTTATTAGTCTCCTGCACGACACCCCACAATACAAGCAGAAGCCAGATCATGTCCGAAACTTGACAAATGTGCTGCTTAAGAGGTATGACGACGTCTTGCGCATCGCTTGGTCCATTACAAAAAGAGCAAGGGCGCCTATGTTCGGTATGCGCTGATGAAACAAGCCCTTCGCACACCAATAGGCATCCTAAATGAGCACAACACAATCTGGGCATTGACCATTTGTGCTGCTTCCTAGGCAATACAAGCAAGCTTACAACTGCTAGAATATTGTCGTTGAATATTTTGAATATTGAATATTTTGTCGTTTTCAAATCCCTCATGACCCACTGTTGTCTGACTTCTCCACTTGTTATCTTGCGGCTGCAACGTAGTCTCGCTACAAACATTCCATTTTATGTTGATGCCGCAACTTCCTTGTTCATCTACATTTCCTACCCCAGTCTCCTGTTCAATGTACTATACTCAGGGTGTTCAAAAATAAAAACGCATTGTTTCATTTTGCCGTTTTGAAAAGGCTCGCGCCACTCCTGTCTCCCTTTGCCACTTGGTATCTTGTGGCTGCAATGAGGAACCGCTAGAAACATTTGGGCGAAGCTGTAATTTATTTATGCTCTCATTTTGTCGTCCGGACAAGACTGACGGCCCACTGTTCTCCCACTTTTCCATTTGTTTCCTTCTGGCGGACGTGATCCCGCTAAAAAAATTCCAGCCAGGCTGAAATGCACTCATGTTCTCAGTTTATGTGGAATATAAATGGACGTTTATTTGATGAGACGCTACTTTTTATAGAACGACCGCTACACCACCAGGGTAGTCGGTGCAGTGATCGCTCTTTCCTAAAAACAGCATACTTAGTAAAGTTTGAATATTGTTGAATATTGAATACACATATCTGAGACGATTTATTATATGCTGTCAAGGTTTTTAATTCGCTACCGTCGAGTCTAACGCATTAGCGTGAGCTTCCTTTTTTTATAATGATTTGTATCATCTTTGCCTTCCCACCGTGTAATTCTTTGGTGGAGGGTGCGGAGTCATCCCCAGCCTGGTTCCAGCTTCGCAATGTCTCAACCTGGGTGCAGTCATCAAAGGTACGCGGTGATTACAACTCGACCGTGTCCACCGCCCCGAGCCTCCATCTCATCAAGATCAGCCATGACGAGACGAGACGAGATGAGACCAACAGAAGACTCCACATCCCCAGCCCCGCAGACCGATGTGGTCCCAGCTACCTTAGACGTTTCGCCGTTCCCTTGACGTCGGTGTAACAGGAGGAGGCATCACCAGCGGCATCATTATCTTCGGTGGCGGCCGGCACCGTTCTTGGTTTGCGGTCACCACAACGATCAACCTCATCGCACTGTGTTTCCGCTTCGAGCGGGACGGTCGCATTAAGCCAGGGATGTAAAGAGAACAGTAGAACATACCGCTGTATTCTCAATCATTGAGGAAGATGTGTGCACGTGCAGCCGGCACAGTCTGTCATGGCCACCAATAGTGTAAATAGATCGTTCATCATTTTCAATCATGGCACGTCTCCCTTTCCCTTGCCGCCATGTAACAATATTGTAGGAAAAAATATGTCAACGTCACTTTGCCGCACAAATAGTACTTAAAGACCCACCACGAATTCTCGGACTATTACGGTGGTGTCACAGCAGCATATGGATGTTTTACAAATATCCAGAGATCCCTAGTATTTTAAGTTGTGCCAAGGCAGGTACTTCCCATGAAAATTATTCTACGTGTACTCTCCGACTGACTTTACTTACTTGAAGGAGACCAGCTCCGATGGTGGCAAACAGCTACAGGTCCTTTTAATCACAACCTGCCACCAGGAGGTGGGACACCTACCACAATTTCCATGCAATCTTCTATGCGCTTCAAGGACTTTGAACGGCTGTTCACGCCGGAACTGCACTACATCAAGAACTACATACACAGTAAAGGTACGCGCGTCAGTCACGCCCAAGCCACTGAAGTTGTGCAAATTTCAACTTGCATTAGATAAACCAGTAGCTAAAGAAATTGAAAAACGTCTCCAAGCTGATGTGATTGAGCGCATATCCTCTTCTGAATGGGTGTCTCCCTTAGAATCAGTTTGAAAAAGCGACGGACCAGTCAGGATGTGCGTTCACCTACAACAAATAGCCTAATCAACTGTTTTCGTTGAGTTTCCTTCTGACGTACACAACTCCACTCACTCCAGAGAGCTACTCACTTCTCTAAATTGGATTTCGCATCCGCATACCAAGTTGCTTTACATGTCGGCAGCCGGGATCTCACGCCATTTGTAACTCATGAAGGCATATTTCGTTTTAAACTAGCCAGCTTTGCAGCGGCCCCGGCAGCTTTTGAACAAATGATACGCGACCTCCTTCGGGGTTGCACAGGCATGCAGTGCTACATAAATGGCCTCAGTACATGGCAGCTCTCAGAAGTATTACCATAATCTGCGACAGGAGTTGCAATGCACTGCTGAAGCACGCATAAAATAAAATGATAAGTGTCTTTATGATGTCCACGAACACTGGTTGATGATGGCTGCAATAAAAACGTCGCTGGCACGGGAACGGGGGCACGGGCCTAGCTCGTGCCTCGGGGCAGCACGGGGCAGTTGCTCGTGACCAGCGCAGCGAACGGGCGACCGGCTCCCTTCTTGTGTCGCTATCCGCGACATTCTGGTGCCGTGAAACCCGAGAAACAACCCACGAGCAGACAGATTTTTCCGAGGCTCCGCCATTCTGTCCGCCGCCGGCTTGTGCTGAGGACAGCCGGTCGCCTGGCTTTGCCCATTCTCCAGCCATGGACAGACTCCGCCGCCACTGTTGCGATTTGGGCCGCGGTAACGAAAAGAATTGCCACCATCGAATCCTAGCTGCTGGATCCGGCCACACCTGCCGTTGCTCTTCACTGGGCGCTGAACCTCGTCAACATGAGGTATGAAGAAATAAAGGTTCTCGCAGACAAGATACAGGAGGGCCTCAGCGATGAGGATTTCGAGGCATACCTGGTTGCCTCCTAGGAGTACGACACCAAGGTGGTGGATTCGGACGCATGTCGAGTTTGCCACAAGGCCCACCACGGGTACTTCACACGCTGTCATTGGGTATTCTGGAACTGGAGATCGCTCGCCGGCGGTCCCTCCCATTGTCACCAGCACGTGCTTCGCCGCGCTGCCTAAATTGCACATCCACACATTTTCGGGTGACCGGCGGAGCTGGCAAGGATTTTGGGATCGTTTCGACGCTACCATTCACAGCGATCCCGCCTTAGCTCTACTCGGGAAATTAAGGTCTTGACATCCTACTTTACGGACAAAGCGAAGGCAGCGATCGAAGGTATCCGAATCGCGCAGGCAAATTACGATGTGGCGATCAGCACCCTCACCGCCCGATTGCGCCAGGCCGGCATGCTCACTGAGGACGACATTGATAGCTTTCTCGCCTTGTCCCATGTGCGGAGCTCTGCAGATGTCGAAAAGCTCCGAGACCTACAGTACGACCGCGTGGGTTATTTCGGTCATTTGCGCCGTCACAGCGCATTTAAAATGGACCTAGAATACGACCTTTACTTAAACCAAGCTGCCGGTAAATAATTATCCCAGCGCAAAAGGCTTGCACCCTTCACCTGACGGAACATCGATGTGCCGCGGCTGAGCCAAGCAGCTGGCAAATAATTAGGCAGCTCGCGACAGAAAACTGCCGGTGAGATCGCAACCGGACAGCGGCCGAATATCGACTCCCTTAATTTTTCCAGGCATGCCAGCGTTGACGTTTTCCTGATTGTCGTAACTGTCCCTTTACGGCTAAAGCTTTCATCATTATAACTCACAGGATCACTTTTGTCTTTAATTTCACAACTGGAGGCTAGTTCCCGTACAAGTTTGAGTAAACGCCAGTTTACCTAAATGTGAAAAACTTTAAGGCTGTTTGGTTACAAGCTGTAATGATTGCCATCCCCGGGCCACGAGAGTGCGCCAGGAAACGACGGGGGCCGTCGAAAAGAAGACGACGACTAGCGGGTCCACGCGGAGGGAAGAGCACGAGAGGGGAGTGTGCCGGCGGTAACCAGGGACGAGACAGCGCCAGTACTTCTCGGGAGGCGGTTCGAGGCAGGCCAGGAGCGTTCGTGCACCGGGCTCGGAGAACCGTCTCGGGAGCTGTTCCGGGACTACTCTGCCGCGACGAGAGCTGCCTGTTCCCGCTGGCGAGGTCCCGAAGCGTGATCCGGGCCGAGGTTCGGGGCGAGGCCTAGAGAGGCCAGGCACGAGCGCAAGCATCGGCGTTCCGACCGACGACCACTGCGATTCAACAGGCGACGGTCCCCCGACGTTCCACACATGCCATCGACATAATCCCGCCCAGCGTCGAGCAGACGGGAACGTGAGCGTGTCCCCTCGTTTTCCGTTTCGCACGAACTTTGGTTTGGACTGGTGTTAGCCATTCCGCCGCGTCGCCCGCGTGTTGTTCTCTGTTGTTGCCGTTAGATCCCTAGTGTTGTTTCTTCGGGTGTTTGTGTGTCCTTCCCGGAATATATGTTTCTTACTTGTGCTGAGCCCACGGCATCACTTGTCGTTGATCCTCCTCCGCGAGCCTCACACCCGCCTGCTTAACACGCGGCCTCACAATTTCTGGCGTCCGCGACAGGACCGCGTGCTCTAATTCCATCTTGAGACTAAACAGGCAAGCGGGTGCGGCAAGCGAGAATGGAACTCGAAAAGCTGATGTCCATTGGGAAGGAGCTAGGACTGTCCGGATCAGCTCTAAAAGAGTTTATTGACGAGGAACGCACAAAAGAAAGGGACCGGCGCGCAACTGAACGCGAGGCGGCTAAAGAAGCGGCAATACTAGCCCAGAACAGAGAGTCCGAGACCAGAGCTCGCATTGAGGCGGAACGCGCCCTGGTAGAACTTAAGCTGCGGCTTCAGGAAGGGTCGCAGAGTTCTAACGAGGTAGGAGGTGACCCCGCGCCTAATGCAGCACAAGGCGTCCACAGCCCGCACAAGTTCATTCCTGCCTTCAACGAGGACCGGGATGAGCTTGACGCCTACATCCAACGTTTCGAGAGGGTGGCAACCAGTCAAGGGTGGCCCTCAGACAAGTGGGCGCTATCCCTACACTTGTGCTTGACTGGCGAAGCTCTCAGTGCTGTTGGTCGCATGTCTTCCGACGATGCCATGGATTACCCTAAATTAAAGAAGACCCTGCTCCAGAGGTTCAGGTACACCGAGGAGGGCTACAGGAGCAAATTTAGGGAGTCCAAGCCGCAGAACTCGGAGACAGGCCGTCAATTTGTGGGCCGCCTACGCGGCTACTTTGACAATTGGCAGGAGCTGGCCAAAACGGAGCAGACGTACGCCGCGCTCCGAGATAAAATGGTGGCCGAGCAATTTCTCGACAGGTGCCACAATAAGCTGGCCATTTTTCTCAAAGAGAGGGGTTACAAAAACCTAGATCAGCTCGTCGAAGCAGCTGACCAATACCTCGAAGCCCAGGGCTTAATCAACTTGGGTAAAGGCCGAGAGGAAACGAAAGAGGGCAGCAAGCCCCCTGGACTCCCTCGCGCTCCTGATCATCAGGATCACAAGACGACCAAGCCACATTGCTTTTTATGCAATAAGTTAGGGCACCGGCCATCAGACTGCTGGAGTAAATCGCGGGGTTCCAGTCAGCCCAGCCAGAAGGCGCTCTTTTGCGGACGGTGCCGAAAACACGGACACCGATCTGACCTTTGCCCCAACCAACCAGGGAACACGGGCCAAGTTTCCTGTTCCTTGACTGGACACGCATCCTGGCCGGAACTGTCAAGGCAGGGGAAACAGAATCCAAAACACAGGAAACCGAGAGTTAACCGGGAGCAAATGCCGACCGCCGAAGGATTACTTGAAGGGCAACCTGTGACACTGTTACGCGACACGGGCTGTAATTCCGTAATCGTGAAGCGGTCCTTGGTTCGCGATACCAAGCTCACGGGGAATACCAGCACTGTCTATCTGTTGGACCGAACCCGCCTCGTTTTACCGGAAGCGGAAGTGGAGATCGTGTCTCCATTTTTCTCTGGTCGAGTACTAGCCACCTGTATGGAGGACCCTCTCTATGACGTTATCATAGGGAACATCGAGGGCGCTCGTGATGCATCCATGCCGACCCGCTACTCGGAAAACAGAAGGGTGGAGTCCCAGGAGTCGGAATCTCTTCCGACGAGTATTGGCCCAGCGAACGGAACAGGAAGCGTTCCAACAGTCGTTCCAGAAGTCCAGTGTAGCCGGAACGAACCGCCGTGCCCACCAACGAACGCGGAGTCAAAGCCCGAAACACGCGTGGGTGCAGCAAGACGCGAGGCGTTGAGAAAAACGCCGCGGCTACCGGCGGTTACTGTTAGCCCTTCTACGATCAGCGTTGCTGAATTAAGACAAATGCAACAACATGATCCTACGCTGCAAAAGTTTTTCGGTGAGGTCGGGAAAAAGATAATGGTGAACTCGGCTGCTATCCAGTTTGAAATGGTAAATGGCGTTCTATACCGGCGGTACCGTTTACCCTCGAGACAGGAAATAGAGCAGCTCGTTGTCCCAATCGAGCTTCGAGACATTGTTTTGACAATGGCTCACGAGGGAATCCTGGCTGGACACCAGGGAGTTAAACGAACTCTGGACCGCGTGCGTGAGGAATTCTACTGGCCTGGCATGCAGGGTGACATAACAAGATTTGTGAAATCCTGCGACATTTGTCAGCGGACTGTACCTAAACATCTAGTAGGCCGCGTGCCACTAGGAAACATGCCTGTGATCGAGACACCGTTCCAGCGGGTTGCCATCGACATAGTGGGGCCGCTCTCCCCCACCACAGAGAACGGCAACCGGTATGTGCTAACGATGGTGGACTTTGCGACCCGCTACCCCGATGCCGTGGCGTTACCAAGCATTGATACCGAGAGGATCGCTGAAGCTCTCCTAGAAATGTTTGCTCGAGTGGGATTTCCTCGAGAGATCGTCAGCGATCGGGGCAAGTCCTTCACATCGGGACTTATGAAGGAGCTCAGCCGTCTGCTTTCAGTTGCACAGCTGCCCACGACACCGTACCACCCAATGGCTAACGGGCTGGTTGAACGATTTAACGGCACGCTAAAGCAAATGATAAGGCGGATGTGCCAAGAAACTCCTAAAAACTGGGACCGCTACTTGGCACCACTGCTGTTTGCATACCGCGAGGTGCCCCAATCTAGCTTGGGTTTTGCACCGTTCGATCTCCTGTACGGCAGACATGTCCGAGGACCGATGGCTATACTGAAGGAACTTTGGACAGGAGAGAATGTAAATCCTGAGGTCAAAACGTCGTATGCATACGTCGTCGAGCTTCGCCAGCGCCTGGAAGACACTTGCCGACTGGCACACGAAGAGCTCCGGAAGGCCAAGTTGGCGCAGAAAAAGTATTACAACCGGAAAGCGAAGACACGTTACCTCGCCGTTGGTGACAAAGTTTTGCTTCTGCTCCCGTCCGACAATAATAAGTTAATCCTCACATGGAAAGGTCCATTCAATGTTTTGGAAAGGCGCAACGAAGTTGATTATGTGATTGATCTTGGAACCCGGACGAGCCTTTTCCACATCAACATGTTGAAGAGATACGAAGAGCGAAAACCGTCTAAGCCAGATCCACAACATGTCTCCGTCGCCCTTAGATCCGACGAAAATGAAGGAGGTGACGTACCGTGTGTCCCTCTAAGACAAAAAGAGACCTACAAAGATGTGGACGTTTCGGCGGCTATGACTCCTGAACAACACGCGCAGGCATGTACGCTTCTGTCATCTTACCAGAAGATCTTCTCAGACCTCCCTGGGAAGACAGACCTGGTTCACTGCAAGCTGCGCCTTACAACAGACCAACCTGTTCAAGTGCGGCAGTACCCGATTCCATTTGCCATGCAAGAGCCCGTGGAAAAGGAGGTGCAGGAAATGCTGCGAATGGGCATCATCGAGCCTTCAGAGTCGCCGTACCAGTTTCCCATCTTGCCAGTAGACAAAAAAGATGGAACGATAAGGCTCTGCATTGACTTCAGACAACTCAACCTTGTCCTTGTCGCCGACAATGAGCCCATACCTAGGGTTGACGTGATGTTTGCAAAGTTGGGAAAGAGTCGGTTCTTTTCAAAATTTGACTTGACTAAGGGCTATTGGCAAGTGCCTATGGATGAGGAATCGAAGCCATTCACTGCCTTCGCCTCTGCATCGGGGCTATACCAGTTTCGGTTTATGCCATTCGGCATCAAGACCGCCCCAGCGGTTTTTACACGCCTTATGCGTAAGGTGGTTGGTGGTCTTCCACATATCTACCATTACTTCGATGACGTTCTCATCGCTACCGAGACTTGGGAGGAACACCTAGAAGCGCTCGAGACATTCCTCAGGATGGTGCAGAAGGCGGGACTTACGATTCGACCTAAGAAAAGCGAAGTCGGCTTCTCCTCAGTAAAATTCCTGGGACACATCGTTGGCCATGGCCTCCTACGGCCGCAAGCAGAAACGCTCCAAAAGGTTCACGACGCCACACGACCGACGACAAAGCGACAGGTGCGGTCTTTCCTCGGCCTCACGGGCTATTACCGGCAGTTCGTGCCAAACTACGCTCAAGTATGTCACCCCTTGACGGAGCTGACTCGCAAGCGGGCACCCAACAGGCTCATTTGGGGTGACAAGGAACAAACAGCGTTTGAAACTCTTAAGGAACTGTTGTCAACCGAACCTATTCTGAAAGCGCCGGACTTCTCCAAGCTTTTCGTACTCCGCACGGATGCGTCGTCCACAAGCATTGGCGCAGTCCTCATGCAACAGCATGCAGAGGTTCTTCATCCAGTGGCCTACGCGAGCCGTCGTCTCTTACCTCGAGAAGCATCCTACTCCACTGTGGAGAGAGAGGCATTGGCGTTAGTCTGGGCGATTAAGAAGTTCCACATATACCTATATGGGAAGCAGTTCATCCTACAGAGTGACCACCAGCCTTTAGCTTACATACACTCCGCCAGGCACATTAACAGCCGCGTACTTCGCTGGAGCCTCACAATGATGGAGTACGACTTTATAGTAGAGTACGTGAAAGGCAGTGAAAATGTAGGTGCAGACTACTTGAGCCGTATCTGAGCGGAGTGAGTTTTTTTTTTTTTCCTTTCTCGCGTTGGATTCCATTTTCTGGTGTTAGCGACTGTTTCAGACTTTCTGTGCCGAGTGACATTCTGTGACATTCTGTGCCGAGTTTTGTTCTCCTAAACAAACCTCTCGGGAAGGGGGGTGAGTGTGATGATTGCCATCCCCGGGCCACGAGAGTGCGCCAGGAAACGACGGGGGCCGTCGAAAAGAAGACGACGACTAGCGGGTCCACGCGGAGGGAAGAGCACGAGAGGGGAGTGTGCCGGCGGTAACCAGGGACGAGACAGCGCCAGTACTTCTCGGGAGGCGGTTCGAGGCAGGCCAGGAGCGTTCGTGCACCGGGCTCGGAGAACCGTCTCGGGAGCTGTTCCGGGACTACTCTGCCGCGACGAGAGCTGCCTGTTCCCGCTGGCGAGGTCCCGAAGCGTGATCCGGGCCGAGGTTCGGGGCGAGGCCTAGAGAGGCCAGGCACGAGCGCAAGCATCGGCGTTCCGACCGACGACCACTGCGATTCAACAGGCGACGGTCCCCCGACGTTCCACACATGCCATCGACATAATCCCGCCCAGCGTCGAGCAGACGGGAACGTGAGCGTGTCCCCTCGTTTTCCGTTTCGCACGAACTTTGGTTTGGACTGGTGTTAGCCATTCCGTCGCGTCGCCCGCGTGTTGTTCTCTGTTGTTGCCGTTAGATCCCTAGTGTTGTTTCTTCGGGTGTTTGTGTGTCCTTCCCGGAATATATGTTTCTTACTTGTGCTGAGCCCACGGCATCACTTGTCGTTGATCCTCCTCCGCGAGCCTCACACCCGCCTGCTTAACACGCGGCCTCACACAAGCACACTTAATGCATTGTGCCTGTTTGCAGCCTTTAAGATGGTACTACGATTCGTGGGAGTAATGAAGTGGAGGCTGTGCCGTCAACGTGGGGAGAGAAGGAAGGGGGTGGGAGGGTCAGCTTCTGAGCCCATCCGATGACGATGATGAGGGTAATAGGGTGCCTGGTTGAGAACAAATTTTCTTTCTAAGGGGTATTTACTTGGATAAAGGGGATGCAGCCAGGTCGGGTGAGGGAAAGTGTTTGTGTGAATGCTACTGAGAGTAGTTTATTCGTGTTTGAGCAGGTTTGAATGAGAGAGAGAGAGAGACAACCTTTAATAGAAAAGGATGACCACTGGTCACGATGGGGGAAAGGAATGGGGAGGGAGGGTAAGAGATATAACAAATAAATGCTGGTCGTTCTCAGTAGACTCAATAACTGGGCCAGTTCTTGGAACCTGCAATTCATGGGCCAGTTCATGGTGATCGCAATAGAATGAAGAGGGGAGGGATTGCCTAAGGGCGCGGTAATGCTGTCTGATGTCTTGGAAGGTGACCAGGGGTGGAATGTCCAATCGCCCTCTGTAGCTTTGCAAAAACGGCCGTGGGCCTGCTGGTGGGCATAGTTGCTGCCCACCAGTGAGGAATGAGCTAGAGTCCTAAAGAAAACCAATGCTCGAGTGGAGTGATGATGGCTCAGTAGCTGAGGGGTTTTTGGGACCACTTTACCCAACAAGAAGCTACAACACGCAGCCTGGGAATCCGTGAGTATGATCGGTGACGTAGTTTGGGTGATTGCCAGAGCAATAGCGAGTTCTCGGCAACCCAAGAGGAGGGGGTGTCAAGGGAGGCGCAAGTAATGAGCTTATGTTGTGTAGTCGCCACTGCCAGGTGCCGAGACTGGGTGGGGTACGGACTTGCATCCGTGTACGCGATGTGATGGTGTTTGCCATATGCCCGTTGGTGGGCTTGGCTACGAGCGAGACATTGATCTCAGTGAAGTGTGGGATACATGTTCTTGAGTAAATGATAAACTTTAATGCGTTTCCGCCAGTGGTGAGGATTACTGCTCGTCAAAGGCCAGTTTTGTTTCACTGCTGCGCATTTCCTCCATGGCTAAAAGTTTAACTCCCTGCGTCTACAGTGAGGCATTCGCCAAAGCCACTTGTCCAAAGAGGTGAACGAGCCCTTTTCCCCAACCCGGACAAGAACCTCTCTGGCGCAGAAGCTCAAACACTGAGGCAAATCCAGACGAACACTTATCCTAACAAATCCCGGTTATCCAAAATGTTCCCTCAAACACACACGGACGCATACAATAAATGCGGAAACCCTTCCAACTTATTTCGCGCAACATGGGCCTGCCCTATCATCTGGCCTCCAGGAAACAACCCCACAAATACGGTCGCGCTATGGGAGGCAGCTCTGGCCAGTTCCGACTTCAGGATTCAGAAGGACTTAATTCTTCGAGCCCGGAGAGGAGCAGAAGTCTGGGGCCCTGGAAGGAGGGCACTACCCCTAAGACAATCGCGCCACCTCCTTGTTTTCCTAATAAACGTTTCATCTCTCTCTCTGCGTCTACAGTGGCACTGAATATGCCCCACTGTGTCCTTGTTTAGGTCGCGCTGGGGTAGCCGTTTAGGGTAGCCGTGAGCGGAGTTGGGGTGTCATTTATACTGATATGTTTTGACTGTTTCACTGGAGCGAGACCTAGGCCATAAAACAAAATAGCTGACCTTCTCGGTACCTCTGCAACTTGTCTGCATTGTATATTATTTTATTGATTTAGCAATGCAGGTGACAGGAAGCTCATCATGAAGGCGCTTGCTTACGTACGGCAGCAAAATGAGCAAACTTTAGATCTTCTGAACCGATGGTGCGAGGCCTCAACTGAACATGGACGAGTGGAGCTTTCCCCTCAAGTGTGCTGAAGATTTAGGAAGACTGGAGGACAGCCTTCAGGAAAACAAGGACCTCGAATGCAGCCTGCATGGTAGGCCATTCTAAATGTGTTTGAAGTTCCCGCCTCACTTGCTGTTTATTTTCAGATCAAGCGACTTGCAGTCTTAGGTGGCATATCCGACGGCCATGCTGTGGGGACTCAGTTGTGGTTGCTATTTGTAGACGAATTGACGGCGAACTTCAGCTACTCGGGCCAGAAAAACAAAGCTTGTGCCGCCTCGTCAGAGGTTAGTTAATATAATAGGTATATATATAGTATAGTAAACTCCTTTTTGGGCTGTCAAGCCTGCCGTGTTAAATGAGATAGCACCATGCTTGCTGCTTCAGCTTGCCCTGGTTCAACTTTTTATTATCTTATTGCAACCGCTAAGTTTAGTTAAATTTATGTGGTAATGTACAATAGGCCGTAAAAAATGGATGTTCTCTGAACTATGCGTGCGTGTGTAATTCCTTTTAAGAGGCTGTGAGAGCAAATATGCAAACAAGAGGAGCCATGGACGCAGAAATGAAGACAGTCATCATGATCCAGCTCAAGAATGCAAAGGCGCGAACGTAAGACCCACATTGACCGGGTATTTTAAACGGATTACACATCTAGGGGTTTTTATTGGCTTTTTTTCTGCAGTTAATCCAGACAACCTGAAGAGCTGGAGGTACGACCAGTACAGCACAGCTAAGGAAAGTGCAAGAAATGGGAAAGGCGTCGTCGACAGAAAGGTCACGGAGGATTTGCCCCTCATCAGTGCAGAGAAGAGGACCCCATTATCTGTTGTGGTTGTTGAGGGTATTTTTTTTCCAAGCATGTGTGAACCATACTTATTAATGAAAAGTTTTGGCATTTAAGATAGGTTCACTACTACTGGTTATATTTGATTGTCATTCTACACATGGCTTTTTTATTTGTTTAGAAAAATTGTGCATTGGTTTTTTTTTTCAACCATGCATGAACCATGTATTGAAGAAAAGCTTTTTGCATTCAAAGATGTTCTCTGCCGCTGGTGATGCTTTGTTAGTCATTCTGCACGTGGCTTTTTATTGGGAAGGACGTATTTAACACTGCTGGCTCCAGGTGACCACTAGTATTGTGCCTGGTCATTTTGTGGTACATTTTTACAATGTGATCTTTCAGATAAACGCAGTTCAATTGTTTCACTTTCCTAAGTGACTATCATTTTTTGTAGAACAAGTTGCCCTTGCATCTTATTGTTTAAGTTTAAAAACAAATGTACAAAGTTGTGGACTTGATGGTACAATTTTCTTCTATTTATATTTTTTCGTGAAAGTTTTATTTGTGCTGCATACTTGCTTTCAAATAATCATACACAAATGTACAAGTTGTAGACGTGATGGTGGGTGTTTCTTGCATATGCCTTTTTTGTAGTGTTTTATTTGTGCTGCATTCGTACCTTACAATATCCATAAGCAAGTTCACAGAGTTATGGACCTGATTTTACAAGTTTCTTGTATTGATTTCTTTTGTTTTTATTTTCAGAGTTATGTTTGCCCTCCATTCTTTCCTTAAAAATAAGAAAGTGTAGAGTTCTGGACTTGTTGCTACAAGTTTCTTGCACTGCTCTTTTTTTGTTCTATGTTTTCTTTGCACAGAATTCTTTCTTTCGTATGACCACTGGAATGTTTTTATATAACGATGCTTCTGGCAGGTGGAAAGGATGCTTTCACCGAATTGTGTTTTGAATTGTAACGGTATTTTTCTCCTCAGTACATTACCCCCATTGCTTGGTCGCAATAAAATGTTTGCTTGAGCCAAATGGCTTTTAATTGCGAATGCATGCAGCAAAACCGCTGCATTCGCCCCCAGCATCACCTCCGAGGGAGGGATGTATGGGAGGAAGGTTCATAAAGCCGTATTTCATACGTCTAAAAAGCGGCTCTAAATATCCCAAGAAAGGGATTCTTAGCGTCTTTCTAAAGCCCTTTTCTAGACCAGAATTATCAGAACGTCTTCTAATCATCTAAAATGCGGATTGAAAAGTCACATCGACAGACTTATACAGCTTTTGTAAAATGCCACTTCTAAACCGATTTTCGAGGATGTTTAAAGAGAGTAAATAAATCGTCTAGAAATAGTAATACCCGCTGGACATTAGACGTGATTTAAGACCTTTCGAACACGTCGCGAATGCGTGATCGGATTGTCTGGGATGTTTGCAAGCCGTTTCTTTCGTCCTGAAAAATCGCGGTAGTAGAAGTCTTTAAGCTCTTTTGTGCTACCTGGGCGTGAACATCGAGCTCCTGCTTGACTTTCTGCTTTACTGGCAACAAGGCTTGAAACCGCCCCCCCACCCCACCCCCCAACAAATAAGTGCCATGGTTTAAGTAACAACTGGGTTTTCGCTGTGTGCGCTCCACATTTCGAAATGCCATGCGTTTGGAGACCACCTTGGCACACACCCCTACTCTTTACCCCTACTGCACCACCATTTTGATGAACCAGCAATTAAGACTCACTTCAAGGAACAAGCCGTTTCTTTTGTACCTGGCGTAACAAGGCTGCTACCCCGAGAAATACGCACGATGACATCGTCAACATTCTACGAGAGGCAAGACTATCTTGGGTGCAGTGCTTTTCAAATAGAATGAACCAATTATAACTATACTGATGGGCGCCAGCCATTTTTTTACCAACCGCGTTGGGTGTTGTCAGAACCAAAAATATTAGACAATGGTATGTGGAGTAAATAAGGGTATTTATACTCCTTTGAGTGTTCAATGCACTGCAGTTACATCCAGGCTGTGAAGAGTACCATTTTGGAAGGCTTCGGATTACTTTTGGGCACAAGGGAAGCTAAAAGCACCGCAATATTCACGCACAGGCATTCTTGTTTATCGCCTCCGTCACAACGGCCATTATAGCCGGAATTTAACCCATGCCCTTGGCCTCAGTAGCAAACCACCTTGGCCACCACAGTGGGTGGGGATCTATTGGGACACTGCTGAAATGCGTTGGAGGATTTTGAATAGTCCGTTCGCCGCCACTGAGCACTACGATCATGGTGTGGATACTTGTGGAGAAAGAAGCGCGCTGCTGAGGTGGGCAGTCAGCAGAGAATTCAAAAAGACGAGGTACAGGATGCTCGATGTTAAGACACCGACGACCAGCCTGCGTGGTTCCCCTCTACTCTCAGACCAGTCCGTCATCACTGTAAACTTAACTCATCGCTTTTGACCGTAACACTATAATAAATGTGGCACTGTTGTCCCCAGTAGAATGGCAGCCCAACATGCTCAGAACAAGCAGTTTGCCCTTGATCAAGCCACTTTAACAAAACGAAATGGGCTGCGCTCCCTATCGTTACTGTCACCTATGGCAACTACAAATCCCGTCCAGGGGTGGAACATGGTACATGGGTTTGGGAGCAGCACCTTCCCGCATCAAATTAGGCTATACCGGATATCCAGCAGAATGCAAATACTGCCAGAGCCTGGTACACTAAAACATATCCTAAAGTGTAGAAAAAAACAAGCGGCCACGACCCCTTTCCCGCATCCTCAAGAGAAGATGGGGAGACTGCTGTCCAACCCCTGCCTCTCAGACCAGCTCCTGCTCACCGAGAGGGCAGCCAGTGCTAAGAGAGCTCATGGATTCCCATGAAGAGGGAACTCCCACTTCCACAAGAACACCGTAAATGCTCTGGCAATAAATGTTTTTCTCCATCTCTCATGAAGGCAGACAAAAGTGCCTTCAGTAGCAGGCTTCGAGGAGCCAGAAATGCTATTTGGAGCAGATACAACACCATTTGACACCATTAGGGTGCCTCTAATCTCCCGACAGGCTGCTGTGCAAGTCCCCTGGCAATTGTTTTATCTAATATATCAGGCATTCTACCATGCACTAGAACCTACTCTGAACCAGGAACACAGTTCTTGCACTATATCTGGAGGTTTACAACATGCGAAGTTATCTATTTTCGGCCCCAGCGAGCACACCTCATTATCATTGCTCAAAGGTCAAACCTCGCGCGCAGAGCCAAAGGGGATCAGATAACAGGCTTTGCTTTGCGTCCAGTAAACGGCAGTGTGTAGGCAAAATCACGGCGACATTCCATAAAACAAGGTATTTGCTTGCATTTTTCTATGCAGCTGTGGTTTTAGTGCAAGCAATGCATCCGTAACAGGGTTGCAAAAGTCGAACTTATGGCGTAGACTATACAACTAGAGTGTGTTAGAAGGCATGATGAATGCTAGACCACAACTAGAGTGTGTTAGAAGGCATGATGAATGTTGGATCATCCCCAGCCATCCCCCACTAAGCAACGCGAACCCAAAGCTTACAGGCGAAAATGAGTAATTACCTCACAACAGCAGCAAGCTAGTGAACAAGCTAGCAAAAAGTGTCCAAGAATTTGTTAAATACATGCCACTACGGAAAGCTACTGGGCAGCAAGGCCAAGATTGTCAAAAATGGGTGGATAGATTTACCGCTAATAAGCACAACCTTTTAGCGATAGTTTTACCTGAGCTAGGCCACAAAAATATTTTAATTTGGTCATTTTTCATCAACTGTAGCGGTTGACACCAGCAAATCAACCAGCAAAATTGTGCAAATGCGAAACAAAGAAATGCAAACAGGACAAGGTGCTTAGAGCTTGTGACCTTAGGGCTAAGCCAAAGCCAACTTTCATAGACTTCTTTAAACAAAAACCATAACTGCCTTGATGACACCGATGTTTCGGCCAAGTTTTATGGCACAGGGCAGCATGGCAGTCATATCTCTCAGCTCAATTCAGGCACTCCAGTGCAGGACGGTGCTGACAAACGAGTTCGGCACAACAGGGGCAGTTAGGTGCAGGTAAACACATTTGGCACACAATGGCGCAGCTGTTCCACCCCTGCCTGCATTTCTTAAAGGGCACTCCTGGTGCTTTTAGGCCGGTGCACCATCAGTAACAGCTAACTTGTCATAGCCTACTCACATGGGCACCTTTAACTATGGTTACATTCAAAATACACGGTTTACAATGCCCGGCTTTGGGAACATTTTACGCAACAACGGTCTTGTGTTCAGAGGCACTCAGTGAAATGCGCAGCAGCATGAAATTTATGAAAAGGCATTCGTCATCTTTCGTACTGAAAAATTGCAATGACTCTTGGCACTAAAGGTCGCTGGCGTGCTGCTTCATTGCAACACGTGTGGTGGTCTGTTCTGATCCCGCACAAAATGCGCAGTGCTTGCCTTGGTGTGGCATCACATACACCCACCCTCTGCAGTATTGAAGATATGTCTAAGGTTCCTAAATCAATGCAATGGCCTAGGACGCAATTATGGAAGAGCTTAAAACAAGAAAACTCATGCTCAGGCAACCAAGTGTGGACAGGAAACTTCTGCGCATTGCCTACTACGCTTTTTACTCCACTGGGCTACACCATCACAAAGTCACTCTGTGGGATTCAATTAAATTGCCAGGAAGGTCTGGCACAATCTGGCCGACTACGAGTATTCAGCCAAACCCAGTTGCATTTTCAGAAGGTTTGTTTCGGTCATACCAACATTCACCACCGGTGAATTTCAGGTCACCAGCAGGCATTGTTATTAACACTATGGCAGCAAAAAAAAAAAAAACTAAAAAACTAACTAGCTGCAAAATTGTCTTGCAAGAGCAGGACCAAACCCACTACTTACTGCGTTCCCAAGCCACATGCAAAAATGCACCACGCATATAGCCCTTCTAGAGCAATGTGCCGCAGTACACTGGAAGAAAATTCCACTTGTTAGTACAAGCAAGCATTGAAACCTTCCTGCGTTAACAGCAATCATGTGGACAACCAGCTTCAAGCAAAGCCTAAGGTAGACAAGAGGGCAGCAATCATGTGGACAACACCAGCTTCAAGCAAAGCCTAAGGTAGACAAGGGGGGAGGGGGCAAAGCAAAATTGAATTCAGTTGTTCTCAAACTAGTCAAGTGAACTGTACAGTGCAGGAATCACAAAAATTAATACCTTTTTTGATGCCATGAAAGGGCGGTGGCAGCTAAAGTCAAGTTTCGCGAGCTTGAGATTACTGCTCAGATGCCACACGACTTTTTAAAACTCAAGGTGACCTTTGCTATGCTGCCATTTGGAAGACTTACAAATGCCCCTTGTGCAGTTCTTGGCATATAGAAAAACGTTCCACGCTGCTTTGCCAGCTCAGAGGTGCGAGCACGACTGGGAAAAAAGGAAGCACAATCACATTCTTGGAACACAACGGATGAGCTAGCCACAAAAACCGTGCCAGAAATCAGCAGTTTGCATGCGACAGGCTCCTTGCAAGTTCTGCCTTGAAACAGATGCCAGAACCACACACTGCAGTCTCAGCAGAATAAAACACTAATGCACATATCCAATACCAGACCACAATACGAAATAGAGCACACCTTGTCCTCAAGCATCCAAGATGTTGCTTCACTTTTCAATGTTCAGCAGAAGCAACCTTTGCCACGTTTTACCTTGCAAAGTGCACAAACATTATCTGGCAAAGGGCCAACCTGCAAGGAGCTCCTCTTCACAGGCTGTCTTAGGGGATCACTACGAGTGTATTAGCTGCTGTAGCAACACCGTCGCCGGCTGGAATACAAAATCACCGTAAGCTCTCAAACAGCAACACACCCCTTCAAATGTACTTGTCGTTTGAGGTGCACTGGAGAGGAAAAGCCAGCAGCGTAGTTTGTAAACTAAGCACTCCATAGCCTCTAACCACAGGTGGGAAGGGAGCTAAACGTGCCCCCACAACAATGAAAACCACCTTTATTAGTCTGCAAAAATGTTAATTCTAGTCAGGGAAAGTAAAATTTGCTTTATGGGCACATGCAGCAGTACTCCCGCACGTAGAAATGCATTTATAAAGTCCCCCTCCAAGCAGGTATCCAAGCAGCACATTGGCCAAAAAGCCAAATGTGGCTTTGTTGAAAAGCAAAACTGCCAAACAGCACACATCTAAGATGGAAACGTGGCGTTTGTTAAGCATCACAGCAGCAGATTGGCCAAAAAGCCAAATGTAGCGTTTTAAGGCAAGCCTGCCAAACGGCACTCTTCATCCAACAGTGACATTGCTTGTGCATTTGACGTGTTCTTGTGCCGATTTGTGTCCCTCACCCTCGTCTTTTTTTCCCCATGTGATTGATGAATTGTATTCATGTATTTGCGTACACCCCCCTGCTGTAATGTCTTATCAGCGCTGCAGATATGAATAAAATAAATGAAAAAATAATTAAAACACGGTACTGTTTGTAGATGCATTCCTCGAAGCAGGGCGGCAAAAAGCCACACGTGGCTTTGCCGGAAAGCAAAACTGTGCCAAACAGCACACATCCAAGATGAAAACGCAGCGTTAGTAGCCCCGCAAAAAATTGGCCAAAAAGCCGAACGAAGCCTTTTCTGGCAAAGCTGTGCCAAACGGCAACTTCATCCAAGTTAAAAACACTGTGGTGTTCGCAGATGCACCCTTCCAAGTGGGATGGCCAAAAATCCATAGGCTGGAAAGCAAAACTGTGCCAAACAGCACACTTCACCCAAGATTAACACATGGTGGCGTGCAAATGCACCACTCCAAGCAAAAAGGCTAAACAACTAGTGGCCTTGTCCAGCAGAGCTGTGCCAAACAGCACGCTCGATTGAAACGCTCATTTCCTCTGGAAAAAAAAAATCACGTGGAGACAAACTAAGCACTCAGCTGCCACCGAGCAAATGCAATGCTTCCCACAGCCTCAAGGAAAAGCAGAGGGAACCTGTGAGTGTGGCAATGTACACGGTCATTTATTCATTGGCACCCTCAGGCCGTGAGGATGCAGGCACCACCGACGCTCTTGACCTTCTCCTCGGCCTGCCGGCTGAACCACTTCGCCTTGACGATGACGGGCTGCTTGGGAAGCACACCCTTGCCCAGCAGCTTGTAGTAGCCCTGCGCAAGAGGAACAGTGAGTGGCACCATGAGCCCCTGACCGAGACGTCTGCTGGACAGGCAAGGAACGAGTGACCAGTCAACAAATGCTACGCGTTGCCTCATTCAGTACGATGCTTTGGACCCACCCCACATCTCTGCAGCCCATTAGATTCTACTGCATGTCCTACTGTCCTGCACAAGTCGGAACACAGAACCAGCTTCCCTGCCCGACTAGACTCCACCATTTACGCTTCATAACACGAATTTTTGGAGAAAGGTCAGTCTACAGGGTTCGTACAGGCTTCAGAGACAAAAATTCAAGGGTTTTCAAGGACTTTCAAGGCCCTGTTAAGAGTTTTTTAAGGGCACAGAGTGGCACCAAATGTACCGTTTTTTTTTGTGACAAAATTTCCAAAACGCCAGATATCATTTTATGGTACTAGAAATACAAAACTGTTGCAAAAAGTCGGAACCCTAAATGCAGTTGCTGGGTGATGTCAGTGAGTTCTCCCACTACTTTTTGCAGCCTTCCGTAGGCCGGTCGACATCACTACGAATGTGAAGTCGGTTGACACTTCCGCTTTTTCCCAATAGTGATGCGCTGAAGCAGTCAAGTCTGCAATGACTGCTTCCAGTTTTTTCTTTTTCTTCATGCTGTCAATTTCTTCCTCGACAAGACGCCTTTTGGATGGTCGACACTCCCGAGTTTCTCCTTTCTTTGCGCTTCCACGAGTGCACCGTAGCAGTTCCTTGCGGCTTGCACAGATGTCAAGAGATCTTACGTGATCGGGATGTTTAGGATTTCCCCAGCTTTTTCCGCTGCATCGCATACCATGTTTTGCGAGATGTAGGAGAACCCCTAGAGGTCTTCCAACTGCAACCTGACGATTAACGCTAAACCCCCATTCCACAGCGGCCGGTCCGTGGCCGAGGACAAGCAGCAGCTTCACCACATTCGAAAGCTCACGGTACGAAGGGCTCACACCTATAAAGCTCGTAAAAAAAAAAAAGCTCATCCAGCCTGGTCAAGCCCTTTTCGATGAGTCAAAGCTGATGCCCTTGCTCTTGGAATAGTTGAGTAGACTCTGCCAAAGCACCGTCTCTTTGGTGGTCATTAACTGTGCCCGCTGTAATGAGGGCATCCACCACTTTCCTCAGGCCCGCAAGACACTCATCGGTTTGCTGCACATGAACCGTGGATCCAGGCAGGACAGGCTTTGGACCAGCAACTTCAGGGGGCGCTTTGAGCTTGTTTCCTACCGCTATCAAAAACTGCTTACGCTCCATTTTGAACCGGAAAATATCCTTTGGGCTAGCTTCGCTGTCTTTCATTATCTGCTCACATGCACGGCCTACATCTACCTTTCCAAATGAAACCTGGTCGTTCACACCTTCCATGTTGAGCTTCAGGAGGCCATTTATGCCGGCTGTAGACAAAATAGAGCACTTTTCGAACTTTGTCAACAGCTTTCTGACTACCATCGCCAAGTCCCTCGCCGAAAAGAAAACCATAGGCTTGTGTTTGGTACTCAGTCAAGAATGGTCGGAGGGCCAAGGCAACAGCAAGGGCAAAGTTCAACTTTGCCACCACCAAAGGGTCCCCGGAAAAATCTGCGCAAGTTCTCAAAGGATGTGCACCTTTGAAGAGTGCCGTCCTTGTTCTTTGCCGACTTTATGTACTTCTTGAAGTCACCCCAAAGTAGAGCCCTTCCAATCGCGCTGACGTTCTACAAACCAGAGATGCGCAACAAACTTCAATGGAAATGCGCTCTGCCCAGTTACTGTTCGATAATCTTCCCTTCGTGCTGGAGAGCTGTCAAACAGTGCGCGCATACTTGAGAGCAGGACATCCAGGCACCACTAGCTGGAAACAGCTCCTGCCTTATGGCATTGTGAACTGTGTGGAGACTGCATGTGCCAAGATCAACATCCTGCACTTGGCAGGTTTTCAAGCAAGTCTGCTTGCAGTGACCTAAATAATTCTAGGTCTGTATTAGGCCAATCCATGGAAATGAACAATTATCTGAAGCGGTAAAGGCTCCGGAGCCCTCAGCAGCTTTTCCTCAATGTTTACAACAGTTGCGTGCCCCATGCACATGGACGTAAGGTAACTTGTTCAGACCTTGTGACAGGAATTCCAGCACCTTACAAGCACATCCATTTGTTTCTGTTACAGAAACTTGTTCATGAATTCACTGAAAAGGACTACATAGTTTTCAATCTCTCGCAGCAGGAATGACTGAAAAAATGGACGAAGTCTGTAGCACATCACGTAGACACCCCTTCACACAAGAACGATTTCACCACCTTACTACCCGGAACCATGCGTTTGAAGCGGTCGCCCGCTTGCAATGACAATCTGCACGAATAATGGCAGGTAACTATTTTCATAGTCCACAAGATCCCTGCATCCGTCACCATCTCATGTGCTTTACCAGCACCGTCTAAATCCGCTGCCTGCGACAAAACCGTGCCTGCGGACTCTCCGCTGGACCCAGCGCCTGGTTTGCTTGTCCTTGGGGCGAGATAGTGTAGCACCAATCTGGCTCCCGCTTCCTTCACCATGACGCAGTCCATTGCACTTTTCATACAACTCTCGTCAGTGCACTTGCCCGTAGCTGTAACGTTGAATGTCTTTTTGCAGGGCTAACATTTGACTCTGGGAGTTCCGTGGTATCCGGTGGAACCTAGTCTTTGTAGCTGTCGTTACTAAGCCACGAACTTTGGAATTCATTTTTACCAGGCCTTATTTCAGCACCTTTGAGACCATGCCAATTTCAACCGTGGAAAACATTCAACTTGAAGCAAGCAATCTTTGGTCACGCGTGCGTGTACTGGGCAACCACGCCAACAAAGCCGAAGGGATTCAACAGAGAATATTGATTGTACTCGTGCCAATGTGGTTAGCAGCTCAGTGAATACCCGCTGTCTTTTTACTACCAGATCCTTTTTCTAAAAAAAAAAAAAGTGAATAAAAATACCAACCAGGGTGTCTAGCAAATTGCCTAATTCAATTTCCCTGACTTTTCCATGTTTTCCATGACCATTTTAAACAAAATTCCCTGACTTATACAACAGGCGCCATTCTGTGGAAATGGTCTATGAAGCATATACAAAACACATTCTATCATAAGGAAAAACACATTAACTTCAGTTTCAGGTTTGCTTGCCTTCTGTTATGGCTTCAGAGAGTTTATTTCATCTTGCGAGATAGAGATAGAAGCTTCAAGTTGCGCTTCAGCGAGCACCTTTCGCTTTTTTTTTTTATTGTCCTGGCTCGACATGCAACGTGAACCGCATGGTGCGTTTTTGCGATTCGGGCGCGTAGGCGTTGCGCGTGCGATTTTTTCACGCCCGCGTCGACGATTCGCGCGCGCGGCAGCTTCTGCCTCGCTCAGAAAATGACGCTCGTCGCGCGAGGAAGTGGGAGGAGCCTGCCGACTTGCGCCAATGGAGAGCCGCACGCCTCATGGCGGCAGTTTTGAAGCTCTCGAAACAGCCGGATGGCCCCGCAAGAGATGTTTAGGCTTACCACCCCGGCAGGTATTGCATGGGCGCTAACACTAACGGCGCGGATGATGTATTATAGTACCGTTTTCGCCCACATTATAAGCTCCTTTACTTCACAAGCAACTTCGTGCGTGCCTTGTGCCAATTTTAGAGCGCGCTTAGAAGCGGTCGCTCGATCTCCCGTCACCAGTCCGCGGTCGAAGCCGCCGCCATGTTTCCGCTGCCGGCAGCACCGCGCGCAGCGTGCAGGCGGTTCCGCGGCAGCGTCAGAGCGTCTGTGACGTGCGCGGCGCATTTTCGCGAGCAGAAAACGCCCCACGCGGTTCACGCTAAACCACGTCATGTCCCTTTTCGATTACGTAATTCTGGCTTCTGATGTCATAAGAATGAAGTTCTTTCAAGATTAGCTCTTCAAAAAAGCGCCGACTTTTGAAATTCGCTGGAAAAAAAAAGCGCGTTGTGCGTGATTTGGGCACCACCTACATCGCCCCTCTGCGCAAGTGCAACCAGCAACCTAAGCCAGCTGTGAGCTGCGTGAACCACACGGCGAGTTTCTGTGCGCGATTCGTCCGGGGTATTTTCGACGACGATTTCGTGCGTGGCTTCTTTCCTGCACAAGCAAGTGCGTTTGTGCCTTGAGTAGCATTTTAAAGAGCGGTTAGAAGCGGTCGTTGGAGCTACCGCACTACTCTGCGGCCGGTGCAGGGTGCAGCCATAGAGGGTGCAACCGCCATGTTGCCGGCGCCTGCCGCTCGGCGCGCACCGCTCAGGTGGTTTTCGCGGCGGCGTCAGCGCGCCTCAGGCGTGCGCGGCGCGTTTTTGCTTGCAGAAAAACCAGAAAACGTTTCATGCGGTTTACGCTTTCGTCGCGCGCGAACGTGTTGCGTTCGGTAACTTCTTGGGGGCCCCCAACACTGGTTTCCCCTATTCTGAAACTGTGGGAAGGCCCCGAAGTGGTTTTCCCTGACTGGTACTACTTGATTGAAAAATTCCCTGACAATTCCCTGACTTTTCCCGGTGGCGCGAAATTCCCTGACTTTTCCCGGTTTTCCCGGTCGCTAGACACCCTGACCAACACGGGGGTGAAAAACGTGCTGCCAGTATGCGAAGAACGTGCTGCTGGTATAATTTTTTTCAAACTCTAAAGGTAAATATTGCTTTCAAGACATCGTGAAGCAGTTTACTCCCCTCGCCACTCGCTCACATCAAAACTTGACGTTTTATGCGTCACTGGTAGCGCGGCTTATCCCTGGTCCAAGTTGCAGAAAAGGAAAAAGAGCGAGAGAAAAATAAAAGAAACAGGTGCAGGCGTAGGCCAAGGCTAAGTCCCCACACAGAGCCAGCACTGGCCGGGATAGGAAGGGGGAGAATGCCACTGCGGAGTCGAGGGCCGCAGGAGAAAAAGTGAAACACCTTGGAATATCGCGCCTCCCAGGCGCTTTCATTCGCCCAGTAGAACGAACAATACGAGTCAGAAAGAATAATGCGTGATGGGAACCAGCGAGCACGCATGGTAAGCGCCAGCAGCTCTGGCGAAAGTCCACATATCACGCCGGCTTTAAATTTTTATACCATCATTGCAACGATGAGGTGTATGCCAGATACAAGGTGAACCGTCAAAGAAGCTGCACCGCTATGAATCCTCTCTTGTACAGCTCAAGAAATTCAAGGGAACAAAAAAATTCCAGGCCTTTCAAGGGCCTTCAAGACACTTTTCGATTTCAACGTTTTTCCCCAAGGTCCTCTGCGCGCCCTGAACTAGCCCCGTTTGGTGGTTAAGCTCTATGGCAGCAGGAGGCGTATCGGGAGAACTGCCACTCACGTGCTTGACGAGGTCGATGACGGGGGCCTTGCCATTGGCGTCCTTCTTGAGCCGCTGCCGCGTCTCCTCCGAGACCAGGGACCACAGCTTGTCCACATTCAGGCAGGGCTTCCAGTAGTGGTTCTTGCGCACGTGGTAGTTGCGCATGCCCACCTTTCCGAAGTAGCCCGGGTGGCTGCACAGAGCAAAAGATAAAAGAGTGGGAAAAATTCCCTTCAGTCGGGCCCCTTCTTTTGGAAGGAATAACCAGCCTAAACAGCACTGCCAATAAAAGGCCGACTGCACTCAACATTTCGACTTTTTGAAAAACACTTTTTGTACAGCCTGCTGAAAAAGAAAGCAAGATGCTAAATACAGCAGCTGAAATAAGCAAGTCGACACCACAAGTGGTCAGCAAAAATGGCAATTTCGTCAGCCATTGAAGTGACGTTGCAGCCATCAAGCGGGCAGCCGGACGGTCAGCAGCTCAGGAGCAAGCCTGCACGCAAGCTCTACGCGTGCACGGGGCAGCAAATGGGTGAAGCATTTGCAGCAGAGCTTGACCTGTTCTGCAGCTGCATGGCTGACTAGAGGAAGAAGCCTCCGTCGGCTGGAGCATCACAGACGCACCATGGCCGTTTACGCGAAACCGCCGGCAGGTGCAGCAATGTCTGCGGCGGAGTGTTTTTAAACGCTTCTGACTTATTAATGAGGCGTTTCATGCAGATACCACTCGTGTCCCAGCTGATTTGGCGGTACTTACTACACATTAAAAATAGATTTGCTCGAGGTGAAATTTAAGCGCAGTCGGCCTTTAAAAGAACTTGAATGCTATGCAAGGAACAGTGTTTTCCTAAGACAGAAGCTGAATGGTAAACTGACATTTGCTGTTGTTTTGCAGTGGACCAGTCAAAAAAATGAAAACCACACTAAGCCAATACATTCCATGCACTGCTTTCAGTTCACATTCCAAACTGCTCCATGCTACCAGCCTATTCTCACAAGACCGGCCCACTGTTGGCAACAGCATCACACTGCTAGTGTGAACGGCAGCATGTGAATGCTGCGCTGGGCGTGCATGTGTCTACTATGCGCGTGAAGTGTGCACGAAATGCGTAGGCTAGAGGGTGCGCGATCGGCAAGATTTCCGAGCATTCAATGCACAGCATGGATGCAGCAATAACCCTGCAACTACTACACGTTGAAAAATCTGCAACCTGCTGAGAATCGCTCAATGGACGATGCAGACCCTCTACTACGCCACAGTTCGTGGCAACCACTTTCTTCAGGATGGCTTTCAACAATGAAGAAAAACAGAGGGCACCCTCAGTTGGCCAACTGTTGACATTGTAGCCTCCACAGTGCTGCACACAGCTTCTGGAATGAACTGTACGAAGCTGGGCCTGTTGGTTCATGATTTAGGGATTAAAAACCAGCCTTCTTCTTAGCTGGTTTTGAATCCCTAAATCAAGAACTATACGACCTCTTGTTTTTTTTTATCCTTAACGTCGTAATTTTTTATTCCCTCAAGCCTTTTCTTCTTTGTTGCATCCAGTTTCACTAAACCGTAACAATGACGATGTCTATTGATTGATTGTAGGGTTTAACGCGCCAACGCAACGAAGGCGATGAGGCGCGCCGTAGTGGAGGGCTCCGGATTAATTTTGACCACCTGGGGATCTTTAACGTGCGCCGAAATCTCGCACACACGGGCGTTTTTGCTTTTCGCCTCCATCAGAAAAGCGGCCGCCGCGGCCGGGAATCGAACCCGCGACCTATGACGATGTCTATTGCAATAGGATCCCCTGAAGGACAGTTCACCCCAAAACCAGCTGTTTTGGTTTCATGCATCATGAGCTAGAGGGACTTGTATGTGGTGGCATCAACTGACACGACCAGCACTCTGTTACAGATGCGCTACCAATTTATTGATTGAACTCCCTTTCAAATCTTACAGGCACCCAAAACAACTGCACCCATTTAGAACCCTACAGAATATAGCATGCAATGCATGAATATTGTCACAAAACCATGAAAATAGCAGCAATTCTACAAGCCCAGCTACAGGGATGGCAAAACAGTCAATTTTCCCAACAGTTCAAACGAAGCATATACAGTTCTCAATTTCCGCAGACAAAATGCATGATTAGCTCCCGATTCTGTAAAACTTTTAGAGAATTTAACATTAATTAGCTCATCCGAAACTTGAATGCCCTTGAAGCATTTAGAACCCACACCATTTTGACCTGTCCATAACGTTGGGATCAATAGGGCAGCTGATTTACATATTCTGACTAGCATCACTCCCATGCTATTCTAACAAAGACCCAAAGCCCATCTTACCTAAGTAGAGTTGCAACACAGTCACCAGACTAGTTTAGTCTCACAAATACTTTCATTCACAGTACGGTACATCTGTTATCATGCCCGCTCATCGCATATCTTTCCACACGAATGACCAAACAGTGCTAATCCTGCACCTGCCCAACTCCACTGTGTTGTCAATTGAACCTCGCACATTTTTTAGTTTTGCCATTCCATATTGCAAATGGCTGGAAAGAGCAAGGATAAAAATTGTGTGGGCTTTTTGTTTCTGTTCCAGCCACAGCTCAAAGACAACACAAGCAATGCTAAGAGCCAAAAGTTGCCAACCAGTATTACTATCTGCCACTGGAGGCACCCCCAGCGGAGTCGTGTAACGGCGAAAAGAGCAAGTCAGAAAAGCGAGGCAGATGTAGTAACATTTTGAAAACTAATCAGCCCCTTTTGATACGAGGTCGTTCAGGAATCATGGCGCACCTCACTCCCGAGATCAGCTGAAATTTTCATAGACAAATATTCTGCCAATGCTGGCCTAGCCACAGAGAACTTGCGCAAGTAGTGCACCCCATCCCTGCCGCCTCGATGTGTCTGCTGCGCATCCCACCCCCACAACCGCCAATCTCCAGCACCCACTGTCTCAAGTCCACGTGATACAGAACCTTCCTCTAAATGCCTCCTGTTCCCACATCAACCCTTACACATTGGACCTCTCAGTGCCAACTACTCCATAGAAAGCAGCGAGCATAGGCCTATCCCGCCTCTGAAAGAGCTACCAATCTCACTACGAGTACTCCAAATGATATACACGATGTCAGAGGCCCCATACGCCCCTACCTTCTACTCCCACTTGACCAGGAGTTCTCCTGCCATAATAAAAACCACCTCTCTATTGCAAAATAGTATTTGAGGACGGCAGTGTGGGAGATTTAGTAAAAAGAAAACTTCCACCAAGTAGCGGGCCACACCCTGCTCTCATGCATTTAACCACAAGCACATTGCAGAGGAATATTCGTGCTTGGCCTGGCTGGATATGTAATGTCCAGTTTCACATTTCTTCTGAAGTCTTCAAGACCACTTTAGTGTTAAGAACAGACTAACTCAAACATGCCGATCTTTTGGAGAATTTTTGTACCAGCATCTTACAAACTCCTTAAAAATTTATTGGTGCTGTTTGCAGGGCAACATAGATAGGCGTTCAAAAATATCAAATTGAAAAACGCTGCAATTGTAGTCTTTTTATCAGACACTGAAACTATTTCTGTACACTCCAAGACTGCATTGTACAAACAAGCAGGGGTGAGACAGCTGAACCAGATTTGGGAGCAGCTTTCGGAGCAGCGAAATTTCGATTTTGGAGCAGACGAACCTTGATTTGGAGCAGAACAACAACATTTATTATGTCACCTTAGGAGCCTAAAAAATCAAATTTTTGGCCACTCGAGGGGGGGAGGGGGGGGGGGCGCTTTTTAATCAGTTTTGAACGTACATAACACTGAAACAGCCTTTCAATAAAGTTTTTTCTACCTGAGTATCACAAGGAACGAACTACACTACCTTTTTCAAACCATTTTTACATTCTTGGGCTCTATGCATAGATAACGCGGAGTTCCATTGAGAATATCCAATTGAAAAACAGCAATTTTAAGAATTTTTATTATCCCGTGAATGCCGAAGTTGTTATTTTTGTAATCCGACTCGGTGTTACGCACAACTGAGAGCCATGGCAAAAGTTTCGCAAAGCGAGGTGACAGTCGTCGCACCCCACCAGCCCTCCCATTTCGAGACCCAAGGTGGGCGTTCACTACGATCGTAATTAGAATATTGGCATGTTTAGTTAACTCCCTTTTGGCATTAAATTTCAATTCAGATAGATGAACCATTATTACTAGTGTGCGATAATATCCGGTCCCGCTATCGGACACTGCTTGAACATTTGGCGGTGATGCAGCCTGCGCCGACACTTCTTCAGTGTCCATCGTCCCACTGCCGCCGCTCGCAAGCTCACTGTCAATAGCAATAACTCGGCGTTTTATAACGCCGCAATGAGTCCCAAATCACTTCAAGCACGCACCGTACCTCACACTCAAGGCCGAAACACAGCGACATTGCGGGTACCCTGTTGTTTTTAAAGAACCCCCAGCTTTCGAGTCGCGTAACTTCCCGCAGTAGGTCAAATGACTAAATGTAAACCCGGCCACCCCCATAACCAAAACCAAGGTAGAAATCGGCGAAGAGCACTCTGCCTGAACCACGAGAAACTGCTTTGCCCGGCGGCCATGTTTTCCAATCTTCACCGCACCAATATGGGGCGCCCAGTAATGTCGTTCTGGAGATGCGGCGCACCCAAAATTGATTTTAAAATCAACTTGCACAAGTAGTTTGTGAAAACTTTATATGGGAAAACTAAAAATTCCCACAATATAACATGTGCAACCCGACATTGTGACTTCAAATAAACCTTTACAAACAGCATCACCTTCAAGGTGCTGGAAAATTATGCCGTCAGTAAACATTTTCCTCCACTGAAATTGACGGGAGCGTTAAAATCCTTGGCTCTTATACTCTTTCGGAGCAGTTTGGCGCAATTTTTGCAATTTTCAAGCTTTTGGAGCAGCCTGGCGCAGGAAAACGAATTTGTATCAAAACTGCGCAATGTGCGCAGCTGTCTCACCCCTGAACAAGTGTACAGGCACTGGAAACGTTGCAAGGGATGTGGAGGCTTGTCGCATCCCACCAGCCTGCCTCCCCTCCTACAATCCCCAAACCCGAAGCACATGACAATCAATAAAGTGTCAATCTCAAGACGTCATGAAATTGCTAAGCATAGCAATTTCAGTAACGCTGTTATGCTTAGGACACCTCGCCTCGGACATTAAAGTTTCCTTCATAAACATTATTGCTTGCATGTAATAGTAATTACTCCCGCTACTTATGGCGCCTATGCAGCCTGCGCCACAACTTCCGGCTAGCCGTCCACCCCATTCCCACGGCTCGCTTGACTGTCAAACACGCCAATAACTCAGCATTTTTAGGATCGCTACGAGTACAAAATTTCGCTTCACGAACCCCAATTTAACACGCACGCCTCGCATGTCCCACTCAAGGATGAACCACTGCGAAGATTCAGGCGCCGCAGTGTTTTCAATAACTGCAGTCTTTCGAGGCACGCAACTTGCCATAGTCTGACGCACGTTTTCAAGCGCTACTGCCGCACCAACACCACTGTTCAGCCCTACAACAGTAAAACGACTAAACAGGAACCCAGCTGCTTGCGTGAACTAAACCAAGCAAAAGATCGGCGAAGCCCTGAGAGCCTGAACAACGCCACAGCCACCTCGTGGCGACAGGGCAGCACAAATGGCTATACAGCCAATTACACTTTACAAGCTATCATTGTTTTTCCCGTTTCACTGTACTTCTTTTTCTACTGTTTGTGTGTTTAAAAGTGAGCAAACATAAAAAGGGCAAATGAAAAGAGGTAGGCGAGGGCTACGCTGATGTACCCATACCAAAAAGCGGCGCCTAGTAATGCAGTTCCGGAGATACAGCACTCAGAAAATTGCAGTTTTTTTTCTCGTTAACTCGTGCAAATACTTTGGCAGCTCAGCTGACTTTACTATTTTTGTACAGCAATTTTCAATGATTTTCGACAGTGCATTTTTGGAAGCACACAGAAAAAATGTTCCTTTCATCCAAAAATAGTGTCGGCATTTTACCCCACTTAAACTGACGTGAGGGTCAAAATCCTCGCTTATCAGGCTGTTTGGAGCCATGCGGCACAATTTTTGCAATTTGCATGCATGTTTTCGGAGCAGCTAGGTGCAGGAAAACTGATCTGTATCAAAATGCGCAATGCACAGCTGTCTCACCCCTGCACATCTAAATTTACAAATGGGCTACATAAAAAGGGACAAGGCAAAAGGAGCAGCGCACACTCCCAAAAGAGTTTCTTAATAGCCTCAGACATCTCGTACAAAAAAAGTCGACCAGTATCAAATGCCCAAAAACTTTTAAAAACACAGAGACTTCAACGACGCATGCTTTTTTGCTGCATAAATTACATGCGGTAGCGCCATGGCTGCCGTGCAGTCATTTTTGCTTGCAACAGCCCAAAGAGGATTTGGAGCAATTTTAGGAGCAGCAAAATCTTCAGCTTAGAAAAGGAAATTACAAATTTGGAGCATGGTTACGGCAGAAAGGTACTTTCCTTTATGGAGCACTGAATCCCCAATTTGGAGCAGTTTACTACAAAACTGAAATTTTACGTCAGTGCGTACACGCTTCCGCTTCAGTGGTCAAGGTCCCGCAAAAATGACCACCGTTGTAGAAACTCGGGCATGTTGCGAACGCGTCATTTATTCCCCGATACAGTTCGCAAAACACAAATTTTGCACCTAGTCGGGCATTTTGGCGCGGCGTGGTGCAATTTAAATTTTATAGCTTTGGCGCAGCCTGGCTCAAAGTTATGAAGTTGTACAGCTGTTGCACCCCCGGTACAGGTATGCACAAGATTTTTGAGTGGCATAGCAAATGTATCGGTATTCACAGGTCCAAATGTCTCACTTGCCAGTTTTCATGCAGTCAACTTTTGTCCTCCAAGTACAACCGTGCTTCCTTCAATAAGCCTCACATGCCGTTCCCACAACGGCAGATATTGCATCCATTGCTGAGAAAACCCCCAAGTGCCTCGACAAAGCACGTTTCACGCAGCAAGCAAAGACCTCCACGAAATGCTTCACAAAATTGAAGGAGCACGTCGTCGTGTAACGTCTAAAAATTACCGTGTTCCTCAACAAAAATCCGCACACACAGGTAACCAGGCCATTGTTCACTGCCAGACAAGCAGCCCTACCCATTTTATTGGGGTCACCGCACGTCTGTCGCGCTATGCGCAATATGAATGATCACCCAACATGACAGCGGCATCCACACTAGCAATGGTTCACTCACTTCACTCTCAGGGAAAGAATGTTTGGTGTCGGGGCGAATACGAAACCACGCAACTTTGTCCTGTGTGTGCAGAGACCCCCGGGCTGCCTAACAGCAATGTAAAAATAAGCCTAGCTACACTGAAGAAGAAAACACAGCCTCGCACTTTCCCCTTGTCTGATACAACAGCTTTGCTGCTCACTCTCTGAGTCAACTGCATGAAATCCACTGGGAACAAGCATCTGCCAAACATTGGAGGAGCCCATAGGGTCTACAATGGAACCTATCCATACAATGCGTTCCTTGCAACGGTGCCGCACACCCCAAAGTGCAAGACAATAGGAACCGAAGAGAAAATTAGCATGATAAGAAGCACAAACTGATTCATCATAGAAAAGTTACATTTTACAACAGCCAAAGCAGCTCGTGGACAGTTATAGCCACCAAAAAAGCAAATTCAATTTGAAGCGGTGACAAGCCTTCGGATTGAAAGGAGCACAGAAACTGAAACTTTCGCCATCTGCGGTGTACCTGCGCATAGACCATGCTGGCATGCAGCCTTGTCCAGCTTGGCCACCGGTCACGTGCCCTGTTATGTGAACACGTTTCAATCCGCCATTCATTTCGTAAATGCAGCTCGTGATAGTCGCACTTATTTCGTCCACTGGATTGACAGACTACAGGGTTTAACCCCGCACCGAAGCTACACCTGGGCCATTTGATGTGCCCCATGGTGGAGGGCTCTTCCGGGTAATTTTGACCACCTGGGAATCTTCAGTGCACTGAAACCTCGACGCAGGCGTTTTCGCTGTTCTTCCACTGGCAGTGCCAGGCATGCACTCACGGCTATTAGAGGTTTAACGTACAGAGCTAGTTGGTTTAATGACAGTACCTCCACTGAAATGCCATGAACCACAACATGAAACAGCGTCGATCCACAATAACCATCGCCAAGTGCTTCGGCGCAAACCCAGTAGCGCGTGGTTCGCACTGCGCTGATCGGGCGAGCTAAGTCATCCCCATTTTCCCAGTCAAACTGAGACTAGCTGACCGAGTTCAAGACTCGCATGTAGCTGCTTGAGAAATGTCAGCCAACACGTTGAGATCGGCCAACACCTGAATACAGCGTCAATGTCCCCACCAACTGCCACCGCAGTCGCAAACAGGTAGATGCAGACACGGCCGGCTTATTTGTGATGGGGGTTTCAAAGGAATCCCCGGACTGCGCCCACCGAGCCATACTATATACTGATGTGAAGAATGTTTTTTTTTTTCTGCAAAGAATGCAGGTTTGACAAAGCTTCCTCTGGCCACTTTGCACATCAGCAAACCATTTAGTGATCATGCCTCTTGAGATGAGATCAGCACTGCTCAACAGTTTAGCTGAATAACCTGGCTTTCATTTCTTGTCACATGGTTCTTCCAATGCTTGGCCTTCCAAGTCTCTGCATCCGACGTTTCCGAGAGCCCTTCACAGCTCTGACGAGCTCTCCACTCGGGGGCAATGCTGCTGCATTGCGGCTAAATCTTAGTGATCGACCCTTAGTTACGCCCTAGACGCAAAGTTTGGCTTGCTTCTTGAAAAATTCTAACCAAGCCTGCTGCTGGCTATCTTGCGCAGGAATGCAGTCCCTCACGGCCACTGTGCGCCATGCAGCAAATTCGAACTGTCTGTTAGACCTCTTGAAGCACCCAATCATGGAGACAAACGCCGCCCCACCGAATTTCGATCATTTTCCTCCTCTTCCCAAACGTAGTGAGAACACGTACATGTAAGAGAGACAAGTCTCTCACGGTCAGGGCGACCATTAGGCACCAGGTCACCCACAAAAGTCACCACCCAGGCTTATGCACTGCAAGTGTAACCTTGCTAAGCCCGAAGCATGCAACTCCGGAATAATGGCGAGTTTTTGCCATAATTAGGTGCATCCTTTCGAAGAGTCTTGAACGGGAGCCACGCTGCACAAAAATGCCGCCACCGCGGCCACAACCGAGGGTGGCAAAACGTGCAGCCTCCCAGCACGCGTATCGTAATTTCGTAATCTCCCCTACGCAGGCATGGCCAAAGGCGTCAGCCGCCCTACACGGCCAGTTACGGTCGGTAAGTCAATTCCGTGGTCAAATGTATAACAAGCACACGTCATGGCCAAACAGGAAATAGAAAAACTTCCGGAAACGCTCAGGCGACATCTCATGAAAAATGGCAATATGACATTGTTTTGCTTCCGTTTCCGGTAGAAACCGCTATTACCCTGTGACTGCTTTGGTGCAGACATGAAGATAAGTACACTCTTTGAGCAAACATGGAGCAGGATGGACCCTTCTGGGGCAGTCCAACCACTGCCAAAAAGAAAAGAGCAAATTTAATTTGAGGCAGTGACAAGCCTTAGGACTGAAATGGAGCACAGAAACTGAACCCCTCACTATCTGCGGCGAAACTCCTCATAGACAATGCTGGCATGCAGATTGGTCCAGTTTGGCCACCGGTCACATGCTCTGTTGAACTTTTGGATCGCCTGTACAGCGTGAACCTGTTTCAGAAAAACTGCATTCCACCATCCATTTCACAATGCAGCTCGTGACAGTCAAAGCTATTTCATCTACTGGGTTCACCGACTATCGAATTTAATACCCCTGCTACCCTAGCGTCCCAATGTCATTTGAACCAAATGACAAATGACTCAAATTCGAAGTTGTGCTGCTCCACTGGGTTTTGAAATGCCATTCCTCTCAAATGACATTCCAGTCAAATGAGCACCCAGAGACATTTGGGCTCTCAAATGCCATTTCTAGCACTCGCACACAGCGTTCCAAGTCAGCATAAACAAATACATTGCTGGCGTACTTAAAACAAAATATTCTTAATTGCGTGACTGTTTACTTCTGGTTCATTTAAATCGGGATATCAAGATGCAATACCATACTCTCAGCACCAGTGCAAGCAAGCGACATATGTGTGTGGCCAGGCAGCACAAAAAACCTCAATTGCGATTCAGAATTAAGCAAAAACAGTGTCAAAGCTTACGTTATGGATAATTTGATGATTAATGCCAAAGACTCGTTAAATTTGATTGTTAGCAATTGTGAAAGCTTTCAAATGCCATCGAAAATGTAGTGGGGCACGGCGGATTCTGAAGAATGGCATTCGAAGCACCCCATTTGAGTCAAATGAGTTTCAATGACATTCGGACCCTAGTGTAGCCGGGGTACGCTTTGAAGCTACACCCGAGCTATTTGGGGCGCGCAATAGTGGAGAACTCTTCGGATGAATCTTGGCCACCTGGGGATATTTATTGTGCACCGAAACCTCGTTTGTGCACACAGGCGTTTTCGCTGTTCTTCGAATGCAAGTGCCAGGCGTGAGTTCACGGCTATTAGAAAGCTAGCTGGTTTAATTACTACCACCGCTGAAATGCAACGAACCAGAGCAAGAAACAGCGTGGACCCACAATAACCAACGCCGTGTGCTTCGGCGCGAACCCTGTAGCGCCTGGTTCGCATTGCCCCGATCGGGCGATCTAAGCCATCCACATGTTCGCAGTCAAGTCGACACTACTTGACCGAGTTCAAGAGTAGCATGTAGCTGCTTGAGAAATGGCAGCCAACACGTTGAGATCGGCCGACACCTGAATACAGCGTCGTTAATGTCCCCACCAACTGCCACCGCAGTCGCAAACGGATAGATGCAGACACGGCCGGCTTATTTGTGATGGGGGTTTCAAAGGCGTCACCGGGCAACACCGAACACTGCTGCGAGGTATGTGACGCTTCAAATTTAACGAAGAACCAGGCCACTCACTATTTGTCGAAGTTTATCCTGTGGTGATGCTGGCCACCGGCGTTACCACGGCCTCCAGGATGCTTGCGGTGCTTTCCTGTTTGCATGAACACGAATAGAACATTGAGTACCCTTTCGAAAACCAGTCCACATGCTCGTCAAACGAATGTGCTGCCATGCCAATGCTAAGTGTGCATCGGGGAACTTACCGACACGGCCATGGCCGTGGCTCACGTGTCCCCTTAACTTCCTGGTCTTCTTTTTGTTGGTAGACTACAAAAAAAGAAAGAACATATCAGCACGTCACACTCAAGGTATCGGCTCAAAATTTTTCGCACAAACGCGACAGCAAGCACGGACCCGTAGCGAACTTTCGCCGGTCGTTTCGAGCAACAATTTTGAGAAAATATGGGTAGACAGTAGGTAATTGGGGTTCTGTGGACATTCCGGCGAACAAATAATTACACTTCATCTAAGTTATTTCTAAAATATTAGCTGATTATTCGGATTTCGTGAAACAAGGGACAAGGCGCAACACCTACCATTTTGCCTATGCGGTGCGAAAAGAGGAAATGCTGTCGATATCAGCGCCGGATATCGCGAGCGGCGGCGGCCAAAGTTGACCAAGCTAAATAATACAAATAATCAACACAAGTGTAATTCAGCTCAAGTTAGTTTTTTTACTGTAAATATTTGTTTTTGTTGCTGTAAATAATAATGCAAGCATTGATTTCTGATATTTTTTTTACGCTCGGTGTTTTCATTTCTGATTGGCATGGCTGGCATGGCGGCGCCCATTTCAAGCCCGGTTGCACTTCTGCACGGCAGTAGGCGCTTTGTTTTCGAACAGTTTTTTCTCCGCGTTCTGCATCGTTCGTTTGTGATTTCGAGTATTTGATGCGAAGACGGAAATGGCAGAAAGAAAAGAGTTAGATGGACTAAGTTTCAAAGAGATGAGGTTTAAAATGTGCCGTTTTCTCGAAGAACAAGGGATCATCAATGAACTTCGCGCACGGCTCCGCTACAAGTTTGTCGAAGCGCTCAAAATCAGCACACAGAACACCAGGCGCTCTTCCCAGACTCTTCTACACCAGGTCTGTTGTCGTTTCCGTTTGCTTTTGTGTTATGGTCACGTTGCCTTGTCATTACACTTTGTAGACGGGCAAGCAGCACGACCGTACACATTTAAACGCGTATTGCTGCGTGCATTTGCGGTTCTTATTGTCAGTGTCCTTTTGATGTCGTCGAATCACGCGCATTCGCTTTCCTACGGCGAATGTTTGAACCTCTTGGCTAAAGGGAAAGCTGCTGAAGCTCACCCCATCTCACCTGATGGGGCTGAAGTTGAGACATAAATTCAGGGTGCTGCAACAATAAACCAACGTTTTAAACAGTGTTCGCTTCGAAACCTCTCGCTAATTGGCATCTAACTTTGACGCGAAGGACATAATTGATAGTCTCTTTTTGTTTGCAAATAACTCGGCCGGCAGCCGTGCCCTGGCTTTTTTCAACAATCGACTAGAAACCACTTTTTGCCTACTGGGAAAACTAGCGCCGGTCTGGTTCTTTTTTTCTTGGGGGTGCACTTCAACAACCCAAAAAAGGCTGATGTTGCACCCATACGCTAAAAACGACTTTTTCACCGATTTCATAAAATATCAGGCCATTGCTGTTGTGTGAATTATTTTTTTTTTAATGGATCGCACGATGTGACCTTCATGCAAAGTTTGAACACAAATCTGGGCACCCATTATTCAAAAACAGAACTTTTTAAAGAGGCTTTTTTGTAGTTGCATCACGACGCATTTATAATTGACGGGATGAAAAGCTATTTGATTATAAATTGAAAATCACGATTTGGATTTATTTGTCACCTCAACCCAAATTTTTTTTTCCACCCCTTGCCCTTGTCGACAGTTGAGAAGACATTGCGGGATGTGTCGGCCTGTAACGCTGCCTTCTCACCTTGGGGGGCCAGGTTATCCTGTGGTTGGTGCAGGACTACCTGTCGAGCCAGGGCTACGACTACACGCTCAGCACGCTGGCCTGCGAGTCCGGCGTGAGCCAGGAGCCGTTCTCGACGCAAGACGTGGAGCAGCTCTTGCGGCTGCCGCCCCAGCCGGAACCGAGGCAGCCGAGCGGCGGCCTGCTTCAGCGCATCGTGGCCCGCATGATGCGCACCCCTCAGACCACTTCTGCCCAGACCTCAGTGGCTGTTGACACCGGTGGGAATTCCACTTACGTCTCTATAAAGTGCCACGAAAACAAAATACAACCTCACTTAATAAGGGGGCACAAAGGTCTTTGGGACCAAGAAATTGCCAGAAAAAGCATTTTTCTAGGTATCACTAGCTTGCACAGTTCTCGATTGATATCTGAAGAAGTTGGTACGTCAACAGTACCAGGTACTTATAAAAGCCATATGGGCATGTTTTCGATGAACAAAAATAACAATTTTTCCATAATTTTCTCCTTTTTCGCCACGAGCAGTATTGCAGCAATAGGAAATTCTCGAGAGGTACATCTCAGCGTGTAGAGCAGCTAGAAAGATCATTTTATTTTGCAGTGTAAAGCTGAATGTTTAAACCATCCAATAAGAGAAGTAGATTTCACATTTTGCATTTCAGTAAAGTAGATTTCACATTTTGCATTTCAGTAGTTGTTTAATTAGCATTACTTTTAATTGGTCTGTAGGAGTACCTCAAACATTTATATGTTAGAATTGACATAAACTCAAAACTCGTATGTGATAGGAAAACAAAAAAAAAAAACTGCTTCCCACATTTCATTCTCCACAACTTCTGGTATCTATTTATGCCTTGCTGGTGATTTCTCATTAATAGTTTTTTTTTTTTCATTGTTATCAAAACCAATAAAGGAAGATTTTTAATTATCTCTGAAACTAAATGCCTCACATCAAAACTAATTAGATATTTGAAATCAGCTAAAAAAACTGAACAAGCCCATAAAGGTTCATGAAGATTGGTTGGAAAGCCAAAAAAGTTTCTAAGACCAGTGTGCCCCCTTAATTTAAAAGAACTAACTTTGGGTAACTCAGCTTTATTCCAGCCACGAAAGATATTTTTTAATAAAAAAACTTTGCAACACTTCCTATAAACACGTTCACTATTTCCTTCACCTACAGAAGCGCTGCAAAAGCTAGTCGTTCCCAGCACTGAATGATTTGCTCATTGCAGCTGATTCACCTTCCATTTCTGCTTTGCTTTTGTGGTTTTTTTTTTTTTAGGTGGCTATCAAATGTGTTTATTGCTGCTACTGATACGTAATTCCAGCGCTCGAAGACCGCCAAGACCGGGAAAGAGCGAAAAATCTTTTGATCGAGTTTTTAAATCGTCTGGTGGGCATAGAGCAGCAATTTTCGGTTGTGGTACTTTTGAGACCACCTATTCTAACTGCGGGATTTGTCGATTGACTACGTCCTGAAAGCATTTAAGATTTAGGAAAAAAAAAGTTTAAAAAGTGTTGCAGCGTCGCTTTAAGCAAAAAGGAATGCAAGGCATTGTGAAAAACGTTCAAATTTTGCGCTACGTGACGTCAGCAGTGACGCTACGGAAGGAACACTAAGAGCACAGTTATCAGCGTAGTAATTGCGTGTCAGCATTCAAAGGATGTGGTCAAATAGAACTAGAGGCTCCACTACAGCCACGCAAGCTGTTTCTTGGCTGTGGGTTTCATGGGGGGCCACCAATTGCACAAACAAGATTCTGTGACACTGCAAATACCTCTCCAGAAAATAGCTGGGGAGTTTCCACTGTTTCATCCATTTCCCTTAATATCTCAATTATTTGTTTCGGTTTGCAATAACTGCAGTGTCGTTGATATCAGGATGAAGCAGTCTTTTTAAGTAATCAAACTTGTATTTTGTCTTTGCGGCCCATTGAAGGGCTACATGCCTTCAGCAAAACCTAGTCCCAGGGCTCGGTAATTGGATTGTATGTTGCGTTCCATCCTCAGGTCCTGCAAGTCGTGCCGATTACATTACCCGCTCACTCACTTGCTTCTCAGTCTCTTGCTTCCTTGGTAAGGGGTGCATGAGTATTACTATCTTTCGTGATATGACAGGGTATCGTAATAGGCAACATGGCACACTGCTTGCATTTCTTCTTAATTGTACTTTCCACGAGCACGTGACTAGACAAGAGCTCGTAGAGTTTCCCTGTCATGCTGCGTGCCTTCATTTATTTCTTTTTGCAATGTTCTAGTTCCACCCGTGCTTCGTGAAATCTTTCATGTGGATTGATTGATTGATTGATTGATTGATTGATTGTAGGGTTTAATGCACTTACGCACTGAGGTGCACCGTAGTGGAGGGCTCCGGATTAATTTTGACCGCCTGGGGATCTGTAATGTGCGCCGAAATGTCGTACACCCGGGCGCTTTCGTTTGTCGCCTCCCTCAGGTAAGCGGTGGCCGGGAATGGAACCAGCGACCTCGTGCTCAGCAGCACAACGCCTTAGGCACTGAGCCACCGTGGCGGGCAGTTTTTTATGTTTGCTGCGAAGTTGTATGCCTGAGGCTGAAGAGAAATGCCAGCAGTCACCGAGGCTAGAAAAAAAAGGCATGGGAAAGTGATGCCAGTCTTATTGAAGTTGAGGTTGTGAGTGAGGTTGTTGAGAAAAGAACAAGAACTCTGAAGGAGATGCATGCATGGGTCTAACAGGTTGCTGGCGAGATGGTCGAGCCAAGGAATAGTATCCCCCGTTGAGTTAATTGTCTCCTCCTGTCTCTTGGAAGCTTTACGGTTCACCTGCCGTTACTTCTTATGCTTGAATACCAGGCCCCTTCCTCTTGATTTGATCTAGGCTGACCTGCACCTAAGTTTTCTTCCTCCTGTCTCTTGGAAGCTTTACGGTTCACCGGTCGTTAGTTCTTACACTTGAATACCAGGCCACTTCCTCTTGATTTGATCTAGGCTGACCTGCACCTAAGTTTTCTTCCTCCTGTCTCTTGGAAGCTTTACGGTTCACCGGTCGTTAGTTCTTACACTTGAATACCAGGCCACTTCCTCTTGATTTGATCTAGGCTGACCTGCACCTAAGTTTTCTTCCTCCTGTCTCTTGGAAGCTTTACGGTTCACCGGTCGTTAGTTCTTACACTTGAATACCAGGCCACTTCCTCTTGATTTGATCTAGGCTGACCTGCACCTAAGTTTTCTTCCTCCTGTCTCTTGGAAGCTTTACGGTTCACCGGTCGTTAGTTCTTACACTTGAATACCAGGCCACTTCCTCTTGATTTGATCTAGGCTGACCTGCACCTAAGTTTTCTTCCTCCTGTCTCTTGGAAGCTTTACGGTTCACCGGTCGTTAGTTCTTACACTTGAATACCAGGCCACTTCCTCTTGATTTGATCTAGGCTGACCTGCACCTAAGTTTTCTTCCTCCTGTCTCTTGGAAGCTTTACGGTTCACCGGTCGTTAGTTCTTACACTTGAATACCAGGCCACTTCCTCTTGATTTGATCTAGGCTGACCTGCACCTAAGTTTTCTTCCTCCTGTCTCTTGGAAGCTTTACGGTTCACCGGTCGTTAGTTCTTACACTTGAATACCAGGCCACTTCCTCTTGATTTGATCTAGGCTGACCTGCACCTAAGTTTTCTTCCTCCTGTCTCTTGGAAGCTTTACGGTTCACCGGTCGTTAGTTCTTACACTTGAATACCAGGCCACTTCCTCTTGATTTGATCTAGGCTGACCTGCACCTAAGTTTTCTTCCTCCTGTCTCTTGGAAGCTTTACGGTTCACCGGTCGTTAGTTCTTACACTTGAATACCAGGCCACTTCCTCTTGATTTGATCTAGGCTGACCTGCACCTAAGTTTTCTTCCTCCTGTCTCTTGGAAGCTTTACGGTTCACCGGTCGTTAGTTCTTACACTTGAATACCAGGCCACTTCCTCTTGATTTGATCTAGGCTGACCTGCACCTAAGTTTTCTTCCTCCTGTCTCTTGGAAGCTTTACGGTTCACCGGTCGTTAGTTCTTACACTTGAATACCAGGCCACTTCCTCTTGATTTGATCTAGGCTGACCTGCACCTAAGTTTTCTTCCTCCTGTCTCTTGGAAGCTTTACGGTTCACCGGTCGTTAGTTCTTACACTTGAATACCAGGCCACTTCCTCTTGATTTGATCTAGGCTGACCTGCACCTAAGTTTTCTTCCTCCTGTCTCTTGGAAGCTTTACGGTTCACCGGTCGTTAGTTCTTACACTTGAATACCAGGCCACTTCCTCTTGATTTGATCTAGGCTGACCTGCACCTAAGTTTTCTTCCTCCTGTCTCTTGGAAGCTTTACGGTTCACCGGTCGTTAGTTCTTACACTTGAATACCAGGCCACTTCCTCTTGATTTGATCTAGGCTGACCTGCACCTAAGTTTTCTTCCTCCTGTCTCTTGGAAGCTTTACGGTTCACCGGTCGTTAGTTCTTACACTTGAATACCAGGCCACTTCCTCTTGATTTGATCTAGGCTGACCTGCACCTAAGTTTTCTTCCTCCTGTCTCTTGGAAGCTTTACGGTTCACCGGTCGTTAGTTCTTACACTTGAATACCAGGCCACTTCCTCTTGATTTGATCTAGGCTGACCTGCACCTAAGTTTTCTTCCTCCTGTCTCTTGGAAGCTTTACGGTTCACCGGTCGTTAGTTCTTACACTTGAATACCAGGCCACTTCCTCTTGATTTGATCTAGGCTGACCTGCACCTAAGTTTTCTTCCTCCTGTCTCTTGGAAGCTTTACGGTTCACCGGTCGTTAGTTCTTACACTTGAATACCAGGCCACTTCCTCTTGATTTGATCTAGGCTGACCTGCACCTAAGTTTTCTTCCTCCTGTCTCTTGGAAGCTTTACGGTTCACCGGTCGTTAGTTCTTACACTTGAATACCAGGCCACTTCCTCTTGATTTGATCTAGGCTGACCTGCACCTAAGTTTTCTTCCTCCTGTCTCTTGGAAGCTTTACGGTTCACCGGTCGTTAGTTCTTACACTTGAATACCAGGCCACTTCCTCTTGATTTGATCTAGGCTGACCTGCACCTAAGTTTTCTTCCTCCTGTCTCTTGGAAGCTTTACGGTTCACCGGTCGTTAGTTCTTACACTTGAATACCAGGCCACTTCCTCTTGATTTGATCTAGGCTGACCTGCACCTAAGTTTTCTTCCTCCTGTCTCTTGGAAGCTTTACGGTTCACCGGTCGTTAGTTCTTACACTTGAATACCAGGCCACTTCCTCTTGATTTGATCTAGGCTGACCTGCACCTAAGTTTTCTTCCTCCTGTCTCTTGGAAGCTTTACGGTTCACCGGTCGTTAGTTCTTACACTTGAATACCAGGCCACTTCCTCTTGATTTGATCTAGGCTGACCTGCACCTAAGTTTTCTTCCTCCTGTCTCTTGGAAGCTTTACGGTTCACCGGTCGTTAGTTCTTACACTTGAATACCAGGCCACTTCCTCTTGATTTGATCTAGGCTGACCTGCACCTAAGTTTTCTTCCTCCTGTCTCTTGGAAGCTTTACGGTTCACCGGTCGTTAGTTCTTACACTTGAATACCAGGCCACTTCCTCTTGATTTGATCTAGGCTGACCTGCACCTAAGTTTTCTTCCTCCTGTCTCTTGGAAGCTTTACGGTTCACCGGTCGTTAGTTCTTACACTTGAATACCAGGCCACTTCCTCTTGATTTGATCTAGGCTGACCTGCACCTAAGTTTTCTTCCTCCTGTCTCTTGGAAGCTTTACGGTTCACCGGTCGTTAGTTCTTACACTTGAATACCAGGCCACTTCCTCTTGATTTGATCTAGGCTGACCTGCACCTAAGTTTTCTTCCTCCTGTCTCTTGGAAGCTTTACGGTTCACCGGTCGTTAGTTCTTACACTTGAATACCAGGCCACTTCCTCTTGATTTGATCTAGGCTGACCTGCACCTAAGTTTTCTTCCTCCTGTCTCTTGGAAGCTTTACGGTTCACCGGTCGTTAGTTCTTACACTTGAATACCAGGCCACTTCCTCTTGATTTGATCTAGGCTGACCTGCACCTAAGTTTTCTTCCTCCTGTCTCTTGGAAGCTTTACGGTTCACCGGTCGTTAGTTCTTACACTTGAATACCAGGCCACTTCCTCTTGATTTGATCTAGGCTGACCTGCACCTAAGTTTTCTTCCTCCTGTCTCTTGGAAGCTTTACGGTTCACCGGTCGTTAGTTCTTACACTTGAATACCAGGCCACTTCCTCTTGATTTGATCTAGGCTGACCTGCACCTAAGTTTTCTTCCTCCTGTCTCTTGGAAGCTTTACGGTTCACCGGTCGTTAGTTCTTACACTTGAATACCAGGCCACTTCCTCTTGATTTGATCTAGGCTGACCTGCACCTAAGTTTTCTTCCTCCTGTCTCTTGGAAGCTTTACGGTTCACCGGTCGTTAGTTCTTACACTTGAATACCAGGCCACTTCCTCTTGATTTGATCTAGGCTGACCTGCACCTAAGTTTTCTTCCTCCTGTCTCTTGGAAGCTTTACGGTTCACCGGTCGTTAGTTCTTACACTTGAATACCAGGCCACTTCCTCTTGATTTGATCTAGGCTGACCTGCACCTAAGTTTTCTTCCTCCTGTCTCTTGGAAGCTTTACGGTTCACCGGTCGTTAGTTCTTACACTTGAATACCAGGCCACTTCCTCTTGATTTGATCTAGGCTGACCTGCACCTAAGTTTTCTTCCTCCTGTCTCTTGGAAGCTTTACGGTTCACCGGTCGTTAGTTCTTACACTTGAATACCAGGCCACTTCCTCTTGATTTGATCTAGGCTGACCTGCACCTAAGTTTTCTTCCTCCTGTCTCTTGGAAGCTTTACGGTTCACCGGTCGTTAGTTCTTACACTTGAATACCAGGCCACTTCCTCTTGATTTGATCTAGGCTGACCTGCACCTAAGTTTTCTTCCTCCTGTCTCTTGGAAGCTTTACGGTTCACCGGTCGTTAGTTCTTACACTTGAATACCAGGCCACTTCCTCTTGATTTGATCTAGGCTGACCTGCACCTAAGTTTTCTTCCTCCTGTCTCTTGGAAGCTTTACGGTTCACCGGTCGTTAGTTCTTACACTTGAATACCAGGCCACTTCCTCTTGATTTGATCTAGGCTGACCTGCACCTAAGTTTTCTTCCTCCTGTCTCTTGGAAGCTTTACGGTTCACCGGTCGTTAGTTCTTACACTTGAATACCAGGCCACTTCCTCTTGATTTGATCTAGGCTGACCTGCACCTAAGTTTTCTTCCTCCTGTCTCTTGGAAGCTTTACGGTTCACCGGTCGTTAGTTCTTACACTTGAATACCAGGCCACTTCCTCTTGATTTGATCTAGGCTGACCTGCACCTAAGTTTTCTTCCTCCTGTCTCTTGGAAGCTTTACGGTTCACCGGTCGTTAGTTCTTACACTTGAATACCAGGCCACTTCCTCTTGATTTGATCTAGGCTGACCTGCACCTAAGTTTTCTTCCTCCTGTCTCTTGGAAGCTTTACGGTTCACCGGTCGTTAGTTCTTACACTTGAATACCAGGCCACTTCCTCTTGATTTGATCTAGGCTGACCTGCACCTAAGTTTTCTTCCTCCTGTCTCTTGGAAGCTTTACGGTTCACCGGTCGTTAGTTCTTACACTTGAATACCAGGCCACTTCCTCTTGATTTGATCTAGGCTGACCTGCACCTAAGTTTTCTTCCTCCTGTCTCTTGGAAGCTTTACGGTTCACCGGTCGTTAGTTCTTACACTTGAATACCAGGCCACTTCCTCTTGATTTGATCTAGGCTGACCTGCACCTAAGTTTTCTTCCTCCTGTCTCTTGGAAGCTTTACGGTTCACCGGTCGTTAGTTCTTACACTTGAATACCAGGCCACTTCCTCTTGATTTGATCTAGGCTGACCTGCACCTAAGTTTTCTTCCTCCTGTCTCTTGGAAGCTTTACGGTTCACCGGTCGTTAGTTCTTACACTTGAATACCAGGCCACTTCCTCTTGATTTGATCTAGGCTGACCTGCACCTAAGTTTTCTTCCTCCTGTCTCTTGGAAGCTTTACGGTTCACCGGTCGTTAGTTCTTACACTTGAATACCAGGCCACTTCCTCTTGATTTGATCTAGGCTGACCTGCACCTAAGTTTTCTTCCTCCTGTCTCTTGGAAGCTTTACGGTTCACCGGTCGTTAGTTCTTACACTTGAATACCAGGCCACTTCCTCTTGATTTGATCTAGGCTGACCTGCACCTAAGTTTTCTTCCTCCTGTCTCTTGGAAGCTTTACGGTTCACCGGTCGTTAGTTCTTACACTTGAATACCAGGCCCCTTCCTCTTGATTTGATCTAGGCTGACCTGCACCTAAGTTTTCTTCCTCCTGTCTCTTGGAAGCTTTACGGTTCACCGGTCGTTAGTTCTTACACTTGAATACCAGGCCCCTTCCTCTTGATTTGATCTAGGCTGACCTGCACCTAAGTTTTCTTCCTCCTGTCTCTTGGAAGCTTTACGGTTCACCGGTCGTTAGTTCTTACACTTGAATACCAGGCCCCTTCCTCTTGATTTGATCTAGGCTGACCTGCACCTAAGTTTTCTTCCTCCTGTCTCTTGGAAGCTTTACGGTTCACCGGTCGTTAGTTCTTACACTTGAATACCAGGCCACTTCCTCTTGATTTGATCTAGGCTGACCTGCACCTAAGTTTTCTTCCTCCTGTCTCTTGGAAGCTTTACGGTTCACCGGTCGTTAGTTCTTACACTTGAATACCAGGCCACTTCCTCTTGATTTGATCTAGGCTGACCTGCACCTAAGTTTTCTTCCTCCTGTCTCTTGGAAGCTTTACGGTTCACCGGTCGTTAGTTCTTACACTTGAATACCAGGCCACTTCCTCTTGATTTGATCTAGGCTGACCTGCACCTAAGTTTTCTTCCTCCTGTCTCTTGGAAGCTTTACGGTTCACCGGTCGTTAGTTCTTACACTTGAATACCAGGCCACTTCCTCTTGATTTGATCTAGGCTGACCTGCACCTAAGTTTTCTTCCTCCTGTCTCTTGGAAGCTTTACGGTTCACCGGTCGTTAGTTCTTACACTTGAATACCAGGCCACTTCCTCTTGATTTGATCTAGGCTGACCTGCACCTAAGTTTTCTTCCTCCTGTCTCTTGGAAGCTTTACGGTTCACCGGTCGTTAGTTCTTACACTTGAATACCAGGCCACTTCCTCTTGATTTGATCTAGGCTGACCTGCACCTAAGTTTTCTTCCTCCTGTCTCTTGGAAGCTTTACGGTTCACCGGTCGTTAGTTCTTACACTTGAATACCAGGCCACTTCCTCTTGATTTGATCTAGGCTGACCTGCACCTAAGTTTTCTTCCTCCTGTCTCTTGGAAGCTTTACGGTTCACCGGTCGTTAGTTCTTACACTTGAATACCAGGCCACTTCCTCTTGATTTGATCTAGGCTGACCTGCACCTAAGTTTTCTTCCTCCTGTCTCTTGGAAGCTTTACGGTTCACCGGTCGTTAGTTCTTACACTTGAATACCAGGCCACTTCCTCTTGATTTGATCTAGGCTGACCTGCACCTAAGTTTTCTTCCTCCTGTCTCTTGGAAGCTTTACGGTTCACCGGTCGTTAGTTCTTACACTTGAATACCAGGCCACTTCCTCTTGATTTGATCTAGGCTGACCTGCACCTAAGTTTTCTTCCTCCTGTCTCTTGGAAGCTTTACGGTTCACCGGTCGTTAGTTCTTACACTTGAATACCAGGCCACTTCCTCTTGATTTGATCTAGGCTGACCTGCACCTAAGTTTTCTTCCTCCTGTCTCTTGGAAGCTTTACGGTTCACCGGTCGTTAGTTCTTACACTTGAATACCAGGCCACTTCCTCTTGATTTGATCTAGGCTGACCTGCACCTAAGTTTTCTTCCTCCTGTCTCTTGGAAGCTTTACGGTTCACCGGTCGTTAGTTCTTACACTTGAATACCAGGCCACTTCCTCTTGATTTGATCTAGGCTGACCTGCACCTAAGTTTTCTTCCTCCTGTCTCTTGGAAGCTTTACGGTTCACCGGTCGTTAGTTCTTACACTTGAATACCAGGCCACTTCCTCTTGATTTGATCTAGGCTGACCTGCACCTAAGTTTTCTTCCTCCTGTCTCTTGGAAGCTTTACGGTTCACCGGTCGTTAGTTCTTACACTTGAATACCAGGCCACTTCCTCTTGATTTGATCTAGGCTGACCTGCACCTAAGTTTTCTTCCTCCTGTCTCTTGGAAGCTTTACGGTTCACCGGTCGTTAGTTCTTACACTTGAATACCAGGCCACTTCCTCTTGATTTGATCTAGGCTGACCTGCACCTAAGTTTTCTTCCTCCTGTCTCTTGGAAGCTTTACGGTTCACCGGTCGTTAGTTCTTACACTTGAATACCAGGCCACTTCCTCTTGATTTGATCTAGGCTGACCTGCACCTAAGTTTTCTTCCTCCTGTCTCTTGGAAGCTTTACGGTTCACCGGTCGTTAGTTCTTACACTTGAATACCAGGCCACTTCCTCTTGATTTGATCTAGGCTGACCTGCACCTAAGTTTTCTTCCTCCTGTCTCTTGGAAGCTTTACGGTTCACCGGTCGTTAGTTCTTACACTTGAATACCAGGCCACTTCCTCTTGATTTGATCTAGGCTGACCTGCACCTAAGTTTTCTTCCTCCTGTCTCTTGGAAGCTTTACGGTTCACCGGTCGTTAGTTCTTACACTTGAATACCAGGCCACTTCCTCTTGATTTGATCTAGGCTGACCTGCACCTAAGTTTTCTTCCTCCTGTCTCTTGGAAGCTTTACGGTTCACCGGTCGTTAGTTCTTACACTTGAATACCAGGCCACTTCCTCTTGATTTGATCTAGGCTGACCTGCACCTAAGTTTTCTTCCTCCTGTCTCTTGGAAGCTTTACGGTTCACCGGTCGTTAGTTCTTACACTTGAATACCAGGCCACTTCCTCTTGATTTGATCTAGGCTGACCTGCACCTAAGTTTTCTTCCTCCTGTCTCTTGGAAGCTTTACGGTTCACCGGTCGTTAGTTCTTACACTTGAATACCAGGCCACTTCCTCTTGATTTGATCTAGGCTGACCTGCACCTAAGTTTTCTTCCTCCTGTCTCTTGGAAGCTTTACGGTTCACCGGTCGTTAGTTCTTACACTTGAATACCAGGCCACTTCCTCTTGATTTGATCTAGGCTGACCTGCACCTAAGTTTTCTTCCTCCTGTCTCTTGGAAGCTTTACGGTTCACCGGTCGTTAGTTCTTACACTTGAATACCAGGCCACTTCCTCTTGATTTGATCTAGGCTGACCTGCACCTAAGTTTTCTTCCTCCTGTCTCTTGGAAGCTTTACGGTTCACCGGTCGTTAGTTCTTACACTTGAATACCAGGCCACTTCCTCTTGATTTGATCTAGGCTGACCTGCACCTAAGTTTTCTTCCTCCTGTCTCTTGGAAGCTTTACGGTTCACCGGTCGTTAGTTCTTACACTTGAATACCAGGCCACTTCCTCTTGATTTGATCTAGGCTGACCTGCACCTAAGTTTTCTTCCTCCTGTCTCTTGGAAGCTTTACGGTTCACCGGTCGTTAGTTCTTACACTTGAATACCAGGCCACTTCCTCTTGATTTGATCTAGGCTGACCTGCACCTAAGTTTTCTTCCTCCTGTCTCTTGGAAGCTTTACGGTTCACCGGTCGTTAGTTCTTACACTTGAATACCAGGCCCCTTCCTCTTGATTTGATCTAGGCTGACCTGCACCTAAGTTTTCTTCCTCCTGTCTCTTGGAAGCTTTACGGTTCACCGGTCGTTAGTTCTTACACTTGAATACCAGGCCCCTTCCTCTTGATTTGATCTAGGCTGACCTGCACCTAAGTTTTCTTCCTCCTGTCTCTTGGAAGCTTTACGGTTCACCGGTCGTTAGTTCTTACACTTGAATACCAGGCCACTTCCTCTTGATTTGATCTAGGCTGACCTGCACCTAAGTTTTCTTCCTCCTGTCTCTTGGAAGCTTTACGGTTCACCGGTCGTTAGTTCTTACACTTGAATACCAGGCCACTTCCTCTTGATTTGATCTAGGCTGACCTGCACCTAAGTTTTCTTCCTCCTGTCTCTTGGAAGCTTTACGGTTCACCGGTCGTTAGTTCTTACACTTGAATACCAGGCCACTTCCTCTTGATTTGATCTAGGCTGACCTGCACCTAAGTTTTCTTCCTCCTGTCTCTTGGAAGCTTTACGGTTCACCGGTGGTTAGTTCTTACACTTGAATACCAGGCCACTTCCTCTTGATTTGATCTAGGCTGACCTGCACCTAAGTTTTCTTCCTCCTGTCTCTTGGAAGCTTTACGGTTCACCGGTCGTTAGTTCTTACACTTGAATACCAGGCCACTTCCTCTTGATTTGATCTAGGCTGACCTGCACCTAAGTTTTCTTCCTAGTCTGAGACCCCGAAGCATCCCTTTTTTTGTTGTTAGAAAGCTAAGGTGAAAAAAAAGAGAAAAACTCCCGCTTCCTGCCTATTTTGAAAGGAATTGTGACGACGTAGCGTACAATGGGAAATGATGAGAGCAAGCGAATGTGCACGCATGCATACACGCACAGGCACATGCATTCCAGTCTGCGTACACAGCTTTGAAACATCTTTTGTACTTCTATGCTAGGAGCATGCACCCTTGGGATTTTCCTGCCCTCTTTTTTCACCCCCCTCTAACCTCTGCCGAACTACTGAGGGAGAGAATAATTCATGCGTCCTGCCCACCCCCGAGTTTGCACAAAGCTTCTTTAGAAGCTGCAAAGCAACACTGATGTGTGGGGGAGGCCTAGAGCAGAACCACCCCTCCCCTCCTAGCCCTTCGATATAAGGTATATTCCCTTTTAACTATGATTATGATGATGGGGATGCTTGTTGGACAAGTGATTGCTTGGAAGTAGAGACATGCACCACGTTCTACGATAAAAGCAACACGACAGAACCTTCAACAAGCGCAACACTGAAAAGGTGTGAGATAGAACAGGTACAATTACAACAGAACAGGTTTAATTAAAGCATGCACACCAAATGACCAGGGGGATAGCCAAAGTGTTTCAGATAAGCCGGAGAGGTGACAGTTGTGTTAGTCAGGCTTCTATTTCCTTGCACATGGAAGAGGTCACATAGGGCAGCTAGTGAGTCACACACTTTGTAATTAGTTGCGATTGTCTTTACTTGGGTTGGCCCTATCTCTTTTTCACGATGCATGCGTGGTCTTGTCACTGGGAGCTTATATGGTTCATTTTTCTTGATTAAATTCCTGTTGAGAGTAGCACTCATACTGTCGTTCTGTCTGTCTTACATTTTTTTACTTTCTCGCTTTTTGAAGGTTTTGTCATGCGTACCGTGTAACTGGGAATATAGGTCGACCCCCTTACGTTTGGACTGAGAAATAGGAAAAAATTTACGCCGATGACCGGTATATAGGTCGAGGAATTACTTTTCGGCAAACTTTTTACTAGTGAAGAATCTTGACCTATATTCCGACTGACTCAATGTATACCAACTAGCCCAGCTCGCCATTCTGCTGCGCAATAAAAACTGCTTGCTTGTGCACAGTCCTCACGGAGGGCGTTAATTGGTTTGCGTTCCTGTTCGCAGCTCGCTCTGAAGGCCAAGTGCAGGCTGAGTTGGAGCAGCTGAGGTGCTCGGTGGCCGAAGCCCAGCAGAGGCTGCACGAGCTCCAAGAGCAGCTGGCGAGGAGTGCGCCCCTCGCCGAGAAGACTTCCACACCTCTTCGAGCGGCCCGCAGGCAACAACCAACTCACCAGGTTCGAGGCGATTTCCTCCCACAAAATCCTCTCCCACGAGAACTTTGTGCAAGGGGCCATGAAGACAAAACGAAGACAATAAATTAGTAAGACTGCTTTGTCCCGACAACAGAGATGCCAATTTTATTGCAAACGACGAACAAATAATAGAGATGGAGAGGAAAACATGTGCAGCAGTGCTGACTCCCCTGGCCACCTCTCAGATATTTTGCTGTGACTTGATGGGATACAATATGCGAAATGGGACGGGACAAGCAAAAAGAAGACGCCACACAGCGCAGTCTTCTATGACGTGTTAGAATTTTGTTTGTGCAATTGGCAGGGGCTGACCCAAGCCATCACCGAGGAACGTGATTGGGTGACGCTAGTGGGGCCTCTACTTGCATTTTATCGTGTCACTTGAAGGCTAACTTGCGGTTAAATTAACCCTTTGATGCCCAAAACTTTATTATTTTGCTTAAGCCTGTGAGAAGTTTTTATGATCTAAAAGGACGTCCGATATCACAATATGAATTCTGAAGGAAGTTTGGTTCATTAGGACGGACGCACTGGGCGCTGGCTGACCATATATCACTTGAACAAGGCAGCTGTCTTGATCATCACGATTTATGGTTCAAGTGAAGACAATAACGTACAGTTTGTAATAACAGCGAAATTGCACAGTTTCGGTTACCTGTCACTGGCCCATTGAGCCACCCGGGCTCGGTGCAAGCTGACACGCTTTAAATAATATTTTTTTTAGCACATGGAAGTGCATGCTACCCTCTCTTATTTAATTTTTTGAAGGTCGGGAATCCTTTGTATGTCAATAGATCGTGTTAAATGTCGCAAAAAATAATATTGTTCGAGTTGTTGCTCCTGATCAACACTGGGCATCGAAGGGTTAATGCACTGACGACTGGATTTTTTGTGGTGGCTTCTGTTTGTCACTCCTGCCAATTTTATGTCACTATAGCACGATTTTGTTTTGTTTTTGTTGTTGTTAAAATACTATGCCTGGAATTAGGGCGAGCGAGTTATCAAAGGGTAGTTCTTTCAAGTCGAACGAGGTTGCGTTTTGTCTCCATGGCTTCTGTAAGAATTTGCAATAAGCAGATGAAATAAAAGAGGCTAGGTTAAGGGCCTGTCAAATGAATAATTTATTTCAAGTTTCCGAACAAGGATGCTACTACGTGGCGTAACATCTTCTGTGTGAGCGTACAAGCGCAGGGTGTTGTCTGGTGAAAAATCCTTTTCACACTGTGACTAAAAATTGCTGAGAAGCCGTACTAATTGAGCTCTGATCGCTTCAGTCTTAATTAAGTGGTCGTGAAAACAAAATGCAAGTTTAGATCGTCAAAGAGACGGCATTGACCCAGTAATAATGATACAAAGAGTAATGCAAACTTCAAACAAATATTCTGATATTCTAAAGAAAGTGAAACTTGCCAGCCTCATTTTTTTGGTGGGTCTCTACGACGTCGCAGGGACTTGTTTGCAATTGGTGGGTGCTGGCGCTAACAATTCGCAACTTTGCGATTGTAGCACTGCTTGTAGTTGCATTGGATTTTACGCCACTTGAATGCCAGTGTTGATAACTTTGTTTTTAGCATTGCCCTCTGCTACGTCACTGCATAGCCCAAAATTGGAAAGTTCTTCAATATTTCGCATCTTTGTGCATTTAATAAAACGGTCATTCAGGGCTGGAATCGAGTAAGTTGATAAACACTAGTTCTGCAAGAATAAACGAAGTTGTGATCCTCAGGCCACACAGAGCCATTGACATCTTACGAGAAACTACATGCTTGTGCACCACTTTTGTAATTCGTATTCCGGTATCATTTCACTTAGAAGAAAAAGAGAAAATGTTCGTATCGGTATTTAGTAACCTCTTTATTCGCTCATGTTCACGTGATTTTTGCCACGTTGTCATAGCAGCTTTCCAACTACCCGTTTTGCACGATGAGAACTTCGGTGGTCTAAATTTACTCAAACGGAAAATTGGGCGCGTTGATAAATATTTAAAAGAAAAAAACAGCGTGAAAATGACTAAACACGAGAACGAGAGAACAAATGGACCCAGTGCTGTCTAAATTAATGTGAAGAAGGCCTCTAGTGTGACGTGATACGTGACATATTCAATCTTCACGTGCAAATACCGTATTTTCGCGCGCGTAACCCACCCCTGCATATAATCCACACCCCCACTTTCAACTCGCCGGGAAAGATAAAAAACATCATCGCGTATTGCCCGCACATTTGATACAGGAAAAGCTGCACCAAGGCTACTGTTCAAGCGACACATCACATACTATGTAGACAGAAAAGCGTGTATTTAGCAAGTAGAGTGCACTGACTGCAAGGAGAAAGTCACAATTCACTAATAAAATTCAGTTTAAGTTAGAGGGCGCTCGTCCTTGTTTTTTCTTCCTTGTCGTTGTATGTTCTGCGCAATCGCTGCCATGGAAAGCTTTGTCAGTGTTACTGCGGAGGAGCTTCATGGCACAACGTGCATTGCCATGAAGCGGCACTAAAAAAAAATACCGCATATTATCTGCACCCCTACTTTGCCACTGAAATTTTCGCGTTTTTGGTGCGGGTTATACGCGCGAAAATACGGTATGCAAATCAACTAACTTGTTTGTCACCTGTTTCCTCGTAGGCCGTGCATCACGTGTCCATGCTGACGCAGCTGAGCAGCAGTGACCCTGTCACGTCACGCCTGGAAGGGAGCAGCGTGTCAACGTCCAGGTAAGGCTCGCGCTATTTCCGTTCAGTTCGCAGTTTTCGTTGTCACGTGACCAATTGGTAGGCACAACTTCAACTCAGAGGTTTTTCTGTTTTTTAGCGTTTATTTTGTCTTTCCTCGTCACGCTGGTTGTCACCAGGTGTAATGATGTCTGCACAAAACCTCTCTTGCCTAACTGCACATTTACGGTGTGTAAGATTAACGTAAATGAGATTAATTTCTCCACACATTGCAAAACAGTTGTTCGTATCGAGCGCGAAGCATTTGACTGAGTCTGAAACTAGGCAGGCGTCTGAGGACTTCTTAGGAGGCTATCGTTTGAAAAACTCTTGTCTTCTGTATACTGTCCAGGACACTGAAAACTGGAATGGGAAAAACAACTCATCTTCACATGTGTAGCTTTGTCAAGCTCAAGCCTTTCCGTGGCTGTTTTTAGCCAAAACTGAGTTGGTGAATTGTCTCAAATGTGTAGACTTGTGGTGGTGGGTCTGTTTAAAATATTTTGCCCAAATTGGTTGTTTTATTAACTTCATGCATAGATAGCAGTTTGTGCTTTCTTTTACTTCTTGTTACAGTAGATTTGGCTGGAACATCTGCCTCGATTGATTACCACTTCATCTAACAAAAAAGTAGACTAGGCATGGGCAAGTGAGCAATTTTAGCCCAAGTTGAATATAAGCGAGTGAACCGAACTGGCCGAGTAGCTTGGCCCGAAAGTTGCATCTGTACGACTCCTTTTCTTCCAGTCTTTATCACAGTGTGAAATAAATTTCTAGTGAGTGAGTTTTAAGGTGCCCCATTTCAAAGGAACAACTGAAATGCTGTCGCAAAACTTGCGGGAAAAAAAATGCATGAAGCTCACGCGCAGACCAGCAGGCCAATCTAAACAAGGCGTTTTTTCGTTAACTCGGAGGGCAGACATGTAACACTCTGCATATAAATGAAGTATAAATGGCTGCGTATAAATAGCCGCATGGACTTCTTGGCTAACTTCACTCCTTTCGCTGAGGTCATTAGAGTGGCTTGGGATTACCATTATTTCCCCTGTGATGTCAAAAAAAAAATACAGCAGAATGGCTGTGATTGTCTTTACTCACTGAAGCTGTTTCAAGTTGCAGCTCGATTTTTTTTTTCCTACTGTGGTAAAGAACAAAAGGTTTTTCGGGGTCACAGTGCAACCTCTAGCTTTTTTGCTTTGACGAAAAAAAAAGTGAGAGTCCTGCGTAGTAATAGCCCTTAATTGAGCTGTTTGTGAATATGCAACTTTTGCAGCAATAAATCAAACCCATATTCACGGGGCAATTAGTGCGTTTTGCACACATGTTGAAAGTGAGAAGGAATCGGAGGAATGAGAGGACAACAGTTTGTAAGGATGCAGTTTTAATGGTAAATGTTAGTTTCTTGAATACTCAGAGGTGCGGTGCATTACTTACAAATTCACAAACCCCATATTTTGTGCCGGAATAGCCCAGAAGTACAATTTCATAGCTGTACCCCTCATAGGCTTTTGTCCGCTGCATGCCATTACCACTGAACCAGCAGTTGGGTGAGCCGTTGGCAACATAGGCTTGGGAGGCACGAAGGTCTTAGTTTTGTCTCGTTGCATACAAGTTGCTGTTGCTTTTGAGCAGAATTAAGCTATGACCACAGTGGGCAAATAAAGGGGCATGTGTAACAAGGATCAACTGTAACTGTTGAGCTGCTTTTTTTTTTATTTGTTTATTTTTCATGCGGGAGAATTGTGTTTCTGTTTTTTTTCTTTTTGAGCCTGCCTGCATGTCTTGTGCAGCCACTCCAGCTCTCTACAAACGTGTCTCCACTTTTAAGAAAGCAGCATGGAACGACTCAACATTCCACTTCCCTCCAGGCCCCATTTTGAGGGAAGACAAGTTTTTTACGACTTAATGACTTAATGTTCAGAAGTGAGAATGCATAAGTCTTATGTTGATTTGATTGATTGATTGTAGGGTTTAACGCGCCAACGCAACGCAGGCGATGAGGCACGCCGTAGTGGAGGGCTCCGGATTAATTTTGACCACCTGGGGATCTTTAACGTGCGCCGAAATCTCGTACACACGGGCGTTTTTGCTTTTCGCCTCCATCAGAAAAGCGGCCGCCGCAGCCAGGGATCGAACCCGCGATCTCGTGCTCAGCAGCGCAACGCCTTAGCCACTGAACCACCGTGGCGGGTCATAAGTCTTATGTTGTTGTTTATCCTGATATTCTCATTGTTTAATGGGGAGACCTGCATACTTCACTAAAGATTGGCTCGTTTTTGCACTCACCTTGTGTTGACGCGTCCTCGTAGAATGCGTGTGTGTGAAAAGGCCCACTGGACTGACTGTAACGCTCAAATAGGGAGCCCGAATCAACGGCTTAGCTCAGGTACTACCATATTTATTTGATTATAAGGCGGTCACGATTATAAGACGAGGGTGCAGTTTGGGGAGTCAAAAAATCACCACATATATATACTGTGCTTCCAGTATAACCCAGGTTTTGACGTACAGACTATGAATTTCGGGGGGAAAACCTTGTGTTATATTCGAATAAATGCGGTAATATTGTGTTTTAGACCTTTTATGCGAGCCAACCCCATCTTGTTGTGCCCTTACAGCAGTTCGAGGCAGCAGCGAAGTAGCGGTGGACGACAGGGTGGCTCCAACGTGAGCAGCCTGTCGAGCCTTCCGCTGGACCGTGCGAGGCGCCGGCTGCAACAGCTGGCCCTGCAGACGGACTTCCTCGACGAGAGGCTTCACGCGGTCAATGCCGGAGCGGACGACGGATCTCCTCCTCTTCCACTCTGGATCAGCATCTCGCGCGAGACAAGCTTCACGGCTCGGAACAGGAGGACTCCTTCAGCGAGTGACTCTTTCGATGCGGGCTGATGTGCACAGGCAGTCGGACTTCACAGCCCTTGGAATGGTTTCCAGTGCGTGCGATGGAGTGAACAGAAGTCAGCTGTGGCAGGAGCATTTGGAGCCCAGGATTGTTGCCCCATTACAATGGCAGAACTGAGATATCCCGTGTTCTCAAACTTTTGGACCCCTTCACTGTATTTCCAGATAAAAGCAGCGTGGCTGCCTGCCTTTTGTGAAGCAGCAGAAATGCAAGAACCAAAATGAACATCACGGTTGCTCGTATATCAGTCCCTCACCAGAACCAAATTTGAATACGCTGCCGCTGTATGGAACCCGTCCCAAGCATTTCATAGTTCTCCAATGTAGTACACCAGTTGCAGAACTCCACTCTAGAATTCAAGCCATGCAAGCACTTATTCTTTCTTGAGGCTGAGTGGCAAATGTATATGCACGGCACCTGGGGGACAACAACTGAACTTCCCTAAACATTTACTGAACCTACTTAGAAAAACAGTGCTTAAAAATGATACGACAGGAATAAACAACAAACACTGTGCTGAACGTGTTTGTCTTTTCTTCCCGTCGTACCGTTCTTGGCGCTGTTTTTCTAAGTAGCATCATGCACCAACTAGCCACCTCAGTTTACGTGTTCGATTTACTGAATACAGTAGCCGACCGATTTTTTGGACCTGGAGGGGAACGAAAAATAGCCCGAATGAAAGAGCAGTCCAAAAAATCCGTGAGTCATTACTCCTATGGGACCACTGTTGGTTCCTCGGGAAAGTCCGGAATAGCCAGCGAGTCCGAATTTTTGGAGTCTGAAAAAACGGTCGGCTACTGTAACACAACCTAATGAAATAGGGCTTGCTTTCCACATCAGGAAAGACTAGATAGGTAAGGTTTGCTTATGTTCCCACAGCTTTTCTTTCCTGACTTACGACAGCAGCCAGCGGCAAGCACTTGAGTACTATTTCAGCTTTCTGTCAGCAGATGGAAGGCTGTCTTGCTTGCCCTGATCTGCCCCAGTGCAACAGGGCCGCAAGTAAATCGCTTTTTGATACATGAGGGGCCTATGGGGAGTTTCGCCACTGGTGTACACTGGGTAACTTTGCGAACACATCTCATAAACGACTTTCAGCCGGTTCGAAACATCATTGCCCAATTCATTCACTCCTTGTACTCGTACGACATTACCGTTTCATCCTTGAAAGTACCACCCGGGGTTATCACCACCCTCTGCTCACCACTATACTATTTCCAGCTTCCAAAAATGAAAAATAAACAACAGAAAGGGTGCTGCTATTCTGAACTCTCTCTGCTTCGGCAGGCATTCTCAAGTAATGAGTGGCAGCCTACCATTGTCCCTGAAAAGGAAAGTGTACGACGGCTGCATCTTACCAGTACTCACCTACGGGGCAGAAACTTGGAGGCTCACCAAGAGGGTTCAACTTTAACTGAGGACGACTCAGCGAGCAATGGAGCGGAAGATGATAGGTGTAACGTTAACGGACAAGAAGTGAACGGAGTGGGTCAGTGAACAAACGCGTGTTGAGGACATATTGGTAGAAATTAAGAAGAAGAAATGGACACGGGCAGGGCATGTAATGCAAAGGCAAGATAACCGTTGGTTATTGAGGGAGTAACAGAGTGGATCCCTAGAGAAGGCAAGCGTGGCAGGGGGCGGCAGAAAGTGAGATGGGCAGATGAGATCAAGAAGTTTGCGGGGATAAATTGGTCGCAGTTAGCACCGGACTGGGATAATTGGAGATTGATGGGAGAGGCCTTTGCCCTGCAGTGGGCGTATATAGGATGATGATGATGGTAATGATAATTCTGTACTCTCAGTGCAGCCCCCTCACTCGGGGAGTGTGGCATAAAACGCCCTGCATTACTGGGTGCTGCACTAATTTGGCTGCTATTTGGGGTTGCAATATTTTGTATGCCTAGCAGTAAGAAATATGGGAGTGGTACAACACTTTCACTGGATGTCTGCACACATTGTTGTAATCCTTTGTTGGGTATGCACAGAGGTAGCTGAGAAGCATGCCGAGGGTATTTTATATTTATTTTACATTATGCCAATACACGACAAATGGAGCAGGTGCAATCGTTTGCAGCCGCGTTTTTCACTAGTGGCTCGGAGAAACATTTCCTCCATATTTGCGCAAAGAAAGCTGCAGAAATGTTTTTTTTTATATATATATATTTAGTTTCTTTTTCCTGCTTTTTGAAGCCTTTCATGAAGATCTAAAAATAATGTTTCTTGCAATCTTGTTCTCTGTATGTTCCAAACAGCACATGTCACGTTTTATTCAGCGTGAAAATAGGACACGAAAACTGCGGGAGTACAATGCATGTGCATTCTCCTGCCTGTGGTTTCTGTTCTTGTCTTGCTTCAGAGAGCAGTTTCAAGAACCAATAATACTTAATGTGCTGGAATTACAAGAATCGTAGGAGCATCCAGCCACCCTAAGGAGAGAGATTTTTCAGCTGCAAGGAGTTCAAAACGACTTGATATTCATGAAAACTGTCGCTTCCGGAGTGGGGTTGGCATGAAGTAGGCATGCTTCTAAGGTGTAACACTTTCCTGCAGTGCTAAGGCACCTGTTGTTTGCAAGGTGCACGGAAGTTAATGATGGTTTAACTCGTGTAATCTTTTGTTTCACTACTTAAGGGGGGACACGTGCTCTTAAAACAGCTTCCTTTGATTTTCAAGTAAACTCTGTGAAGCTTGCCAGCCTTGCTGCTTTTTCCACACTGATCTCAAATATGCCATCATTTTTTGAGTCAGCCAGCTAGTTCCCAAGATAATAGGAGATAATTAGTCATTCTTGGAGGAACAATAGACAAAACAGTGTTAGTCATGGAACTGTAATCTTTATATTTTCCAAAACTATGATCCCTGGTGCATTCAATAAGAGAATCGATTTTTTGACGCACTGTTTGGAACCAATTTACAGCTCAATAAACTTAGGTGGCACCAGTGGCAAGGAACCATTTTGAGCGCCAATTTCAAACACCTAAGTTTATTGAGCTGTAGAATCAGTTCCAAACAGTGCATCAAAAAACCGATTCTCTTATTGAATTCACCAGGGTTCATAGTTTTGGAAAATGGCCGTGGAGGCCGAAAATGCTATTTTTCAGAAAACGCTTTTGTTGGCCGTTTTTTGGCCCCAAAGACCCAACTGCCTCCTCAACACACATTCCCTGAAACACAAAGATCTTTTGCAGAATAGTGTTCTGCTATACTGGCCTAACCTATTCAAATGTAGCAGGAAGTAGCCACATTTAGCTTTTGGTGCAGTGATTGCGTTACTGCAGACAAGCTCGTGTATTGGTGAAGTTCTGCTGCAGACTTGCACACCTGTCTTCGCAGTCCATGTCAGCAGTTCTCGGAGCCCTCATGCCATGAAATAAACGTTTGTAAGTTGGCTGAACGTGCATTTCCAGTTAGAGACGCGAATAGCCACACTCGGTAGTTGTTTGACTGCTCAGGAAGTTGCTTTCATGCGGAAACTGAAATGCACAGGGCTTCCGCCACTAATAGAGGAGCTTGAGCTTGTAGTTTAGGCAGTGCTCAGCAAAGCAGCTGGCATTCGCGTTTAATTCGCAATTTAAAGGGACACCAGAATGTGGAGCAAGTTGGCCTGTATTGGTAGGTGGGTGTCGCGAATAAATAGTTCAGCTGGCAAACACCATTGAATAGGATGCCTTCTGCACTAATGTCCTTCAATGATGATGGCAATGATAGTGGCTATCCTGGCTTCTGACTGTCCGCGCGTCGGAGATGCCCATGGCCGCAAACAGAATGACTGACAACTTGTTGGCCACGGTCTTGCACTGATGATGACAATGACAATTGTTCTGTGCTTACAGACTGACCAAAATGTGCCATCAGCCACTTGAAAACGAGTGGTAAGCAACTAAGCTGTAAAAAATGGCAATACAAACAGTAAACATTACAATTCCCAGCACGACTTACCACAATTAAGTATTTCCAATAGTTCGAGCAGCGTACAGACAATTTGGTGTGGACTTCCACATGTCAGTTGAATGACACACTGAAGCTCGAAAGTCAACACACTTTATTCCGTGTTCCAAATGCAACTGACCACCAACTGTACAGGGGCCCGCACGTGCCATTAGTGGTAGCACTGGTATCGTGGATGGAATAGTACGTGAATTACGTCACCCGCCCCAGAAACGTGACGGCAAGATTAATAAATAACAAGACACGAGAAAGAAACTGCACACAACCGTCAGGCTGCACGCGCCTCCAGCATTCTGAGCATGCCCAAGGAAAGAAATAAAAAAAAAAAGACAGATGGAAGGCAGGTGCTTTTCAGGCAGGAATCCTTGAAGACATGCGACTGAAGCGCACGTGTTCCCCACCGTCGGTCTAGGGAGGGTTCCGACTCTTCGGTTGACCTAGCAACAGAAAAAAATGTGACAAAGCATGACGGTAGCAACAAAAACGAAATGAAAGTGCAGAAAAAAGCACCGCCCAATGCTATCCCCAGCTTGAAGTGAACAGCACGGCTTCCAAGTTTGCAGAGAACTGCTCTTGAAGCTATTCTAGAAAACTCAGTTTGTTTACTCAGTATGTCGCCTCCCAAGTTGGGTACAACCTCTCTAGAGCAGGTTAGCGCAAAGTACAAAAAAAATTCAGTCTGGAAACTTTGCTTGGCGATTCCAGAGAAACAACAGCAACGTTTGGAAGAAAGCTTGTCGAACGACTTCAGTTTTGCGTGCTGACATATCTGCCTCGCGCAATGAGTTTACGAAGTCGCAGACCCGCAACGTATAACAGCAGCCCAGTGTGACTGACACTTCAGCACAGAACATAACTTACAGCAGTGCGGAAGTCTGTCTGCATTACAGTGAGCGCAGTCCTCAGCAAGTTACATTGCAGCGGTCTCTTTAGGCAGTGACAAATTTGCGAGAAAAAGTAGCCCTCAATATTCACAGCAAAATCAACCTTTAATCGCGTGTCACTGGACTCGAAAGGTACAGTCTTTGCCAAAATTTTATAGGCCACGCGAAAGGTTTCTACACCACAAAGAATTTAATGTAAAACCTTAACGTTTATAACTGTGACCAACATTGTTTTTGGCACTAAAAGAGCTGCTTTGTCCCACTTTCTGGAACAAAATGTTTCAGCATCGTTTAAAAGGTAAGCTTGTACTTGGAATTTTTTGTGCCCCACACGCTTCTGGCATGGCCTAGGAAATTTTGACAAAGGCTGTACATGCCTCAAGGCCTAAAAACTTGTTAAACTCTCTATCCTGAATAATCTCGCACAAATACACTTGACTGAAGCTACGCTGTCAAAGCTGTTCACCTGTTTACGTCATTTGGCACACACTTGGTCCACACACCAGACGTTAGAGTATACCATTTGATTCATAAATTTGTTTTTCCAGCCTTCTTGGCACCAGTGTAGACGTACAATCTCGCAATACCCTGAAATCCAGCACACGGTGCCCTGCGTCGCTCTTAAGAACTAGGCTAGTAAAGAGAAGAAGTGTCTGGCCCACCCGCAAGCCCAGAACACGACAGTTTGGCTCGAAACTTTGTCTCCGTTGGCTCCTACTCTGAGATGTCAACGCAACTACTATGTTCACAACGCAGTGAAAGCCGCTTTTCACAAGATCCTCCCCGTACAAACGGGGGGTAAACCCCAGATGTCGCAGACAACTGTTACTACAGCTTTGAGGAGAAAAAAAAAAGAGTTGTAGAATGACAAAGTTTCCACTGCAACAAGTATTTAAGCTGAAGTACCCTGCTGCAAATATATTACTCCAATTTTCGTGGTGGAACAATGTGCTCTTTTCTTACGCACCTTGTTCGAAAACAACTTACAAAACAGTCAGTGTGGCAAAAATGCGAGTGACAGGTGTGTTCTGTCTCAAAATGGGGTACCACTTAGTGCGACAGCCCTCAAAGTGAATCGGTGGCACCACTTTACCCTAGAAGCAACACTGCCTCTTGGAGTGGCTTTCAATGTGACATGAGCCATGCCACGTGAGACCGACTACCATTGCCGCGAAAAATCTGCGGAATTAGTTAGTTGGTCCCCACAAATGAGAAAACTGGAAGAATTTGCTGCAAATTCTGCAGATTCTTTCGCAATCAAACAGCTAGGGTTTAATGCGGACGCAATGATTCCAGAAGGTGTAGACTGACACATCTAAGAAGAAACACTGCTCGTGGAAGTTCATTCCCGCAAAGAAAAAACAGCTCGCATCGAATATGTCCCGAGCGCTGTTTCGTTTCGGGGCCCCAGAAATCAGGCGCGAGGCAGTGGTGGCTGTCCCTACATTCCCCTAAAATGCTGAGGTGTGCCCTATGTAGCCCGCATAGTCAACTTAGCACACACGATAAGCAAAATGGACCCGCCTACACAACTAAACACCGGTGGCTTCCTCCAACCTGTCAGTGCGACAACTGAACAGAAACTAGTATTAGGCTTAACAGAATGTGCGTCGCTTGCACCTAGGTATCGTCAGAACAGTGTTGCCAACGTCATTGAAAACTTACGGCTAAATCGGCTGATTTTGAGACCTCTAGGAAGCTTTGCGGCACAGTGGCGCAAACTCAGATGCCTACGAACTCGTTCAGAGGTGTTTGCGTCCCTATTCCTGTAAAACCCACACTTGTCGCTTTACCAACACCGGCAGTTCACCGAACGACAAAGTCACCAGAGTAATTACAGCGGCATATAACCAGGAAACGTTTTTTCTCGGTTCATTGTTGAGTTAATAGAAAGGAACGTGTTGCTCGGCATTGTCACTCGAGACGAACAACCCACCACACAGAATTCACCGACGGCAATCGCAATTTGTGACCTCGGGAAACACCATGTTCTGGTATTGTGCAAAGCCATGCATTTAACGCCACGCTTGCAAGTCTTAGAAGACAACGGTGTTAAACAAAAACAGCCAAGCAGACACACACACACACACACGCACACACACCTCAGAACGCTACCGTTTGTTCTCTTTGGCCCAGTTTTGTGCGCTTGCGAAATGAAGGAATGCTGCTAGAGAATCGACGTTTGTTGAAGCAGTGTCTGTTGTGAGTTGACCTCTGTGTGTGATCCCTTGTTTTGTGTACGCTGCTGGTAGGTAGCGTGCGCAGTGGTAAATGTCAGGGATTTGGCCCCCCCCAATCCACTGGAAAATGAAATCTGACAAATACAGCATCTTGAAAAATGCCCACACATGCAATCGGCCAGTGAAGAGCCCAGTGTAAATTTTACTCACAACCTGTTATTTCTTAATGCTCTAATTTGCCCCGGCTGCTTTGTTGTTGTTTCACCTGACGATCAATTTAAAGTGCACAGAATTTGTTGCCACTAGTCGGTTCTCAAAATAGCATAGCGTAGAAAAATCAGGGAGGTAGGTCAGTGTCTGTTGGTTAGAACTAATGCCAGCTCTGGTGCCTTAGAAAAAAAAAAAGAAAAAAAGAAAAAAATTGTTGCACCAGCAAGGTTGGGAAGAGTGAGGGTACCACTGAAAAAGCAGCTTTTCTGAATGCCATGTCCGAAGAATGGGGTACAAACCTTTCTACTGAAACTAGTTTTCGAATAGCATCAGTTTTATTTTTCTCTGCTCCAACTCTGTTTACGTAAACAAAAGGCACACGCAATGGTGTCTTTTCTAGGTGAGGATCACTACCTCATCCACTGGCAAGACAGCACTAGTAAAATGCAACTTTTGTGGAAATGCCGTGAAGTAACTGAGATGAGTTTCAACCGCTTCCTTAGGTGTTCAACCAAATTTCGATCTTTCTGCTTCTTCCCTTCAAACGGCAGCTTTTAGTATTTGGTATGACTTGCGCAGTACAATGCATTTTTTTACCACCTTGGCTCGCAAAACACGACCGTGCGAGGGGGGGGGGGGGGGATATGCAGATACCCTACAGAGTGTCCCCGGAAAAATGCACGAGTTTACCTCAAAACGAGAATGGCAGAACACAACATTTCCTCAGCATCTCACAAAATGCAAGGAGATTCAACAACGCCTGCAGCTTCACCAGGCCTCGGCAAGTTGTACAAGGCAAAGATACACAACCACAAAGAAGAAGCTACCAATCACTTCAAGCTCATCACAATTACACACACTCTATTTGAGACTGCCCCGTTGTTGTATCCGTGACACAGTCCAGCACACACAACAGCCACAAACGCAAACAGAGACGGAACTCTTGATTCGCCGTGCACTTGGAGCAGGGAGAGCAGAAACGGTCGATTCTTGCGTCTTTCTTTCGATCGGTCAGTCAGTCGACGGCAGTTCAAAGTGGGCGTGGCCACGAAATGGGCGTGGCCCCAAAGTGGGCGGAGCTAGCTTGGTTCAGGCGTGGGCGGCGGCACTGTCCAAATCCACGAGCGACTCGTGGTACGGTGGAGGTTCCTCGGTGGTCAGCAGCGGTGTACAAGCCTCCTCGGCATCTGAAATGACAAGAGACGGCTCCGCATGTTAGCGGTCGTACACACACACACACGCGTGCACAAACATCACACACACACACACCACCACTAATGCGTGCGCACGCGGGAACGACCACACACAACGACATTTTCTTTCTCGAGGGAGAAAACTGTCTGTGGCTTTTCTACAGTAGTGTCCGCTCTCTCGAGTCGCGTTTCAACACTGCTTAGAACAAAACTGCAATCTCGGTCGTCTTAATGAGGCGGCCCTACAGAGTGATCAGACCAGTACAACATTCATTCATCGAGGCTAAACATTTGAACAACACAGGTACGGCTTTTACAAGCGATTGCATGCATTAACGCCAGCTATGGATTCCGAATACAGAAAATGTTTTTTGAGGTTGACAGAGATTTGATACTGTACGGCGGTACAATTGACACTAGACGAGACTGCACTTTGGAACACGGCGAAACCTGCAAGAAAAGAGAAGGGCAATAACGGTAATGGTGTTGCACCCTAATAGTCATAACAAAGGACGCTTAATGATGATGATGATGATGATCATGTCGTTGCATGTCCCTTTGAAGCTCTAAAAAGGAGAAAGCCAACACAGTCAGATCAATGTAACAAGTGAAACAAACGGACAGTACACAAAATGAAAAGTGCAGTGTGAAATTGCAGTTGGAATTGCCCAACAGCTCGGTAAAGAAGCAAAGCAATTCGTGGCTGGGAGGAACCAATTTTCAGTGAGGCAGTAATTTGAACGCAATTCCGACAAGCGCAGCAATAGAACTTGCTCGGGGAAAAAGGACCCAACACACTTTAGAGCTGGCTACAATATTCAACAATACCAGCACATCCTTTAAAAAAAAAAAAAACGCCGTTCCCTATTTCTTCTTCATTGCATTTCCCCATAAAAAAAAATCGGGCGATCTCGTTGAAGACTACCAATTCTCTCCCACAACTTTCCTAGGCTCCAGCAAGGAATCGATAAGGTGCTCTGACTAAGCTACGGTGAGATTTTGCGCAAAAGACAATATTTTAGTGCATAATGGTAGCAGAAAAACAAAAAACAGTGTTTTAAGGTTAAAACGTTAAGGCATTACACTTGCTACCGTCATACCCTGCCACCCGCCTTCAATGGCAAGGCCGCAAGCATTGCGGTGATTACGACACAGTGAAAACAGGCTCTGGCAACAACCGTAGGCATCTTTATTCATCTACAAAAATCTCTTCTGCCCTGACTGGGTTCTCAGTCAGAGGGGGGACACAAAAACAAAAACACACAAACCTTGGTGGGTCACAGCACAACAGTCGAAATGCCATCAGTATACTCTCTCAACAGCATTGCAAAGGTCGCGAAACGCCTGGCGACGGGTGTCTTTGGGGGAGTTTATTGACTGCGCAAACTAACTTGCGACTACGGGCGCGAACTGCCCAAGCAGGGGAGGAGGGATAGAGAACGGACAGCCTGGTCTCCACTCAGTGACGACTAACCCGCATTAGGGTTCCGACACGAACCCTCAAACCCAACAAGAACACGGCAAAAAAAAACCTGTTAGTTTTAAACAGGGAAACAGAAGAACTTAAAAACGATGGACCAATTCGAATGTAATCTGCGCTATGAACATGTCACATGAAGAAGTCTTTGTACACAAATCTGACCAAGCATTGCTTTAGAAAGCACGGTGAGGGAAACAAAATCCTACCACAGACGCACATCCGAGCACAGAATCATCGCAACGCGGCAGTCCCGGCCTCGGACAGCGACAAAATTACTGCACTGCAAGCATTTCTCTTCGTTCGAAGCACGTCACGACAATGAGAAATTAGAGACAAGAAAAGGGGATTCACAGCTGCTGCTCTAAAGCAGGAGGAAAAAGTAGAGGAGCGTAGAACGCACGCGAAAAAGTCCCGCGTTGCGATCACCCCCCTACACTCAACACACTGCGATTTAAACTAGAGTTCTATCTTCTACACGCGCACACACACACACCACTTCCGCATTGTCACAAATTTTTTTGACACAGCTGGCCACCACTCCGACGGCGATAAAATCACTTCAGAGAGGACACCCACGAGCCGAGGGGAGGGGAAAGGAACGGCGAAAACGCGACGCCAACATCCGCGGCACACTCCTCTGGGCGTCGCCTCGCCTCGGAAGGCGACAACCTCTTTGGCAAAAGTTTGTGGCCCGTCGACAGATCCGTCCTCCTCTCTCCGGTCTTTGTCGCTGCTGAGGTCCTCGCACGGTCAACACATCGCAGCACCCTCACCCTCTCCTCTGACGAACCGAGGACGTTAGTGGGATCACGCCAAGCGACGGGGCCGCTCTTAGGTGCGGGTTCGTGCGGTGCGTGCAACGCGCGTCGCGGCAGGTGGCGGTGTCCTCCGTCCTCGTCATGAGCGCAGACGGTGCGACTGTGGGAGCATCGCTTGCCGCCGCAAATCTACGGGAAGAAGAAAGAAGCAGACACGGGCTGTGTGCATGTGAAATCTGAAAAGAGGGGTTAAAGGGACCCTGCAACACCCTTTGAGAGTGCAAGTAAACCCGCGCGACGTTTAGATTACGCTGCCAGGAATACCTCGGCCAAATATTACATGTGCACGTGAAGCGGTGAACGCGCAAATCGCTGCGAAAGACGCGGAAAAACCAACCACGCTCTCTTCAATTTCCCTCATTATGCACCCCTGGCATGGCCTAAGCGACGTCATTGAGGCCATGGCTGTCCTAATGGCTGTCACTGGTCAAATTCGCGGCTTATTTCTCGCATTTCCTGCGACAATCCACCGTCGTCGGCGCTGTGTACCAACCTGTTCCATGCCTGAACCTGTATGCACAGTTTTGGCGTTTCTTTTGTGCTTTGAGTGTGCGCGACGATTGAGTGATGAACTCAAAACTACCCTTTCAATGAGACCACTCGACAACAACTGTTTATTGCTTCAAAAATACCCTACCAGCCTGAGCGTGCGCTTTCGAGCAGGTAGCCATGCCTGCTTTTTTGTGTCACCAGACCGGAATTACACCCCTCCTAGTTGCGGAGAAAAGGAAAAAACTCCCCGGCCTGTGACATATCGAAGGCCACCGAAGGGAACACCGCAAGCCGCCCCACCCCTCTCCGGGAGAAAGCGCGCAGCTTTCGTCGCGTTGTCCACGGTCAAGTTGAGAGGGAACAATTATGTGCGCTTTCTAATCGCGCGTAGTTTCGGCGATAGTGAACGGATTTTCATAATTCTTGTGGGAGGAGATTACCGGGACAATAGACTTTTCCCCAAAAGGCATTCCGAGTAGTCGATGGTAAGTGCTGCAGGGTCCCTTTAAGTCTGTGTCGCCCTCGACAAGACAGAACGGCTCAGTCTTGGCGAGCCGTTCAGCCCGCCCAGCCCAACACCCCACTCAGCTCGTTAAAACTTTACGTGAAACGCCATGTTCTACCACTTTAGAAAGCGAAGGTACACTTCAATGTGACATTGGTAATAATGCAACATTGTGCCGAGAGGTGTAATAGCTTGATGCCATTGGCAGCACCAAATAAAAGGAAATCATCGTCATCAGCAGCATCCCAGAACAATCACATGGGCTGTGACGAGGGGACAACGTTATATACACACAATAGCAGTGCATGTGTTGAGGTGGATGGACCCACAACACAGTGGGCATGTCCAACAAGATTGCTAAAAAAAAAAAAAAAAAAAAAGACCACCAAAGCCACAAGCTGCCCCACTGCACGCCCAGGCTAACATTCCCATAGTTTGCACACATTAAATTAATGCTCGCCAAAATGATTTATATTATATAAAAAAAACAAAGGAAAATGTTGAAGAAAACTGGAGGATGTCGTGTCTCAGGTGACACATATATTGGTGAAGAATTGCATATATTTGTGCTGTCTACAGGAAATATTCTTGCTTTTTTATGTTCCGTTGCATAGCACAATTCTGCTATGCGATTTCTAAGCGGGAAATATTCGTCATGTTAAAATTTGTGGGTGTGCTTATTCCATTTCGTGTGTTTTCACCGACTGCCTGGAAGGCCAGCAAGCCTTCAGTGCTTAGGCAGACCAGAAAAAAAGCCCATGTACAACAAAAGTGAATAAAGTGAATGAATGAATGAATTAATGAATGAATGAATGGATGAATGAATTAATTAATTAAATACTAGCTGCTTGCTCATGCCTGTTGTTGCACTGTCGCCACTAGCCTTAGCCATCAGGCTAAGGTTAGATTAGATTAGGTTAGATTAGAGTTGGACGGACGACAGGCAGGCTTATGAATTATGCACACGACACAAAGTACTAGCCCTCTCAAGCAGGCCAATTTAGGTGCACTTACGCCGAGTACACTTGCTTAAGGGGGGACATGGCTCTTAAAACAATCTTACCGTTTAAGTAAACTCTGTGAAATTTGTCAGCCTTGCTGCTTTTTTTTTCACTGATTTCAGATATGCCATTATTTCTTCAGTTGGTCAATTAGTTAACAAGATAATTAGAGATAATTAGCCATTTTTTGGGGGGAATACACAAAACACTTTTAGTCATACAACTGCAATCTTCATATTTTCCAATATGTACCCTGGTGACCGCAATGAGAGAATCAGTTTTTTAATGCACCGCTTGGAACTAATTTCACAGCTCGTTAAACTTTGGAGTGTGAAATGGGCACTCGAAATGGTTCCTTGCCACTGCTGCCACCAAGGTTTAACGAGCTGTAAAATCAGTTCCACACGGTGCATCAAAAAACAAATTCTCTTATTGCACTCCCGAGGGTTCATAGTAATGGAAAATACGAAGATTGCGGTTTTATGACCAACACTGCTTTGTCTATTGTTTCTCCAAAAATGGCTAATTATCTCTAATTATCATGGTAACTAAATGACTGACTCAAAAAAATTGCGCCCACCTCCCCGCGAGGGGAACCCTGTGTAGATGCGACGCATCGTGGGGTTCACTTGGTGTTTCCGTTGGATTGATTCAGAAATTGCGTGAAACGTGTCGGGAACGCGTATGATTATTATCTTTTATGATTATTATTATTTTTTACTGGCCAATCTTGGTCAATCTCTCTAAGTGGTATGCTTGGGGCTTCGCTGTCGCAACGACCTGTACTCCATCATTGTTGCTGTACGTGGGAGCTTCTTTGCTTTTATTGCAAGTGTTAATCATTGCCCCATCATGCGTTGTATCAGTAGCATCTTGACGTAGTTTGAATGAGTCAAGGATATAAGGCGCGTTTGTAGCATCTGATTCTGTCTCGGTTTTGTGGCGCAGTGGGAAGAGCACCATGTACCTCGCGTTCCGCTCACAGGGTCATGTGATCGAAACCGAGCGCCGCTAACTATTATTTTTTTTTTATAGTGTAGGGGGAGGGGTGTGGATGGACAACGCCGTATGGAGGGACAAGGTGAGTGAATGAGATGCAGTCGCATCTAAAAATAATGGCATATTTGAAATCAGTGGAAAAAAAGCAGCAAGACCGCCAAGTTTCACAGAGTTTACCTCACAATTAATGGAAGCTCTTTTAAGAGCAGTGTTGAAGTGCTTATTAGGCAGAATTGAGCAAAAGGTGCAAATGACGCTCGCCGAAGAACACACTTGGATTGCACACAGTGCAGCCCATCGAGTGAATAGCATCGTCAAGCAGGGGCCCCAGCATAGTGCAAAATAGTGCGAGGCAGTGAGCACTTGAACGAAATTCTGCGACGTCATTGAGAAATTTCCGGAAAGCACCCAGGAAGTTGCCACTGCCTCATCTGTTTTCATTACCTTGTTTTCATTCATCCGTTTTATTCATTTGCTAGAAGTTTGCGACGAAATTGGTGCCATTGTTATCGGGACAAAGCGGTCTTTTCAACGAGCCAAACTTCCACTTTGTGTTCACGGTCTCCTTAATTAAATGATAGCAATTCACCACAAGCACTGCAGTGGGCAGCGCAAAGGTTCTATTGCCCCAGTCAAAGCCATGCAGGCTAAGTGATGGACACACTCCAGAGAGAGAGAGAGGGAGGGGAGAGCATCAACTCACCGCAAGTGCGTCACTGACCTAAAAATGCAGGAAAACAAAAGCGAAGCATTAGGAAAGAAAAAGCACCCCACCCCCCCCCCCCTCCCCTTGCAGGCATGCAAATCGCAGCAGCGCTACAAATGTGCATTCCTCTAGCAGTGCAGGTGAAAATAAATGCACAAGACAAGCAGAGCAAGCAAGAGAAAAGTAAACACTATTCATCATGCGCTCCTCAAGAAGCAACGGAAAAACAGTACAATGCTTTCTTTTCTTGGGGGGGTGAGAACAACCACACAAAGTGTCATTGGGTCAGAAACAGTCATGGGCATGTTACCAGTAAGAAGTAAGTAACGGTGCTACAGTTAGCTTAGCCAAAAAAGTAACTCTGTTAATGCTACAGTTACCGAGTTTGAAAGAGCAACTTGTTACAGCTACAGTTAGAGTGAAAAAGTAGTGGTGTTGTTACTTTTTCATTACTGTATAAAACTAAGAGATAGATCACAAATCAACTGACAGTTTATTTTATAGAAACGCACGAAGGCATGCAGGTACAGTGGAACCCCGCTGGTATGTCCCCCGAACTTACGACGACCCGCTTCTTATGACTGATGACCGTGGTGCGGGCAAATTTCCTATAGCAACAATGCATTAGAAACGCCGATGATATGACGCTCGGGTGCGCGCGGTCCGCTTCATACGACGGACCCTGGCGCAGACCGGCGTTTTTCCCATTAATTTACACCGCTTCGCCGCCTCGTCCAGACCTTCTTAATGATTAACCGCTATTTGACGCTCCTTAAAGAAGCCACGAAGAGAAAATACAACTTCATTTAATTTGAAAGAACTAAGATTCAGTATCTCACTCAGCTCCATTACAGCCCCAAAAGATGTTTTTTTAACGAAAAGAAAGCAAGAAGTATTTAAAAACTTTCAAATTTTGCGCCACAGCGACGTGTTGTGAGCAAGAATGACATCATTCGGGCCAACAATAAAACACAATTTTCAGTGCGTTAACTGCACGTTAGCATTTGAGTGATGCGGTCAAATGGAACTAGAGGCCCCATTAGAGACGTCCAGTCATGTGTCGTCGCGACAGGTGAGTTAAGCAGCCACCAATCGCTCAAACAAGGTTCCGTGTCGTCACAGAAAAGTTGCGGGAAATTGGCTAGGGGGTCGCGACTGCTTCACACGTTTTCTTTCATGTCTCCGTTATTTGTTTGAAGATTGCGATGAACTTGGTATCATTGTTATCGGGACTGAGCAGTCTTTCTAATAAACCCAACTCGTATTTTGTCTTCATGGCTCCTTTAACCAGCGACGGCTCCGCGCAGCAGCAGCAGTACGCCAACGTGCCAACTGCGAGAAGACGAAGTTCAAGTGGCAGGCGGACCGTGAATTCGAAGCTCCCGTCGAGCTGCCGACGAACGCAAAAACACATACGGCGCAACCCCACAGCGATGACTGAACAGCCGCTTCCTCCGCCGGGTTGGTCCAAGTTTCTTCCTTTAACGACGCTGTCTCTCCCTATATCTCTGCTTCCTGTCTATCAGTGTCTTTGAAAGCTGTGTTGTCACTCCGCTCCTTTCTTTGGTATGTGGCTCAGTTCACGCGCGTTCACCACAAGGATGGAGACACGCTGGCACCGCCAGTTTGGGTCACTCGCTGGCTGCCGCAGCAAGTCACTGTAGCAAAACCGCGCTATAATTTTCGCCGCAACACGGTTTACTCACGAAGTTCCAATCATCGTATCTATTTCGTGCTGCTGAGTCTTGTGGGAAATGAAAGCCAATAAGTAGTGACCACCTCGACTGCCTGTGACCGTTTAATAAAGGGTGTCTCCACTATGTACGGCAGTGCTGTTTTTGTTCACTTCCGCCTTGTACTAACTATCGCTCGTTTCGCTTGGCCGTGGAAGTTTTGCTCTCGCCTTTTTCCCTCTCAATCTCACACGGGCAAGTCGCGGGGCTGCCAGGCTGTAAATAGCGGCGCTTAGTTGGTGGGCTAGCTGCATGCCATGAAAGGGAGGGAGGGGGGGGGGGGCATAACATAGGCGTTGCCTCTGTTAACCTTTTGCAAAATGGCCGCAGTGGCCCATTATCGGGATATGCCCGACATGAGTATTCAAGGTTAAATTTCGTGTTTTTTTTATTTTTTTCAGTGCGTTGTGCGCTCATTCTTTGCAAACATGATGCGCCATCTCGTGAGGGATGAATGAACCTTGATTGTTGAAGTTTTCTTCATTTTGCACTAGGGTGTATGCAGCACGATATTCAGCACATGCCTTCTCAATTCCAGAGCATTTTTCACGTGCGCCCTGTTCGCTGAGAAGCTCGGCCGGTTTCTCATCGCAAGTGTAGTTTTACGGTGGCGCATTCATCGAAAGCGATGACAACTTCAGTGAGGAAGAAAATTACGTGCCTCTATCAAGTAGCGATGACAGTGATTCAAAAGAAGCGAATACGAAGACCACGACGGCAGTGGAGAGACAGCACCGGGCGAATCGTAACTCTGCGCGCGACGCATTTTGTCGAAAGACAACGCATACCTGGCGAAAGATTTTTTCCTGGCATCCTGAGGTTTCCATTGTCGATAGTTTTATTTGGAGGTGCACACACGCCTGCAGAATCGTGCGAAGAAAGAGTGGCGAAACCTGCAGTACCATCGCAACCCCATCCAACAGCTGGTGAATGGTCTGAGGATTCGAGCCAGAAAGCGGGGCCTGTCTGCACATATGGAGTGTGAGGAGCGGCTATTTAGGGCTCGCCACTTCATCTACAAGCTCCCACGCCAAAGCAGCAAGAACTGTACTGCTTGTAGAGATACAAAAAAAAAAGGAGGCAGGAGGGAAACTGATTTTCTGCAAAACCTGCAGTAATAACGCTTCAAGCGGTTTCACACACGGCTCAAATATTGGTAAAGGACTTGCACGCAGAAGGCGAGAGAAAAAATAAATATCCTCCCAGTTTTCACTGCACAGTTCGTGTTTTTATTCACGGTGGCAGAAACTGCCAGAATGGTTGCGGACCGGATCGGCCGGAAAGTGGATAATTGTTCGGCACTGCAAAGGGTTAAAACTTGAGATTTCAGCTAAAGGTTCGCAAAGCTCGATAAATATTGCAGCTTAGTTAAGTTCTTAGCCCACCTGTCGTGTAAGACAGTCTACTAGGCCGGCATTTACCCGCACCCCGGTCGTACGACACCCCGGTCATACGACATTTTCTCGTGGTCCCTTGAAAGTCGTATCATCGGGGTTCCAGTGTATACTCATAAGTACACATGGTAAAACCCTGAACGTAGGGAACATAAAACGGACGGCACGCTCAAGCCAAACACCAACAACCGTTACCGAAACAACCGGTACTGCAACTGCATTTCTTTTTTTAACTTCATATCCCATGCTTGACTGCTAGCTAGCCTGTACACTCTCATTAAAGAGACAGTTGGGGCAGTTGGTACTTCTAGCACACACACACACACAAAAAAAAAAAAAAAGAAAGAAAAGATGCAGGAGAGAAATGAAGACAGAACAGACGTTACTCCCGTCCGTAGCCTCCTCCTGCATTCTTGTCTTTTTCTTGCGGTAGAAAATACGCAGAAGTTATCCTTCTACACTGAAGTTTCGGAGCACCTTCAAGGTAGCCCGAGTTTGGGGGAGGCAAAAACAGCACGTGGGACGGGGATCCACTACGCACGCAGCAAAGCATCAAGAGAAGGTCAATTGGGCAGGCACTGCCCAATTGACAGCGGCCTTCTTCTAGGATTTTGTGGCCTTCAAAGATTTTGCATTTCATCCACCCAATGGTCTACCCACATTTCGAGAAGCCTGCCCCGAGAAGCCACGTTTTTGCCTCCCGACCAGTGTTCACTGTATCTGAAAAGTTGCCCACCGGCTCTCAGAACTGTCTTCCCGCGTACGTTTCCCGTTCCTTGACAGGCTCTCGAAAAAGATCATTTTCCAGCCACCCACACTTCTTTTAATAATGACACCTTCCTGACCAGCAAAGTGGGGAGGGGGGACGCAGTAAAAAAAAAAAAAGAAAAAAGAAGAAGAAGGAAAAGTAGAGACAGAGAAGGATAGTGGTGATGTTGTTCACGCATTGCTTATGTATCAAAAAGTAGAGCCCGACGCATGTCTCAAAAAACAAAAACAAAAAGGTTTACCAACTTTTTCGACTGGAGGACCAATCTTCATCCAAGTAACAAGTAGAGTACACTGCAGCACGCTTTTAAAGGTGCGTGTGGAGAGCGGAAGGTGCACTACAGTGCGCCCCGTTTAAAAGAAATTACACGTCGTCAATCGCAAAAACAAGAAAAAAATGGAAGATATAAACATGAGCGGGAATGCACTGCCCTCCCTCTTTTCGCGAATTGTACTTCGCATCTAATTTCGAAACTCCGTCCTCCGGGCCAGGGAAGAACACTGGTGTTCACATGTTAACCAGCGAAGACATCTTTCATTTACTTTTTAAACAGTATAATAACCACTTATGTGCCTAATCGCAAATCGGCCTCCTCTGCTCTTCCCTTGTTCGGCTCCCCTTCTGTCTGTCAGGGTTTCGGGGAATGCGAGACTGGCGCTGTCGCCCGCGGGCGCAACCCACGAGTGGTGGCCAGTGAAGGGGCGGTCCTTTTTACCGGCCACAGTGTGGCACATTCCTAAGAGGAGAAGCGTAGGCGTACTGACGTGCGTTCCTCAGTTCCTTATTTCCTTCTCGTCTCTTGCTACTCCCCCCCTTCTTTTGTTATTTCTCAAAGAGGGGTGGCAATGTACCTCCTTCCTAGGTGTCCCTTTTCACTTTTTTTTTCTCTTTTTGTTGTACCACGTGTCAATAATTACTGCTAAGCAGGGCACATTGTAGTGCACCTTTTCTCCCAAAAAAGAGGGAGGGCAGTGCATGCCCTCTCATGTGTACATCGTCCATTTTTTCTTGTTTTTATGATTGATGACGCGTAATTTCTTTTAAATAGGGCGCACTGTAGCACGCCTTCCTCTCTCCACACGCACCTTCAAAAGCGTGCTGTAGTGTACTCTACTTGTTACTCCGATGAAGACTGGTCCTCCAGTCGAAACGTTGGCAAACCTTTTTGTTTTTGTTTTTTGAGACGTGCGTCGGACTACTTTTTGAGATCATATATAAATATATATATATATATATACAGTAGAATCTCGATGATACGATTCTGGGTGATACGAATTTCGGGATGATACGAATTTCTGAAATGTCCCGGCAAAATTGCATTGTTTGCAATGGGAAAAATTTCGGCTGTTACGAACGGACCTGCGCGGCCCGGCGGATGATACGAACGAGCCGGCGAGGCGCCCGACTGCCGAACAAGCAAGTGACGGCTCTCTCTCCCCATTTGTCACTCTTTTTTCTCCAGAAACGGCCGGGCTGTTGTTTCATGCTCGCGAAAACGCGCCCCGCAGGCCCCATGCGCGCCGCGAAACCTCTCGCACGCTGCGCGCACCGCGGCCGGCGGCGGCAACATGGCGGCGGCTTCGGCCGCGAAGTGGCACGGCCGTTTGAGCGACTGCTTCTAGCCGCTCTTTAAAATGCCGCTCAAGGCAGACACGAAGTTTCTTGTGCAGTAAAGGAGCTGATAACGTTGGCGAAAACGGTATTATAAAACACCATCCGCGCCGCTAGTGAAAGCGCCCATAAAATATCTGCCGGAGTGCTAAGCCTGAACATCTCGGGCGGAGCCAGCGGGCTGTCTCGAGCGTTTCGCAAGTCGTCAGCGTCTTTTTCTGACCGAGGTAGGAGATACCGCGGGCGCGAAATCGTCAATGCGGCCGTGAAAATACAGCGCGCGTAAAGCCGAGGCGTGCGAATCGCGTGCAAAAACGCACCATGCGGTTCACGCTTGACTTTTGCGGCGTGTAGCGAGCTTGGACACCGGGAGTGAGGAGACAAGCGCGAAGCTAGGCGAAGCGTTACGCGCTCCAGAAAGGACTGCTTTGTGACGTGGGGGTTTAAAAAAAGCAGAAAAAATCATGGATTTGTTCACGCGAAAGTAAGAAAAGAAATAAACGAAAACTTTTTTTCAGTGCTCAATTTTTTGGTCTGTGTTGGTTCATACGAATTTCGGATGATACGAATATTTTTCGCGGTCCCGCGAGATTCGTATCATCGAGATTCTACTGTATATCTCAATGTGTACTGGTGACAAAGGTTGGAGAACCAACTGACTCTTGAAAAAGCACCTCCGGGACCCTGCCCCCGGACAAGAAATAAAAAAAAATCACGAACAGGCAAAGTTGTAACTTCCAACACAGAATTACAACTGCAGCAGCCACTCCTCCGTCTGTCAGTGCGCCTGTAGAAGTCCCTGCTTTGAACGGACCTTCCTTTCACTCCAACACGAGGGGGAAAACAGCGACAGAACGCGTTCTCGCAGCCGTGCGCTCCACAAATGGTACAACTGCGACCGCCGACAACACAAAGCGCAGGCCCAGAAAACTTGCCTCACCAGCACGGCAACCTTTCCCCTCCTTCACTCTGGCAGCCGCTTACAACTCGGTTCACTGGCTCTAAGCGGGGAAGACCGACGCTGAATTCCACTCGTCGGCCCAGAAGGGCCAAGGTCCAACTGAATACAGTTGAATCCCGCTACAACGAAACTGACGGGATGTGCAAAAAATTTCGTTGAAGCGAAAATTCGTTGAGGCGAAATTTGCCCCAACACAGCACGGAAGGACAAGAAAAACAGCCCCGGATATTTCCGCATCATTGGCAGCATAATGCGACGTTTAGAAAAAGGAGTCATGCGCAGTGACGTGTTGTTTATTCAGAAAATAAACATGCCAATGATTGTTTTTTTACCAGCACGCAAAGAGCGCAATACTGAGGAGGAGGGGAGAGGGGAAATGAAGAAATGCTGGCGCAAAGCGTATTGCTGTACAACAAGGCGTTTCCACTGAGCTGATGACTTGCAGATAGCTGCTAGGCGGTTGGAAACCCCCCTCTCGCTTGTGGCAGGAACGGCACCGTTATCTTATCGTCTGAGTAGGCACAGCAACTGACCTCGGCGGGCGGGCAAGCCGCACGCGCTAGCATTTAAAGTGACCGCGCGCTCGCTACTAAGATACGATGACGCGGGATCAAGACTAAAGAAGAAAACATTATTTTTGCTTTTGAATTTGAAGAATTGTAGAAGGAAAACTGCAAGTACAGCTGCTCAGAACACATACATGACGGCGCTGCGCCAGCTGCGGATCACATCGCGCAATTTCAACTGGATACAGATTGGCTATAGCTCTGGCTTGGCGAACCGGTGCTGTGCTGTGCCTCGCGCAGAGATAGCCAGCAACATCGTTATCACCAGCAAACAATGGCGTCCACCTGTGAGCTTGTTTTTGTTTTGGGTGGCAGTGTCAGCGCACTGCGCATGTTTTCAGTGAAACTAAGCGCCCAGAATGTATAAAAAGTTACAGATAGCTGGCGCTATGCTTATTTTATTATAAAATAATTGTTCAAACCCAGCCCAAATCATCGAAAATTTCGTTGAAGCGAAAGCAAGCCAGACAAATGGTTCGTTGTGGCGAGGACTTTGTTGCATTGACTTCTATGGCTACCTGACGGGGAATTGGAAATATTTCGTTGAAGCGGAAATTTCGTTTAGGCGGCATTCGTTGGAGCGGGGTTCGACTGTACTACGTGGAGCCAAAATGAATCCAGATCAACCCGCTAACCGGTTTCGGCCACGCCTGACGTTTGCCTTACCGGACCAAAACAAGCTCGAATGGGCCGCTACAGATCACGGAAATCCACTCCACATAGACCAGAAAAACTCGCTGCAAGTTTCCGACATCCCCGCGCGGCTAGAGAGAGGGAGCGGGACAATGCTGAAGCAAAAATGTGCGGTTTAGAACCGTCGTGAACTGGTTCTTCAAACGGAGTGCAGGTTTCGTCGGAGACAGGCCACAGCGAGGGCGGCAGAGCAAAAGGTTGTAGTTTCTTTTCACCCTCCCTTCTTTTTCCGAGGAGGCAGAGAGGGGGGGAAGGAGAGAGGGGGAGAGAAGGGGGGATATCCCACTCACCGGCCTGTGACTGGGCGGTGGGTGCTGCTGCCGCCCTGTCCGTGGAGGCAGCAGAGGAGGGAACCAGGGGGGCCGGGAACCTGGGTGCGATCCGCAGCAGCGGGATCTGCAGGTGGGCGCAGATCTGGTTGCACACGATCACTGAGTAGTGCAGCAGGTCCGCCACCGAGTACACCTGCGAGGCGCACACACAGGGAGCGAATGAATCAACCAATGAATCAATCAATGAGTGAGTGAACAAACGACTGACTGAACAAATTAATTAATGAATGAACCAATGAATTGAAAAAATAATTAATTGATCAAACAATAAAAGAACAAACAGACCAATGAATCAATCAAACTGTCTTCATTTATCCAGTCCTTCATTCACTCACCCACTCACTTTTTTTATTGTAAATAAATGAAATAGTCAATCAATCAATCAATCAATCAATAAAAGAACATCAACGGATTATTGAAACTTCGTTCATTTATTCAGTCCTTCATTCACTAACTTATCTGATTGCAAATAAACAAAACAGTCAATTGATGAATGAATAAATTAATGAATCTATCAGTCAATCAATGAATATCAAAGAATCGATGAACGAACAAATGGATCGATTTAATGAAACTTTATTTGCAATAAAATAGCAGCAGACGGCTGTGCCTGCTTCAGCTTGCCTCCTGAAATTTCAGGACGCTGCCGTAACAGGGCACACTACTGAAACTCTTGGCTTGTGAAACTGTCAAAATTGCAACTTTAACTGCTAATACCATGCCTACCTTGGAGTCAGCACTGCTCTGTGCCTCAAAAACTCCTGCACCCCTTCAAACAACAGTGTTTCACTGTTTTCCCAACTGCAAATAGTACTTGAATAAATCGCAGTAACCATTTCTAAGACACGCAGACAAACGTGGTGGTTGGGCCAGAAAACACGCTTTCCTTCCACTGATACCAGTTGTGACAGTTACGGCATGCTAAAGTAATGGGCGCGAAAAAATTAAGAAAAAAAAAAAAGAGGGCACCCAAGCTTTCCTTTCGTAAATTAATTTTCTCATGTGTACACTTTTCTTCTAGACAAGTTTCACTACTGTTTGCACCGTTAAGCTTTTTCACACAATTTGTCATCACGAGAATATTGTGATGCCCACACAAAACAGATCCTTAAAACATCAAAAGCACAATATGATTGATATAACAAGTCACTTTGAGTGCAAGTTTTGAATATTCGTGCACAATGCGCAGATGATATCTGATTCACGTGCCTGGGATTTGTCCATTTCCCTGGCACAACTGACCCCACCAATCATGCGGAGGACCAGAAGTGCAAAAATTGCAACAGCAGCCAAGGCTAACACAGGTTCCAAACTAAAATGCCATGTTACCTGTGCCTAACTTCCCTAAATATTTTCTTGGGTGTGTGTATGTGTTTTCTAAGTTTTTGGTATTTTTGCTGTACATGTATTTTTTACCATGCACCAACTTGTACCTGCTTCTTTTTCCTATAACCTGTTCTTTAGCTTTATTTGCATTGTTCTTTTCCAATGTTCTTCACCCCCTATGTAATACCCTCCCAGTGAGGGTCTTTAGGGGTATTTTGAATGAAATGAAATGAAATGAAATTAATATTACCGCACGCATTCAAAACCTAAAGAAAACATTCTTTCTTTTAAGTTGAGAAGCATGGCACAGTTTGTCTCCATTAATTAAGCCTGCCTGGCGCAAAGCTTTTCCAAACAACTAACACTTGCAAAGCTCAGCGGGTTACCTAAAATTTATCAATACAGCGTGCCCGAAAATCAAGAAAACACATGGAGATTTCCCAAAGTTCATTTCCCAAGGTTCACAGTTGAAGAACAAGAACCTTCAACGCGATTAAACATTGCTCTTATACTTAAAAGTGCAATCAATCATTTTTCTCACCCTTTCAGCACTTACTTTTGAATGCATGGACTTTTCAAACTGGCTGAACTAGAAGCAGAAGACAACCCTCGCTGCCTTGCTCAGTTCTAGGTTACAACTCAAAAGCAGCCTCTCGTCATGAAAATTCACCTAAATTTTCTGAACTGAAAGTTGCGTGCAAAGCTCCTTTGGCAGTTTTTTTTTCCTCAGCCCTTCCCGTGTAATCAATGTACAAACGGGCAAATAAACTTTATCTTTAAAAACACAATCAATCTGCACAAGAGGCAGGCAAAACATTCAACATAAGCGCGGTAAAACATGTAGAAACATCAACTAATTTTCCCAATAGCAGCTCAAAAGGTGGATTGACAAGCCCAATTGCGTCCCCCTTTTTCCAAGCCGACAGAAGCCGACAGGAGCCAGAAGTCATTCTCACCAGGCAAACGAGCAGGATGGCGTACTCGTTGATGAAGGTGTTGAAGTACTGGTTCAGGAAGAGCATGCCGGGACCCAGCAGCGCAGAGTCCATGTAGTCCATCTCACTCCGGCACATATGCGCAACCTGCGGGGTTTTTTTTTTTAGCCATTTAAGGCGGGAAGAGGGCACAGTTGCCTGACACTCAAACACCATCCTAAAGTAAAGAGAGAAAAGAATATAAATACACCAAACTGGTTCTTCTAAAGCAGCATCACAAACACTCGACATGACCATAAAAAAAAAAGCGAAGGAAACAACCCACAACTGCTGACTCTACATCGAGGAATCAATTAAAATCTGCGTGCGAGCCTTAAAAAAGACCACAAGACCAACATGCAGCTTTGCTTTGATCAAAAGATTGGGTCGTTCAGACAGGGATAAATTTGTCATTTAAAAATGGCACATTTCAAATTAACTCGCTTACCAGCATGTTACTCATCAATCATCATCATCATCATCATCATCATCATCAACGATCATCACCATCAGAAGCAGTAGCAGCAGGAGCAGCAGCAGCAGCAGCCTATCTACGCCCACTGCAGGCCAAAGGCCTCTCTCATGGATCTCGAATTATCCCGGTCCTGTGCTAACTGCGACCAATTTATCCCCGCAAACTTCTTGATTTCATCTGCCCATCTAACGTCCTGCCACCTCCTTCCACGCTTGCCTTCTCTAGGGATCCACTCTGTTACCCTTAATGACCAACGGTTATCTTGCCTTCGCATTACATGCCGTGCCCATGCCCATTTCTTCTTCTTCTTAATTTTTACTAATATGTCTTTAACACCATTTTGCTCCCTGACCCACTCCGCTCTCTTCTTGTCCCTTAATGTTACACCTATCATTTTCCGCTCCATTGCGCGCTGAGTCGTTCTCAATTTAAGTTGAACCCTCTTAGTGAGCCTCCAAGTTTCTGCCCCGTAGGTGAGTACCGGTGAGATGCAGCTGTCGTACACTTTCTCCTTCAGGGACAATGGTAGGCTGCCATTCATTATGTGAGAATGCCTGCGGAATGCACCTTACTCCATTTTTATCCTAATTCTCTCTGCCTCATAGTTGGGATCCGGGGTCACTACTTGGCCTAAGTAGATATATTCACTCACCACTTCCACTGCCCCACTCAGTGCCTCACATGTTACTCACTAAACCGTAATTTGTACCAAAGTTCTATTAGGTTGTCACCAAAAAGGAAAGCATGTTGATTACTTATCAAGGGGTGGAGCCTGTCAGCTGAGAGGCGCCTCAAGTCTATAACAGGGTGGCAGCGGGTAGCATGCTTGTTTGAGGCAATAAACCTAGAACTGAGGTTTACATCTGACCATAATCAGACAACGTAGCGCCCAACTGCACCATGATGATAAAACAGGCAAAGCTAGTTGCTCATATTTTTTTCTATTCTTACTGGTGACAGCCACACAGGGATGGCACTTGCCCTTGCCAACCTTGCAACTGTTTTTGCCAGCATCAGCCAATTCTTGCAGGCCGGTGGGTCGACATCATTCAGCGACGGTGCAAAATGCCTCCAGGCATTGGCTCCCAATCTCTGTTTTTTGCTACTTATCCAATCTAATTAAGAGCAGCTCATGAAGTTTGTGCTGAACTTGGCTTGTTTGTTGTCCTCGTTCAGTCAACCTTCTGACTGTAGCAAATTTCAGCTGCTTGAGCTTGCACACCTTATCACCACGAGCAGCGAACATGTGTAAACCACTTCACAAAATATAGACAAGCCAGAATCAACTGTCTTCAATTTCCAACAGAGGGAAGAAAAAAAGAATTAACAACCGAACACAGACACACGCCACTATGTTTTGGCAACCAAATCACAAAACAACGAAGGCATGCCACACGTGGTGTCTTTTTTTGCAGTAGGACTTGAAGCTACTCCCTTTTGAAATGATTGTCCCCTTCATTTCACATTTCCGACTGTCCCCTTTTCGCACGTTCGCTGTGGACTACGAAAACGGGAGAAAGGGGGGGGGGGGAGAGAAAGACAAGGAGAGAGGAGAGTAGGGAGAAAGAAAGAAGAAAGGTGGTAGAAAGAGAGAGAGAAGAGAGAGAGACAAAGAGAAAGGAGAGAGAAAGAGAGAAAGATGGAGAAATATAGATAAAGAGAGTAGGGAGAAAGAGAGTAGGGAGAAGAGAGGAGGGAGAGAGAGAAGAGGAGGGAAAGAGAGAAGAGAGTAGGGAGAAACAGAGCGAGAAGAGGAGAGAGAGACGAGAGGGGGAGAAAGAGGAGAGAGAGCGAGAGACCCACCACAAGCCTGTTGGTGACCTTGGCCGCGACCATGCCGAAGGCGATGATGTAGAGGCACGGGTGGTGCTCGTAGATGCCCCCCGTGGACTTCTGGTAGATGATGAATGCCGGCACCACCACCAGCGCTATGGGGATGCTGGGCGACAGCACGCTCGTGCCCTGCACCCAGTCAGGGGAGGAGAGAGATCAGGAGGGAGGAGGGGGGGGCCTCCTCCTTCCTTCATGACACCTCTACAACCAAACAGCAAAAGGCTGATGTTCACTCGGTAGGCTGCACTGCCCCCTCTGCACTGCCCTCAATTCGCCCCGCACTAATGAGCACGTTGGCTACAGCGGCGTACAAGTCCTTGGCAACGCTAGAGGGTGTGAAACTTCTTTAAACTTGACCTTCGCAATCTGGCAACAGCCCTTTCAGTAAAATTATCAGAGACATCTTTCAAGGGAAGCCACCTATGACATTAAATGAGCACCAGGCCCAGAGGAGACATTGTAATGTAAGCATAACATTGAATTAGCAAACCAGAAACTGAAAACAAAACAAACACATAAAAAAAGCAATCCAAAGAAATTAACTAACATGCTTCACCACCACCCCTTGGCATTGCATGCAGTGAACTTGTGCTCCATTAGCAAAAAGCAAGGCACGGCCAATACATTTCTAGTGCAACTAGTTGACTCAGTTTTTAAGTAGCTGGTCAGGCGACACGCTCTGAAAGATTTTTATCATACTCAAAAACATATGGCTCCTACAGGCATCGACAGCCCCTATGGGACAGTTAAGGTCAGCAGACCAGAATGGAAATGTTTAACGCACAGTCTCTTTTTCTCTTTTGCATATCCAGCTCGTGTCCTTTAGGACATGTGTTGAAACGCGCAGCTTGAAGCTGGTGACATTAGGCAGTGAGCCAAGCTAGCCTCGCAAGGGCCCAGAAATAAACCAGTAAAACTAATAGTACACATGGTGCTGTGATGCAGGCGGTTGATTTAGAAAAGCAAAAACTAAATGAGAATTAAGCCAACACGACCCCAAAGCCAGCAAGCTCACAATGATAAACCGCGAAAACCAATAAGCAGAAAAATAAACCCTCACATATTCCCTCCCTTCAAGGGGACCATGAAGACAAAATAGAAGCTTGTTTTCTCCAAAAGATTTGGCGTTTTATAGTGCCCAGTGTTAGTCCGGCAGCAAACGATGCTTTGTTCACTGAGAAACGAAAGTATGTAAGCCAAAATTTCAACTTTCCTGTTGCATATTATATTCCGCGACATCATCCAGGCAAGTACCTAAAACGAATGTTAGTATGTTGACTGAGGCTGCCGCTGTCAGGAAACCGCACCTATGGTTACCATCCGCCTGTCTAGATGGCACGGCGATACCGCTCAACGACTGCTATTCGCACTCTGCTTCTGACCGGATTTGTATGCCTGCTGTATTTTTATTACGGTTGATAATAATTGTTTCATAAAACATCAAGTATGAAATGACAAACAGGGTCACGTTAGTGACCGTGCCGCCTGCACCAGTTAGCCAGTATCATGTCAGACGAGCCCAACGCACCCAACGGCTGTGCTAGGCAGTGTTAGCCAGCAAAGTGCCACCCTAACTGCTTCCACGTTTACGTGTTCGTAATTTTTACTGTTTACCCCAGCATTCTTACTGCTATAAATAGAATATGCACTCAATTTAGGCGCAAATAGCTCGTTCTGCAAGCTTGTAATCTCTGTTTAATTTGTGTTCGATGTTGTTGGCCTCGGCCAATCACAAATAACAGCCTACGATATGTCATAGGCTCTTGTGCAGAAAATGAGCTATTGAGCGGCATGGCCATTCTGTTTTTTTTTCTCCTAGTTATAAGGCTTATTTGAGTGAAGTTTGCGTTAAAAGTGGTGTCAGTGTTATTCGAATGAAGCAGTCTTTCAAATGAACCGAACTTCATTTTGTTTTCATGACCCCATTGAGAAGTGAGATGGTAAAATTAAATAATAAAGAAAGAACACAGAACACCTTGTCTAGCCAGCTTTACACCCCCTCTTGTATCTGCATCTTTCCCTCACATTGTTATTTAACTCTCTCATTTTTTTGACCCACTACTTTAAGAATGGGAAACTAATGACAGAAAGATTACCTTCAATTTGTCTCTTGCTGCAAATGGATTATTCACTGATGGCTGATGAATACAGTAACTTTCCCCAACATTGCATAAAGTTTGGGAAATAAACTACAAAAAAATAGGAATGTCTTAAACACGATTGCTATCACATTTGAAAGACATTCCACGTCACAATCTTTCATCCTTGTATTTAAGGGGGGGACACTGGTCTTGAGGACCGAAAATTAGCCAAAAAACTAATTTTCTGTATTAATTTTATTTGCAGTCTACAGGTCCCAGAGAAAGCACCAGCTAATTATTATAGCTGCACCACAAGTATTTACAAAACTGCTGCTGCCCTTTGAAGTCAGCAAAATGACCATTTTCACCAGTTCCCAAACTTCGTGGCTTGTTTTCTCAGGACCAACTTTTTCCCCGCGAGGTCAACTGTTGGGTAGAGTATCTTGGGATGTACTGGTCAGATTAGTATCATTTTTGCTGCACTCGAAAGCTTATGACCTCAACAGTGCAATGAAACCACAGAGTATATTTTTGCTAGCACAATTTTTTATGCAATTTGATGAAAACCTGGTAATTGATGACCTGGCATTTAATAAGTTTACAGCAATTGCGGAAACAATGCTAAAATTACTGCAGTGGTATAGTTGCACTTCCTGGTCTTTCTAGAGCACAAAGGGATAAAAAGTATTCGAGTGTTTCACAGGTAGGTAATGAAAAAATTGCCCGAAAAAGAATGACATAACATGTTGCACAACTCTGCCTTTACACCACACAGATAAAAACTGACTGCATGTTTGTGCTGAGGACGTTAAAATACACTTAGTATGTGACTCTCAGTCACATAGGTAAAAACAAATATCAAAAATGTCCTCAAGACCAGTGTTCCCCCTTTAAGCAGGCTCCGCTAATGAGACCGACAGCCGGCATGCGTTAATTGCGACTTACGGCGACGGTGGAGCCGTTTTTCCCCACTCCACCCGAGAGAATAACGGCAACGTCTGTGTAGCACATGATGAGAGAGACGGAGAGCGCCGCTGACACGGGCAGGAGCCGCAGCTCCATATTGAACAGGGGCAGCTGCCGTTAGGCCAAAGCCACAGCCGCAGCCGAAGCCGCAGCAGAGAGAAGGCAGGCAGGGGTGGTCATCCATCCGTTAGGAAGGTGCAGTCAGTCAGGCAGAAGGCATACCACGAAGGAGGAGGAGGAGGTGGAGGGATCGAGGGGGACAGAGAGAAGAGAGAGAAGAGGAAAAAGAAGAAGAAAGGAGACAAGTGATTAGCAACAGCGAAAAATGGCCAATTGGTAAAACGAAAAAAAGAAAGCCTCCACACGAAAGCCAATTTTCCAGCTTGCGAATAATTTTCGGCAACACGGAGGTTAAAAATGAATAAACGGAATGTTAACATTACTCTTACGCGTTACTAAATTTACCGTCGTACAACTGTTTAGTAATTGATAATGCTTAGTTGCTTGTGAGCAGTTGCGTCGCAAACTGAATGCCACGGTCCCGTACAGAGGCTTTCTTGGGAACTCCAGCTCGGTGAAGAAACGCTGGCAATGCTTCCAAACTTTCCGCAGCCAACGGTGTACAATACAGTGCGCGGTAGGGACGAAAGTGTGAAAAAACACCTCCATCGCAGACGGCCCGAGATGACATTTAGAGGGCTCACTATTATAGCTTCGGACAACAAGCGAGAAGAGCTTGGAGAACTGCCAGCGTTTCTTTTTTTTTCTTCGTCCGCATTCAGTGGGCACGAAGAATTGCCACCGGGAAAAAAAAGGTTTCGAAATCAGAAAGTCGTCGAGGTAGTGCCGGGGGGCACATTGCCAACCACCCATGCGCAGCACCCCTGCTTGCACAGTCCGCAAAGAAAAAAAAAAAAAAAGGAATGAAGACGCAAACAAGAGTTGGTTAGTACAAAAGAGTGTCTTCCGAGAGATGCAGCCGCAGGCGAACAGAGCACGCAGGGGACGCAATCCGCCCAAAGGGGGCGCCATCGACGACGATTCTCCGGCGGCGACAACTTACAGCCACCGTGGAGCCGTTCTTGCCGACGCCGCCGGTGAAGATGGTTCCCGCGTAGCTGACGAGAGCGAAGCTAGCGGCCGTGACGCCGATGCACAGAGGCAGAAACTTGAGGGGCAGCTCAACAAAGACCACCTGCGATATCCCGCCGCCTGCTACACGCCCAACAACAACACCACCACCAAAAACTGGGCTTTGCTTTTGCACCCCGCCGAACATGGAGAAGGTGGTTGCCTCGAGTTGCAGCACATTACTACGATCACGAGCTCATGACTCGTTCCTTATTAACACGTTCACCCTTTGTGATGAAAAAGGGTTTTGTTGAAGGTTGTGTTGTCTTACCACTTCCAGCACGTTGTCATTCGAAGAAAAGTGCTGGTGGCACCCTGGTTCAGGATTCTCGGCAGCAGACCACAGCGTTTTGCAATTCTGATCACTCGTGATAAATGAGAGTGCTTTGAAGCACTGAATGACATGACAGGCAACAAAGCCTGTCTTTTGTCGCTGAGTTTTGTGGTAAATCTACAGGTTCATTTCCAGCCAGGCTGACTGAAGCGAGATCAGAACATGTTGGCGATGCTTCGGAATGCCTCGAGTTCAAAAGAGTGTTAGTTAGCCCAGAAACCTCCTGCCACAAGAATCCTTAGAAAGCATTCATATTCACTAAAAATACTGACAACAAAAACCAAAAACAGCTTACTGGACACTGACAATGCCACAGCAAGTTCCAGAAGCCCACGCATCAGGATTTGAGATGACCTAATCCACTGTAGTACGCTGGCGAGTTGAAATGATCTCAACACGATGTGACCAAGAACACAACCTTTCCCGAACAATAGCACTTGAGCTACTGCAGCCTGATCATATCGAAGCCAGTCCTTGATAACTAGGGTGTATAAAAGTCACATTTTCACTCACTTCTTACGGCAAAGATAAAAAGCACTGGGCAAAATGCAAGCCCAATCCAATCCAATCCCATCCAAAGTGAACAGTAGGGAATACGACCCAGCGACCTTCTCCATGAGGAATCTCAACAAAAAATCGTCAATTTTTGGACCAGTTTTTCATTCCGCTATGACGAAATGTAGAGGCTAAGAACAAACTTGCGGATCTTAGTTTTAATCACACACTCGTCACCCAAAACGAGCCTCGTTTATGATGCAACAGTGCGGATGCATACACTAAAGGAAAGCCCCGGCGCCAGCGCCGAAATCTCAGAGGGAACTGAACCATCACTTCCTTACAGCATCAGCTCAAGTCCAGTTATTACAACACTCAGGGGTGAGACAGCCCAAAGAGATTTGGGAGCAGTTTTCGGAGCAGCAAAATTTCGATTTTGGAGCAGAACGATCTTGATTTGGAGCAGGTAAGGACATTTAATACATCGTCTTGTGAGCTTAAAAAATCATAATTTCAGCAATTTGAAGGGTCAAGTACACATTCCAATCAGTTTTAAATACCCAGAACACTGGAACAGCCTTACGCGAAATAATTTTTTAAGAGTATCACAAAGTTCTAACTGCACTGCCTTTTTCCTAACTAGTGATATTGTGTTGCGGATGTACGTAACACTGACAACAAAACTGCCATTAACATTATCAAATTTAAGGGCTCTGCAATTGTGGCGTGTTTTCCTGCCGTTTTAATGCTAAAATAATTATTTTTGTAATCCCAGGCTGCGTTGTATGAACGAGTGCTGTCACGACAACAGTTGAGCGAGATAACGGTCGCATAGCCCAACCAGCCTACCCGTTGCAGTCCGTGGGGCGCACGTCCACCTGGTGATCATTTGAGTAGCGTTACTGTTTAGCCACCTAGATTTGGGCATTAAATTTCACTTCGCATACATCAAATGTTATTAGTCGCGTGCTATGGCAACCATGCAGTCCTGCCTGGACAGGTTGCGGCGCCGCAGCGCAGCCCGCAACTTTCGTGCTGACCGTTCCCTCCCGGGCCGAGGCTCGCGATCGTGCTTCGAAGCACAGCAACACCTCAGCACAGCAACACCACAACTAGCCAAAAAGTTCAATTCACGAACCCGATTATAGACACACGCACCGCGTTTCGCACTTAAGGACAAACCACGCCAAAGTCGTTGGCCCCACATTTCAAAACTTTTTTACGAGCCACGCAACTTCTCATAATCTCGCGCCTATCTCAAACCATATCCCCGCGTTAACGTCACTGTTCAGAGCCACAATTGATAGAATGAATAGACTGGAACCCAGCTGATAGCGTAAAATAAACCAGGGAAAATATCGGCGATGCGCAGTGAGTGCGTGAAATCGGCAGTAGCAGGCAGATCAGGCGGCGGCCATGTTTGTAGCCACAGAGATGCCTAATCGGGAAGGCCGTTTCAGCGAACCCGGACAGAAAGCCAATCGTGTTTTAGAAGCTATCGTTTGCTTCATTTCAGTCTTTCTATTTTTGCCATTTCTGTGTTTGCAATACACCGACAATAAAAGTGGTGACCGGGATGAGGGAGGCTTTCGTCCCCGCCGGAACTGACATGAGCATCAAAATCCGTGCCTTTCAGGCTCTTCTGGAGCAGTTTGGCGCAATTTTCGCAATTTTCATGCTTTTGGAGCAGCTTGGCGCAGGGAAATGAAATTGTATCAAAAAGGCGCAATATGCGCAGCTGTCTCACCCCTGAGCACTATCTTTGTTAATCGACGATATTCAATTCATGGTGCACAAAATTCAAGGAGAACCGACCACCCAATGACCACCGGTTGGCTGAAAGGGAAACTCCTGTCCTCACTTTATTCCCAGCTGGGTGAAATTATGAGAAAAAAACCAAACAAGAAAAGAAGATCCCATAACAAGTTGCATGTTTCCCAAAAAACAAGCTGCAGCGAAGGATCTTTTTCCATAGAACAAGCCCAAATACGAAACTCGCATGTTAAAGCGAGCTTACTTGAACAACAAAAAAAAAGAACATTTTTGAAGCCCCACAAAATGTAAGAGGCTACAGTAAGAATGAAACATCACGGTGTTAAAGAAGAAAAAAATGCAAAAGAAATGTCAGATCAAACTGGCTGAACACACTGCTTCACTGAGGAGGTGTTTATTTTCAACATTTATTCCATCCAAAGATTGTTTCCCACCACAATTTAGCTGCAAACAAAACAAATGCAGTTATCTGTCTGTTTTAACATCCTACCGATGCAGACTTGGCTCTCAGGGGTGGGCCCTGACTACACCAATTACTGTGCGACACGTTTACTACAGCTCAAGCAGTTGACAAAGCTACTTCTGAAGATAGAAGAACGTGGCACAAAATGAAACATACACTGGCAAGATGGACAACCAAACAGTCTAGCTGCTGATATACAGTAAAACTTCGTTACAAGAGACACTCAAGGAACCAGGGAAACACGTCTCTCATAACCAGGGTCTCTTGTATGCAACGTTGCTAACATGGCAACTACAGGAAAACCAACCAAACCGGCTTCATTTAAACGTCCCTTATAACCAAGTGTCTCTTGTAGCAGTGTCTTTTGTAATGAGGTTTTACTGTAGTAATAATACCAATGTGTTGATGTGCAACGCTGTAAGTTAGATGCTCAATGACGGCAGGACGGATACAACATCCCGTGAAAAGAACCACGAGACGACATCACCAAGGAGCCTCTTCCAATTCTCAAACTCACCTTCGTGGCCCAGATGTCGGGCCCGAAAATTGCAGAGATGAGGTGGATCATTATCACCGAGAACTGCGCCTCTGTCACGTCAAATCTGGAAATTCACATCAGAAAAAGGGGAAAGAAAAAAAAAATGAGGAGAAAGACAGCAAAGAATATGCAGTACGGGACTTTCACTGTTGAAATTTTCGAGATTCAGCCACCAACGTAGTTATTTCGTTCGTAACTCCGAGACAAATATCTCACAAAGCACTCCGAACATTCTCAAACAAGCGGACAAACACTAACTGCGTCTCACAATTAATTAAGACATTGGAATTGTGGCTCGACGTGACTGAGCTACACTCGCTACAATGTGCACCCGAGTGGATGGCTTCGAACTAAAACGCCTACTGTGGATTCTCTAACCTACGTTGGAATTTCGTACACACTGGCTTCTCATTTTTTATTATTTTGTTTTTTGCACTTTGCCGCCGCCAGAAATACAGCACCGAAAGTCTAGAATCAAGCCTTCACGGGTTGTGTGTTAAATGTTTCGGAGATCTTGCTACCGAAGGTCAGCCTGCACTACTCTGTGCACTGTGCGTAATCTACACGCGGGCCCCTACATGAAGTGTACCAGGAGCAAACACCTCCACGTTTGTTTTAAATGCCTCAGCGCTCACGGCCCCTCCCCCACCATTCAGCTTTGACAATTCTTCGTTCGACAGCTCACTTTTTCAGCCTGTAGGCTCATACACTACACACCGTTCAATTTGGGTGGCAGAACGCAGCATTACAAGCCGGCCTGACCTTATAACTCAGGCCAAGTGTTAGGCATGTGGTCTTGACCTGGCTAGCCCTGAAAAGATACGTCGCTAATGACATCTCACAAGCCTAGGAAAGTTATGATGGGCACCAGAAAATGGGGAGCGTGGACATGGTGGCACCAGCCGACAACGGCAATAGATTCTCCAACAACCATTAAGACCACAATGCCAGCCTTCAGAGCTTGACTGACAGCTCTGAAAAAAGCTACTTTCCCACCAATCGATGCAACAACACCTCAGACAGTACTAGATGCACTCTTGACCCCGCGTCAGGTGTGAACCTTCGTTGGTCCCCTAGAATTCCCCTAGAAGTCCCCTAAATGTGCTCCAGAAGTCCCCTAGAGGTTCCCCAGAGGTCCCCTAGAAGCGTGCACCACTCACTTCCCGAAGCGCAGCGTGCCCGAGACGTAAGTCTGCCAGTGGGCGCAGTAGAAGAGCGTGATGGCCACAAAGCACTGGAAGAACATCCAGGCCGGGTACGAGCCCAGCTTCACCGCAATGCACACCGCCAGGGCCACAAACACTGCAAGGATGCAACATAAGGGGGGAAAGGTGTTATCACCTCAGAGAAGCAAGAAACTCCGCACACGGTTTCCTTCTCCTTCCCTTCATTGTCTAGCCTCTGCACATTATCTGGCACACGCGCCAGGCTGTGAAACCAAACCTCCACCCTATGTATTTTTTTCTTTGTTTTTAACCAGACTGTCCTGTAAACCACTCCACTCGACGGTCTACCGCACTTTTGCTGAATATAGAGGAAGACAGCACTGCTAACTGTAGCGCTCGGAGTTTTTAAGTAGTAAGATGAAGTAGGAATGGCGTAAACGATAAAAGAAAAACTAAACACCATGCTCATCATACCCTCACGCGCAAACTCACATTTGATTAATTTATTATGCCTTTAAAAGGGACAGGTGACTAATTTGAGCAGTGCATGTTCTGTAAAACGGATGAACCTGTGAGACTGAGAAGTGCCAGCTCCCACCCACTTGCCATTTAGCAGAGGCTCAAAATATGATTCGCATACGTTGGGTTAAAGTTCCGTGGTTCTGCGCTTCCCTCGAGCACAGTTTGACACGACCATCGCAAGGATGCACCCATCAACAAAGCCAGAGCTTGCAAGTTTGTCAAATGTGTAAAATCTGTATGGTGTGAAATGTGTGTCGAAAAATGAAAACGCGTTGTCTGTCCAGATGTCCTAACTCCTCCCTTAGTTTTTGAATGTATACCTCCAAGAAGATGACCACTGAGGTAGTAGAAAAATCGAGTAGATTTTTCTATTTCTTGTATTTTTAGTTTTCGAATATATTGGCGAATAAAAAGACCACTATCATCATCATCCTCCTCCTCCTCCTCCTCCTCCTCCTCCTCCTCCTCCTCCTCATCATCATCATCATCATAATCATCATCATCATAGTGATAGAAGCTGACCCCCCACTCAGAAAAATCCTGGAATCCACCCGTTTGTCCGTACCAAAGTCACGTATTACGAACACAGTGAAAAAAACAGACCACACATTACGGACCACATGACTACTGCACTCTTCCCAGTCTACACATTGCTGTCGCTGTTTTTAGAGTTTTTGTAATTTTCCGTTCCCTCAGCAACCCCTGCTTTGCAAGCTCTGCACCCCTGAAACCTATCAAAAGCACATCATGTCACTAGACGTATGCTTGCGGTTACAACACAGTTTCCCCAAGTGAGAGCAAATTTGCACGTCACGTCGCTCAGTCTATGTGATCTGTGTTTTCATTGCTGGTGCCCTCAAATGGTACACACAGGGTGTCGGAACAAAATGTTTTTGTTTCGTTCCATAGAGAAAGGTCCCATTTCATTTTCGTTCCGGAACGAAAAATATAACGGTTCGTAACGGCTTCATAACGATTCGCGTTTGCAAAAAAAAAAAAAAAAAAATGAGAACAAAAATTAAAAAGAAAAACAAGAAGCGATGTTTATTGATTTTTGCTAAATATTTAAGTGGATAAAGAGCACTTACAAATGCACACAATAACTGAAGCACTTCTTCAGACACATCTTGTGGCACTGAACATTACCTCAGAAACTGAACGTCCTCAAGTGTCACAAGTGCACACCAAAATTCAAGCACTTCTTCAGACACACCTTAGGGCGCTGAATATGACCTCATAAGAAGCACGTCCTCAAGTGTGCTAGGGGAAAGGCGAGACGTCTGGTCAGATAAAATAAACTTTGGCAACGAGAATGCCCGCTCCACGCTGACTTGGGTGGCTGGAACCCCAAGGGCTACCTGCGCTCGAAACGGCTGTCCATTGTTTGTGACAAGCTCAATGCAGCTTTTCATTAGTCCGTCCGCTGTCCTTTCAAGTGAAACGCTGCTTGACGAAGTCGGCTGAAGCATGCTTGATATGTCCAGTTGCGTGAGCTTTTCAGCAGAACAGTCTTCATACCCACCGGATGCAACACGCTTTTTGGACACGGCTTCCCCGGCACACAACGTGTCATAGACCTCTGGATGGCGCCGCTGCAAATGCCACTCCAAGTTTCCACCGTGACCTCCAGAAACTACATGTTGGCCGTCGTTAATCTGGCTCGCACATTTGTTCGAGATGCTGTCATAAACGAAAAATCTTCGTGCGCGATTTGTTCTGTCGCGCCCCATCGTAATGAGGTGCGACTACTGTTGCGCTGGAAATCAAGCTGTTGCACTGAAGCGCAAGTGCGTGTGTTCCATGGACCTTTCTTTCAGTACCGGTCCTCCTAGCAGTCGCCACGGCGAACCTAAGGCATGTCCCCAGAAATTTGTGACTTTCGGGGAACCCGTTCACGAAATATCCTGGTCCTGCAGTACCACACGCACCCTACCCCCGTCACCCCCGGCTTTCACATGAATGTCACGGTATCAGGCGCACGCTCGCGTGACTAATCTGCAGTGGGCGAATCGCCCCTTTTTCTTTTTTTTCTTTTTTTTTTTGTTTTCGTTGCTCCCTCACTGATAGCCCAATAAGTGCTTGCGGCATGGTCAGCCTCAAACATTTTTGCCCCTTTCCTTTGAAAGCCTTTTTTTTGTGTGCACAACTGAACTCAGAGAACCGTGCGAAAAGAGGAAATAAAAACGTGCAGCTCTCGGAAGCACAGCCGCTCCCCAAGCAGCCAGGTCAGGGGGAACCCTTTTGTTTGTTTCGCCAGGGGCTACTCCCAAGAATGGCGGCCGGCAGCCCAAGCATGCGCAGATCGCTACTGGCAAAAGGTCCATTCAATCAACCTCAAGGCATCTGCACACGAGCGCATGTACTCGAACGCACTTTGTACTCAAACCGAAAACCGAAACGTTTTTTGTTTTTTTTCCCCCGGTTTCGCTCTGGAACGAAATTACAAATAACGTTTTGTTTCCGTTTTTGTTCCGGCCAAAAATATCGTTTTTTTTTTTCGTTTTTCGTTTTCGGTTTTCGTTTCGTTCCGACACCCTGGGTACACAGAACTTTAGGCAAAGTAACTATTCAGCAAGATTTGTTGATGGGCTAGTTGGTCTGATACTTGAAACGCCATGAGGATTGCGCGGAACGAGGACACAAAGAGGAGACAACAGGATGAGCACGTGACTTGCACTCGTCCTGTTGTCTCCTCTTTGTGTCGTCGTTCCGCGCAATCCTCATGGCGTTTCAAAGTAACTATTACCTTGCATGCAGTGCTGTGCACAATTCAAAGGGATTACAGATGTGGTGCAGATGGAAGCAGGCACCTCTCCCCAGTTTGGTTCAATTAAAAGACATTACTGCACTAGAACACCAAGTTATGCATGCGTCCCGCAAGCATTGCCACACTTCTGGCAGCAACCACCTATTTATTGCCCAATACTAGTGTATCGTTCACAATGTCCAAACATATTGGCACTTAAGCGACGTCAGTTGTAGAAGGAGTGCCTTCAATGGAGCAACGAAAACATCTGGGAAAGATTTGCTCTTTTCTCCTGCAACTCTTCACTCCCTCCGCACTCAACAGATTGAGGAGGGGAGAGGGAGTGTTCGCAAGTGTGATCATATTGCCCCAAACCAGGCTTTGGAATTAGTTTTGCTTGTTTCGTTTCCAACACGTAGCCGCGCCCACTTATTAATCCTGTGTTTTGCGCATAGTGCCAATTGGGTGATGTCATATGCTACGCTGGCAATGTGGTTTGATAGGGAAAGAGTGTCCTCTTGTCCTGTCCATGTTTTTGATGAAGTTCGACGCTTCTGGAAGGAACAGTGTTCCCGGTGTTCCCAAATGCACACAGAGCAAATGCCACAGCATCGGTTTTGCTCATGCTAACCAATCGTGTCGCTTCGTTGACTGCTTCTTCATTCACCTTCGAGTTTTTCGCGGGGCACAAGTTTATCCCAGTAAACGCCAATTTCTACAAGAACCTTCCCTGTTGATGCTTGGGCACGCTGGTGTTCTGTGCGCTTGAATTAACTGTACAAACAAACAAGGAAGAATGTGTCTTACTCTCCCTCTCGCCCTTGTTTGTTTGCTGTTCAGAGTGTGAATTCAACAATACGAGAACCTTGACACATCGTTAAGCAGCACTTGCGACATGATGAAAAAGAGACACACACGACGTCGCTGTCTCTTCCTCCTGTCTCAAGCGCAACTTAACAATGTATCAACACCAAGCCCAACTTTCGGTTTTACAAAAACCTTGCTTTGTTCTTCACTGGGTGGCAACATTTATTCAGCAGAGCAATGCCCCCCAAACGTTCCACACTGCTTCCTTCTCTGAAGTACAGCGTGGAGAAGTGTGAAGCAGCAAAATGGAGGAGGAGGACGGACTGACCCGTGGAGATGGAGTCGCAGCCGTGGTCGAAGAGCTCGCCCAGCGGGGAGCTGGTGCCCGTGCGGCGGGCCTGCTTCCCGTCGCAGGCGTCCAGCGTCTGGTACACGAACAGGCCCAGGGCGCACAGCAGGAACGCCCAGCGGGGGACCTGGGTGGGCCACCACCACAGAGAAGGGGAGGAAGAACAGCGTAAGGGGATTGGCCACTACGTCCCAGGCAGCTGAAACACTCGCATGAGACACATAATAATACAAGGACTCTTACTTTCCCCGCTTCTTTTCATGTAGAGCAGTCTTGAAACGAGGGCCCACATATTACACATCTTGCATCCAAAGTTGCCTTTTTTGTTTTTGAGTTTAATTGTCAAGTAAGCGCTCAGTAGCAGTGCTAGCACTTCCAGTGTCTACACATTCCCAAATGCACATTGCACAAGAGTCAACACCAGAGATAAGTCGATAACATCTTGCAGCCCGCTGGCATCCCCATCTCGCCATAAAGGAAGCCAGGTTGAACACACGATGCCGCAACGCAGTTGCACAGCGAATACAGCCACACAAATTTTAATCTTAAAGTTTTAAGCGAGGAGGTCAAAGCTAACGGCGCAGGAGGAGGAACGGGGCTAAGATAAGGTGCACAAGCAACACAAGCTCAGAACACAACCGGGAAAGCCCCGACAAAATTCTTTTCTGAGCCATCAAGATCCGATTGCCAACAAGAAAAAAGAATAATTTCCTTTGTTATCAGAGCAGCAGACGGGAGACGCAGGAACACTGGTCCAAGAGCTTTGCGATGTCCACAGCCCCCCTATCTTGTGCAACACTTCCAGATGGTACTTATCAAAGACGCTGTCTAGCGCGAGTTCCGGGCTTGCAGTAGTAGACACGGCAGCGTGAAGTCTTACGTCCACTTGCGGCGGTGCTTAGCTCGCAAATCTTTCAATGCAACTTCAGGAAATCCACCCAGCCAACCTTTCCCAGCAGTCAACAAAGCGGCTTTCTAAAGTGAGTTAACTTGTGCCCAGCACTTCGGTTACTGTGCTTTACGAAGTTCTTGTAGCTTTCAGGGAGAAGAGTTGAGATTTCCTAGGAGATTACCTCGTCAACACAATGACCCTTTCTGCCATCACAGGAAGCCCTGGAAAGCAAAGCACTTGCCAAACACCAAGTTCCTATAAGGAAGTACTTTGAAGAGATTTCTCCATCGGTGCACACACTCAAGCCAACTCCAAGAGCAAGGCAGAGTTCAAAGCATGCACCTTCGTTTTGAAAGTTGAAGGTAGACGCCGCACTTTCAAAAGAGCAAACAGTAAAAGTCAGCCGAGGCTACAGTTCAGAATTTCATTTTGCTGAGCTTCTTTAGAGCCGTTAATGTAAGCTTGAATTAAAAACAAGATCAGCATGCAGTTTGAGGAAAGTTAGGTCTTCCTATAGGTTAAAAAAAAAAGAAGTTTCTAATGGCTTTGGCCATTCAAAAGCCCATGCACAACCATGGTACAAAGCATGCGGTTGTCACAGATGGAAAAAATTAAGGGGAGGGGCAGGTGTGCAGCAATGTCGCGTGTGGATTTTTACAAAAGAAAGCACGCACGTTTCTTGCGTAACGTACTGAAGTAACAAAGTTTGTCGCACACCCAAAAGTTGTTTAGTTCGTCTCCAGATCAACAAACACATGCAACAATGACAGGCTGCTTCAAACACAGGGCAAACACACCTCTCACATCACTAACAAAATCTAGGACAACCTAAAGACCGGCCACAAGCCAAGACAAGCCAATGGCCCCTCGTCCTCCCGAACACCTCACTGAGACCATGGCCTCAGGCGAAAGGGAAGGAAGTTATCGGAGAATAGGAGGCAAACCGGCGAGATAAAGAGCACCGCTGAAGTGACGTGCTCCCACTCGAGGGACGTCACGCGAGGCGCCGACAAGCTATCACGTGTTTCGCAGGTGTGACACTCCCACACACACGCACAACACACGGTACTGGAAGTACGTCGGATTAGCTCCGCTCGGGAACAGGGCTGCACTTTCACACCGTCCGAGCTATCTCTTATCGATGGCCACGTCAGAAAGCGGGCCAGCCAGAGGGAAATGCTGCGACACGGTGCTGCAACTCGTCGCAACGGCCTCTAATCTCCGAGAAGCATCTCCGACGTCCGCGTCCATTGCATGCTTGAACGGAGGGGAAGCAGCACGTGATATGCAGATGACTGCACGCACTTAAAAAGAAAAAGAGAGGGCGAAAAGAAAGCAAAAAATTTCCCATTTCCCGCCATGTGGCCCGGAGTTTCTAAGTCCTAACCCTTTTTTCTTAGCTTGTCTCAACATTGACAACAAAAAATAACTGTCACGCACCTGTTCACAAGTAGCACGAAAAATATTTAAGGGTACGTTTCCCCTTCCTGCTAAACTCTTGTTACTACCAAACCAACAAACAGAACAAGCAAAAAACACTGTCAACATGTTTAATCATTTCGAACAACTCCTGCTTGCTGATGTAAAGGAAGTCTGAAACGATTTGCGACGATGCATTTCGTCCCCTTTTTGTGGTTGTCCACTCAACAATTTAATGCATAAGCATTCTAAGCCGAGTCCCCTCAGCAATCAGCCTGTCTGTCCCATATGACTGACGCGGTAAACTTGCAACACGTGGTGACAATCAACAAAATAAAAGGGCCCAGGGGCCCTTTATTAACATTAACGCATAAGCGTTTTTAGATTTCTTGCCTACAAAATCTGTCTAACTGTAATGTGTGACATGACGAACACAGCACGGTGTGTGACACACGGGCTACACGAGTCACCATCATGCCACCTCACGTTTCATCACGTGACAGCAAGGCTGGCTCAGTTCCTGGGACGCGTGTGCGTGCAGCAGCCCGGTTGTGTGACGCCTCTTAGGAAGGCTGATGATGATGGTGATCGTCAATCAATGGCGCAAGGCCAAGAGAGGGCCAAGAGCGCCAAAAATTAGCAAAAAATAAATACAGGGGGTGTACGACGTAAAATCGCTCAGATCATGATAAGCTGGATGATAATGATGGTGTAAAAGGCCGGGTGGTGATCCTCCATGATATGAAGTGAACTGTGAAAATTTAACCTCTGATAAATACTTAAAAACATGCTTAATGGGCAACATGAGATTGTCGGCTAAAAAGTATGATGGGTGTGGTGGAATGTGTTGTCGGTAGAGTTCGGTGAATAGCTTGTGTCGAGTTCGGTGCCTTACATGGTACTAGAAGGCGAATCACAGATAAGTGATAATCACCTTAAGTGATAAACGGATAATCACCTGCTGCACAGGGTTCTTGGTGATCCTGTGAGCAGGTGCGAGTGTGTTGCATGTGTGTGGCCTATCCGTAACAAGGCAACTTCCGTGTGTATGTGTTGTGTCAGTTGTGCACAGTCCCAAGTGTACGTGTTTTATTAAGTGTAGCTTGTTGGTTGTCTGCTCATCTCAGTCTGATTGCGATGTTTTATGAAGATGTTGTCCGATGTGACGCTTGAAGTCAGCGTGTCGTAGTGTTATTGTGTCACAAAAGTGCAGCAGCAGCGACCCTCTAATCAGCAGCCTGATTGCCAGCGATGCCAGCATGACCTGGAACCCAGCACAAGTCCCGAACAAGGTTTTGGGCATATGGCGTAGGTATGTGTGTCACTCGTGGTGTGGAGTGCATGCCCAAAGCTGAGCCACTCAAGAAAGCAGTTGCTCACCAGCTGACAATTGCTACTTAAAAGTTTGTACGAGATTTTTTTTTTTGTTTTACTCACGGCTGAGGGTAATGAACATGTACCTAGGTGTGGTAGCCTATACAGTCGCTACGTGGTCTATGAGCACGCAAACTTAGCAAAAAGGGAAGCTTTAGGTCAGGAGTACAGCATAGCCACTCAAGTAACGAAAAATCTAGCAAATCATACCAGTAGAATACGAGTTAGGTCCTACATTTCATATTCGCACATAAAAGTAGAAAAATCACTGTATCTAAGAAAACCTTGCGGCAATTTTGCAACTTACGCATGAAGTTGGCTTTCGTGCGGTGCTGCGATGCTCTGACCTTCGCCACCAATTTCCAGAAGAAACAAGCAAAGGACAAGAATTGACAACTCACAAGAGCACTAGGCCAAGAAAAAATCTTGTAGTTTTTTTTTTTTTTTTTTTTTGCATAATTTGTTCATTTGCCCAGCTTGAACAGAGTATAAAAATGAGCACGGTTAACTGCACACCCCTCTGGCAGAAGGTGTAAACAAAAAAAAAAAGGCCCACTACTTTAAGACCAGGAAAACTTTCAAAGTAAGTTCGTGGAGTTAAAAAAATTTGTCTACACTCTTAAACTCCACTGCCCTTGGAGGCAGTGTTCCACCCACTGACCCTAACAATGCACACAGAACAACCACCCGCTGCCCTGCAATGCCTCTGAAGGCACAGTTACCGTCTGCACGCTGGATCTTGGCAGAGTAGGTGATGGTCAAATCGGCATAACTGGATTTAGATTGACTTTTCATTTTTTTTTCTCTTAGTAGCTCTACTTGTATACGCCAGAAATTGAATTTGCCCAGGTTTACAGAAATAAAAATACAGGAACCTTGAGAGACCCTGAAATGCATGCCGTGTGCCGCCTCATTATCGTATAGCCTGACATCGCAATATGTTCTTGCTTCAACAAGACACAGACGTCACTCACTAAAAACGGGATTTGGAGGCCTCTAAACTTCAGTTGGTTGCTTTTCTATGCCTGCATGAAAAACAGAGCACTTCTACAGCGTCCTCCACGTCGGGTTTCGAGAGGAAAAAAAAAAAAAAAGAAAATGCAAGCCCTGAAAAGGGCAGACAGACCAATTTAAAATCCTGCGTGACACCCAGGGAATGCCTCTTCACTCTATCAAGCTCACAACGTCCGTGACAACATAAGGTCACTCAAAAAAGCTGCAGACATGCCGAGAATCGCCTACCAGTGTAAACGTGTTCTTTGATTTTTTGTTTTGCCAACCTTACAAGCCCTTGGTGGCATTAAAAGTAGGCATAAACCCAGGCAGCACTTTTTTTTCCCCCTTTTATAAGAGTTGATCGCTTGAGGGCGCTGGATTAGTTAGGCCTTTGTTACTTCGTGAGCTCATTTTCACTTATCTTTAATATTGCTATTGTTTTAGCTAATCATGTGAGGATGTTTGATTAGATACAACACCTTCATAATTTCATTAGTTCTTTTCAAGTGTTTCTTAATTTGTGTGTGTGTGTGTCCACACGTGCATCGTACGTTATACTTCATTACATGAGCATGCTAGATTCAACAGACCTGTGATTTCGTTCCGCAATTTCCAGTCTTTTGGTTTTTCACTTCTCTTAGTTTTCCTATGAACAATGGTTGCCAGATCTGGCTACCCTTTTCTCTTTTCTGATTTACTTTTAGCCCTGTTTGGTTATTACAGATTCTCTTCATTTTTTTTTTTTTTGTAACAACAATCTACAATTACACTATTATAACAATTAAACGTGTTAACCTCAAAGCTTACAAAGGTTGGTGCAGATCCAAGGCATTACACCGTTCATGTCGTTGAACTCAGCAAAGAATGTTTACACACTAAAAAGGCTGAACAGCAAATCACAGCAGGCTCCCCCAACTCTCCTGCTTGGCTTGCTGGTTGTTTTTTTTTTTTTTTAGGGCTATGCTAGACCAAATATCTAATGAACAAAAGGAGGGCAGGAACTTTGTGGCCTAGTACTTCGACCAGAAGTGTAAACAACCTTATCAAGCGAACACGTATGTTTTAGAACAAGGCAAACAGTGCTAAAAACAGGACGTGCACTGAGGTGACACTACTGTGCGTGTGTGTGTGTCAGCTCAGTCCACGTCCTGTTTTTAGCGCTGTTCTCATAAAGCAACAACCATGCTTCCTGTCCTACGCATGTTTTATATATGCAGTAGATTTTGTTTGAATTATCAGAAGTTTGAATTACCAGAAGTTCTCATAAATATGACTCAGGGCAGCGTACCAACTCGTGTTGTAATAAAACATTGGCATATATTTAATAATACAACTTTCACACACAATACTGGAGTGCTATTTACACTTTGCAAAAACAAAAACCAGAAAGCACATACAGGTGACAGCTTTGCCTTTGCATGAGAGCTCAAAAAGTTTTTGATGCCAGCAACGGCAGCCAGTTTATTGCGAGGACTTCCTGCACTAGTATGCGGGTAATCAGCTTTATTTGTGATTGGTATTGATACAAGGACGCAAATGTGAGGCTAGATGCGGCAAATCCAGCAGATATTTTCCAGCAAGGACAAGAGAAAAGCCCGAAATAACCGAATTTACTCAATGATGCAGTTTGAATTACGAGGCTTTAAAATACGTTGACAACACAGTGGGCCAACGAAAATTTTGAAATTTGAATTTAGCAAAAGTTTGAATTATCCGGGTTTAAATTATCACAAGTCCACTGTATACAGCACTGAAGCTGTATACAGAGAATTTTTTTCAATTTCAAAAATTTCACAAGATTTTTTTTTTCATACCACATGGCATTTCTACAAGCATTAGTGGTGGTCCAGCAGTGCACATGGGCAAGTGAGCTTTTCAAAAGTCAACGGTAGTATTTCTTCCAATACATATCACGCTTGCGAAACTTAACTAAACCAGGGGAGTGAATACAGGCGGAATCGAGGCACTTCCTTTTTGACCCTGAAAAGTTTAAGAAGAAGCCAGCCAAGAAACCAGAAAGTGGGCTGCGGTGAGGCAGTGAAAAATTTCAGGCAAAATGTAAAATCCAAAAATTTTCGGTGTACAGGGAGACCACACATCGAAGCTACCAGGTGTAATTTAGACAGACCACCTCGGGATCTGTAGAACTTCCAAGTATTTCTTGTTTTTCGCCCACATAAAGAAGAAAAACAGCCGCTACATCCAGAATTAAACCCGCGTCCCCGTGCTCACAAGCGCAATGCCTTAGTCACGCAGCATGTAAATGACGCACGGAAAATGCGAATTGCCTCATATCCACCTTTTGCCTAAAATCCTTCTTTGAGTTAGTCGAGATACGCGTTCAATTTTTTTTTTTTTTTTTTTTTGCCGAGACTCCCCAAAGCTGGGCTTCCCTTTTTTTTTACCGCACCAAGAAAGATAAAAGCAGCTGTGCAAGAACAGGTGCAACCATTCCTCTCAATGACAATACGCAAAATGTGAATCACCTTGCAAGCTTTTGATAAATAATAAATTGGAACGGATTCCAAGACAAGCCGTACAGTTTAAGTCATGCGGTTTATCCTTCATGCTTATTAAAGAACGCAGTCGGCAACTGCGTTGTTATCTCGTTCTCATGCCAGTTTGCCCGAACTGGCAATGCGCAGAAAAATGGCCAGGTTGAAATTCTTGTACCGACTGTATAACAATGAATTTAATTTGGACTTCAGACTGAAGATGCATCCCCAAGGACGAGTGTCCTTTCGAACAGATCACCCTTGTGTTGTGATGCCCTATGAACCACGGGTCAATGCCTTCAAATTTTCTGGTGAAAACCACAGTCCAACAGCCTTGGTGAAGATGTATTCACTGACACATGCACAACGGAATCATTTGGGCGGAAACTGTCATTACGCGTTTTCTGAATGCAGTGTTTGTTGGCCCCTGAATACAGGGGCCATGCACACAAAACACAAGTTTGGTTCATTCAAAAGATTGCCTCATTAGAATCATACTGACACCACCTTTAATGCCCTCTTCGCTCAGATAAGCTATATAATTGGGAAAAAAGGGAATGGCCATGCGACCCACTAGCTCATTTCCAGCAACAGAACTGTGATGTCATATGCCCAGCTGTGCGATTGGCTGAGGCCGGCAATAGCAAACGCAAATTAGGCAGGGCTTATAGGCTTGCCGAACGAGCTATTTGCGCTTAAACGCAATGCATATTCATTTTACCAGCAGTAAGAACAGTGAAGTAAACAACAAAAGCAACGAAAATGCACATAGAAGTACCCATGCGTGCTGCTGTTGGTACCGGACACACTATGCTTGTTTTAGCTACACAGCAGTCTGCCGCTTGGAGTTGTCTTACACGACACTGGGCGACTGGCATAAGCATGACCGTATTTGTCACGACCGTCTTACGCGACAGTATTTGTTGAGTGAACACCATGTTTCCCGAAACGATTGTTTTCTACCTTGACAAAAACAAGCCAGGTGCAAACACGGTCAGAAACAAAGCAACAGCAGACAACAGTCCACGGCTGACTATGGTAGTGCCATCTGGGAGGACTAACGGTAAGCAAGGCTGCAGAGCCTAATGACGCGCTGGAAGTTTTTTTAAATACCCGCCCCTCTGACTTCATGGCAGATGTGTAGAAAACGCACAATTTGGCGGGAGAATGAAAATTTTAACCTACATTGATTAATTTCTCAGTGAATACGGCATCGTTTGCTGCCGGACAACAATTGCTGCGGGCACTATAAAACAGGGTGTCTTTCGAATAAATTAAACTTTTATTTTGTCTGCATGGCCTTTTAATGCAGAATAGGCCTTAAATGCTCGTTGAAAACTATTTTTCCCCACCCCTGTAACAGGCAGCAAGGACTAATAGTATTGGAAATAAAAATAAATGCATAGCACACACTCAAACCTCTGCAAAACTTGCTGCCTACATTGAGCAGCAAGCGAAACAATTCTGAGAAAAACCCATGTACCACAATACAACTGAATACAATACACTGCACGCAACAATGGGCATTCTTTGGACTGTCAGCTTCACCAGGCGCGTCTTCATGACAGTGCAGACCGTTCACACGAATTGTGGCCCGGTGTTGGTCACAACAATAGAACCCGAGTGGTGTGAGCAGGGTCAAAAGAAGAAAGCACCAAAATAAGAGGCAAATTCGAAAGACACCGCTTAAAACGTGATATTCCGCTTTAATACGCAACCATTTGAGACGTGACCCCGCAGCACACTTCGAGCAGTGCGAATAAACCTTTACGAGGTTGAGATTACACTGCCAGGAATACCTGACCCAACGCCGCTCCCTCCAATTTCCCTCATTATGCTGTGCTTTAATTACACCATTACGGCGGTGGCTGTCCTACTGGCTGTTACTGGTCAACGTCACGGTTTATTTCGCATTTCTGCTGACGATCCACCAACGTCGGCGCTGTGCACCAACCTCTGCTATGCCTGAACCTGCACGCAGTTTTAGCATTTTTTTGTTTTCACGCGCTTGGGGAGTTGGACTGACGAACTCAATACTTCACTTTCAATCGGACCACTTGACAACCAGCGTTTATTGCTTCAAAACCGCCCTACCAGCCTGAGCGCACGCTTGCAAGCAGGCAGCCGTGCCTGCTTTTTTGTTGCATCATACCCGAAATAGACCCTCCACATTGCGGAGAAAAGGATAAAACTACCCGGCCTGTGATATAGAGAAAGGCTGCCAAAGAGAAAGCCATGAGCCACTCCCCCTCACCAGGAGAGGGCGCGCAGCCATCGTCGTGTGTAAGGGGCCGTAGTTGTGTGGTGCATGGTCGAGTTGCGAGAGAACGATTTCGCGAGATTTTTCATCTCACGTAGCTCTGGTGATGGTAGACAGAGTTTCATAACTCTAGCAGTAGGAGATTGCTGGGACTTCAGCGTTCCGAATAATCCGTGATAAGTGCTGCTGTGTTCGCTTAAAGGGACCATGGAGACGAAACACAACCTCATTCAATTTGAAAGAATTGGTAACTCACTCAGGTCTGTTGCAGTCACGAACGACTCTTCTTAGCCAAGAAGGAAATGCCAGAAAACCCTTCAACCCTCATTTTACAGTGACACAATAGCGACACTACTGATGCCACCGCGAGAAATGCTAAAAGCATAGCCATCGATGTGTTAGCTGCACGTTGGCATTCGAGTGATGCGACCAAACGGAACTACAGGCACCAATACAACTGTCCGGTCTTGTGTCTTGGTGGTGCCTTTCACCTGCGGCCGCCAACTGCACAATTCCATGGCCTAAGAGACCTCGCCCCAAAGTGGCTGGGTAGTCGCCAATGCTTCTTCTGTTTTGTTTTATTCTTTAATTTATTTATATATTATTTATTTCAAAATTTGCGACAAAATTGGTATCAGTTATGGAGGCAAGGCAGTCTTTTCATGAACCAAAACTCGTACAAGGCCCCTTCATAACAATATGACGCTGCCTTGGTGTGAACGAACTGTTGCGTTTTGCAAGGCATGAATGAATATCCTCTTATAACAGTGGCCTGCGGTGCATTCGGCAAGCACTCTCAAATAATGAATATTAGGCTACCTTTATCACTTAAATAAAGGAGCGGTATATATAGCCAATCCGTATTGCCGGGAATGACACGAAGGGTACAAACTTGGCGACTTACTGAGCATGCGGAGACTAATGAGCCATCAATGAAGAATGATAGGCGCAACACATAGGGACAGGAAACAAGCCGCCTGGATCACGGAACAAACTCGAGTAGGCGATATCATAGTTCAAGTAAAGGAAAAGAAATGGACTTAGGCTGGCCATGAAGTGAGACGAAACAACAACCGGTAGATCTCAAGGGTAACTTAGTGGATACCGAGTGGATAACTTGATGGAAGGAGCAATTAACAAAATTTGCAAGGTCAAAGAATGGCCCCGGGCAGCACAGGACAGGTTAAAGGAGCCATGAAGAGAAAATACAACTTCGTTTAATTTGAAAGAACTAGGATTCGGTATCTCACTCAGCTTCATTACAGCCACAAAAGATGTTTTTTTTACGAAAAAAAAAAAAAACAAAGAAGTATTTAAAAGCTTTCAAATTTTGCGCCACAGCGGCGTGTTATGAGCAAGAATGATGTCATACGGGCCAACAATAAAACAATTTTCAGTGCGTTAACTGCACGTTAGCATTCAAGTGATGCGGTCAAATGGAACTAGAAGCCCTCCATAACAGACGTCCAGTCATGTGTCGTCGTGACAGGTCAGTTACGCGGCCGCCAATCGCGCAAAAAAGGTTCTGTGACGTCATAGAAAAGTTACAGAAAATTGGCTAGGGGGTCGCAACTGCTTCATGCGTTTTCTTCAATATCTCCGTTAATTGTTCGAAGATTGTGATGATATTGGTATCATTGTTATCGGGACTAAGCGGTCTTTCTAATAAACCCAACTTGTATTTTGTCTTCACGGCTCCTTTAAAGATGAGGTCTTCAACTGCAGTGCACAAATAGGTTCACAATGAGGACAATTATTATAAATCAACACATAAATAACCTGCAATTTAAGTATAAATTCAAAGCAGAAGTAACCATAATGTTATGCAGTTGTTGCTGAAAGATTCCTGTAACAATGCCGCTGGTCAGGAGCGGTGCTTCGTCTGTCAGAGCTTCAAAGGAACGTGTCCGCCAACCAGGCCAGCACACTGCGTGCTTTTATCGTGAAAGCGTGGCACCTCAAAGTGCAGATGCAACAGGGTGGTTATGGGACCCCCTTCTTTTCTTTTTCTTTCGGAATTCCACTTTCAATTATGCGTTTACCTAGCCCACTGCCTGCATGTTCCTCTGTCCTCAATGTCTCTAATCCATAAAAACCAACACTTTGCATTTTGATTAAGTGATTGATTGTAGGGTTTAATGCACCAACACAACACAGGCGATGAGGCGCGCCGTAGTGGAGGGCTACGGCTTAATTTTGACCACCTGGGGATCTTTAACGTGCGCCGAAATGTCGTACACACGAGCGTTTTTGTTTTTCGCCTCCATCAGAAAAGCGGCCGCCGAAGCCGGGAATCGAACCCGCGACCTCGTGCTCAGCAGCAGAACGCCCTAGCCACTGAGCCACCGCGGCGGGTACTTCGCATTTCAGTCGCAACGAACAAGGTCAATTTGAAATACAAAACTGGGTTGCTGCTCACAGCCCCATGGACCCCGGTTTAAGCCACAGCGACAACTCATTGCACCGTGCTTCTCCAGTCGCAGAAACAGTGCTGCATCTGCACAAAGATAAGGACCGTCGAGATACCGGAAGCGAAGGCCAGCCAAGTGGCTGAAGCACACCACTGGGGAAGGACAGCACATACACGCACACACCTCCACTAGATGATAAGCATGGCAGAACGAGTGGAGGAGGGAACGGCTCTGCACACACAAGGGACGGGGGATGCGTCTTTGACGATCTGCCACTCGTCTCGGAATTCTGTTACACGTGGGGGCAGAAAGCTGTAAGGAAACGAGCCCAAATGTCATGCGAGGCCATCAGCCTCGGCCAAGTTTGAGCCGTTGAGAAAGAATAAAGGTTAGGTCGACAGCTAAGCTGGGCATCTCTGTGGTCCCTTCTGGCTTGGAATTTCCCGTCGATACACAAAACACCATGTGCCACGTTCAAACCTCACACCTCGGATTTGACGCGTAATCTCAGATGTGTGAAACTTGAACACAGGGGACGAAAACGGAGGTCTTTTTTAGTTGCATCAAAATGCTGTTGGACGATAAGGTCACACAATATAAATTTGTACTGCTTCCAGCACTGCAAAACTGAATCAAAAGGGAGACTTCCTTAGTTTAAGAAAAAAGGAACAACATTAACTGAGCCGAAACAGCTAGAAATCAATTGGAAAACCTTTGCGCACTGAGAGCTGCTGGACAACCTAAAAGTTCCAAAGTGGGACGAATCATTTCAAGCATTTCTATTCTTTATATTGGCAAGGACTTGCAGTTATTTTGATTGTGCACTCTTTGCTTACAAAAGGGATCCTGCGCCAAACCCGTGAAGAGGAATAAGTCTGTTGGAATAAATGTGAACCATTTCAGATTTGACACCAGCACTACGAAGCAGTTGAAATTTTGTTGTTGGTAACAGCAACCAGACGTTACTACATTTTCAAAATCAGAATGACCTGCCTGCTAAGTACTATATTGCCTTTTTTTATTTGGCGAGCCATCTGCACATACAAAAGCAATCTGGCTTTTATGTCTGCCTCTAAACACAAAAATGGTGTGGCAGAGGGTTCGTAATTACCTTTTATGTTCAAAGCAGCACCTGGCTACCTTTTGTGAAAAAGCAGGCTGCCTTTCTTAGAGCCTCATAAACAGTAACAAAGAAGCACATTGTTGCGACAAAAATCTAACCCCCTCCCCCTCACTAGATCAGTCACATATCGCCACTTGCCTTCTCACCACACAATCCCAGCCTTCGAACTTCAATAAAAATGTAACACTAGCTGATGTCGACTAAGGTATTCTTTTAGAAATGTGGAATCCTGGGAGATCTTATTACTCAACCATAAAGCAGAAGAGCAACGCAAAGTCATCGGTCTGGCCCTGACTGCTGCCGAATGGCCGAATCCCAAGGGATTCCGGCCAACGGTTAGGGGTTGAACGGGGGTCTAGGCTAATGCCCTCTCCCTCGTCATTTTAGACGGGTGCAAATAAAGGTTAATTCTCTCTCTCTCTCAATGGCTTCCACACCCATTGGTGGGATCCATAGGGGGGAGGGGTCCGGATGTCACGACCCCTTCTCAATTTTTGAATATCTACTCCCAAGAAGACCCCTCAGGTCGTAGAAAAAGTCTAGTGGATGCTTTTTTTTTTTCCGTCTTGAATTTTTGTTTTTCCGAAATATCGGTGAATAAACAAGGCTGCTCCTCCTCCTCTCTCTCATCATCATCATCATCACTGATAAAAGCTGACCCCCCCTCTCAGGAAAAACCTGGATCCGCCGCTATCCATAATCCACACCAACCTACCATCCATTTTAAACTGCCCACGATCTAACCAAGAGCAGAGTCGTATTCCTTATTGGCAAGGGCAGTCCTTGGACTGCCTTAATTGAGGAGACCAAATGTCAGGCGATAATATTTCTAAGGTCCTTTTCCCCACATGTGAGGCGGGGAAAAAGCTTTTTTAACATTGACCGCGTTCTGACGACCTTCCGGCGTAGCGGCACCGTATTCCCAACTGCCGCGTAGTGTCAAATGTCTTCCTTGACAGCCCGCTTCGAACTTGGGCGATAAATCAGACTGCATCGTCGCGGAACGCCGGCGTTGCCCCGGACACGTGGTCGCCCTTGCGAAAGCGGCCCCAGGGACGGCGAAGTGGGCAAGAAAGCAGAAAGCGCGAACGAGGTCGTATCGGGCAGGTCTGCCCTTCAAGCGACGGAGACACCTTTACCGGAAACGACGACGAACTGTCACCCGCTTTACGACACTTCAAGGACTGAACCCGCGAAAAAACTTCCCATCCGACGTCGCTTCCTGCGCTGCGCCTGGAATGAATGGAGCCGCTAAGCTATTCGCACTGCTTTACTTCCATATTTAACGCGGCCTTGGCTGGAAAGAGGTCGGTCCTCGCGGCGGGACACGCGCGGACACCGACGCGCCGGTGGCGGTAGTGGCGCGGCTTTCACAAGCAGTCACCTGCGGCTGCCGTGCTAACCAAGTAGCGACTTTCGTCGTTCGGTACGGGCCTACGAAGACGGGCCTCGACTCGTGCAAGGGAGCGCCGAGTGGGAAGGGTGGGGGGGAAGGCTACGGTTGCACAACGCTCGCTGCGTTCCCCGCTCGCGTTTGCCCAATTCACCGTCGGCGAGCCGTCGCCCAGATAGAGAACGCAGCGCAGTTTTGCCGGGAAGAAAACGTCCCGGCGCAAACGGAGCGGAGCGGCCGCCGAGAGCAGGTCAACCTTCGAGGACAATTGCCCTCGCCGCACGCCTTTCAAGGTGGTGGTGGTGGTGGTACCACCAGCACCGAACTGGGCCGCCGCCGCCGCCAACGACGATGGGTTCGCTCGCGAGCGCAACAAGCACGCACGCGCAAAAACCGTACGAGCGAAATCTCTCCCCCCTCGGTCGCGTGATATCGAGGGTGTCCCTCGCGGTCAGCCGAGCGGGTGACGTGTTTGACGTGCGGCGCGCGTGCGTGTGCCAAGGGGGGAGCCATTCAACGCGGAATGAAAGCACACACGCGCACGTAGGTAGCAGGTACGGCCGCACTCACCTCTTGCGTGGCGGTGGGGCTGTAGTAGACGAGTATGAGCGACGTGACGATGTTGACGAACAGTCCCGACAGCGTCATGAGGTTCGGCGCGAGCCAGAGCGGACACTTGCTGGTCACCCAGTTCCAAAAGGGCTGCATGAACGGGTCCATGAACGAGGCTCCCGAGCAGCTGTACTTGTGCTCGGACAGCCTCTTCAGCTGCTGCGGGCTGAGGATGTCGCTCGAGCTGAAGATCATGGTGCTTCTCGGAGGAGCCGCGCAGCTGTCGGGTGCACTGTAGGCCTTCGCGCACTCGCACACACGCGCACACACCACCGCTCACTGCACGCCGCCTCGAAAGTCCCTCGTCGTCACCGAAGCCGCCATTCCGAGATAATTATCGGTCGCAGTGGACGACGCTCGGCCGCGCGGCCTGCACCAACGTCCATACAACGCGACACTCGACGACCGCAAATGCAAGGAAAACGCCCGATCTGTTATTAGCTGAACGTGCTGATGGTGATAGTGAGCATAGTGAGTCACCTGACAGCCCTAAAGCTCCTAAAGCCATGGAGGGCTTTAGGCGAGGCAAAATGAGCGCTGCGTGACACGATACAACAATATTTTTCTCTCTGCCATAGCAAAAACTTTGGCGTTTTATTACATTTTTGTTCATTATCAGTTATTGTTTAAGCAATATCACAATATAAAAAGCTTTAATAGTCTGAAAATAAATGTCGCACAGTGTGATCTATGTTGGTTTCGGTTTTGATTTCTTTGCCCCCCCCCCGCCTTTTTTTTTTTCTCATTCCTCATGTTCCTGCGCATGCATCGTGTTCCCGCGCGTGCACTGCAAATCATCGCGGGCGCTTTGGTGTATTCGCGGCTGTTATTCCCCGTTGCATTTATCATTTTTATCTGCCGCATCCTCACTGAACACCGGAACCTAGCGATAGAGATCGTTGCCAGCGGTCATCGATTGTCCCTGCATTTAAAAACGCTATGCAACTGCCGTGGAAAGATAAATTTCGGATATTATTAAGTGGCCCACGTACGATCGTGTTCCCCCATTTACATGAACGATTAAGCATACCATCAGTTCTTTCCCGTTATCATCAAGTTAAGGAACGATCGATTGTCATGCTTGAATTGTTTACGTCACGCGCACCAACTTGTTTTGAATTGTTTATTATGCAAAAGGGTACACGATTGTGCGTCGATATCAGCGGCGGCCCGTCAGGCTGGGCCAGATAACGTCTTTTCGGATCGAAGCTAACATTGCGTGTCACCTGTGAAAACTTATTAATTATCACGCCGTAGGGCAATCTCTCGCAAGAAAAAAAAGAAAAAAGATCGAAGCTGACAGAAAGTTGTCGTTTACAGTTGCCGAAAAAGCCCCAGGCAAAAAAAAAAAAGCTTTTTTTCAAGACGCCACTGCGCATGCGCGAAGCCCTAGCGGTGAACGCGAGAAACTGTTTGGAGGGCCACTGCACCATCCGCCTGCAGTGTCCACCGATACTTGGCTGAGGCCCATGCATCGTCGGCAACGTGAACTGCAAATATCTAGCCACTTTTGTGTCGTTTGAATGCAATGCCGCTTTCGTGTGCTGCGTACAAGTGCGGGCCCAGGGTCACAAGAAGGATCGTTTTTTTTTTTTTTTTTTTTCGCTTCCCATCAGCTACACGCGACAGGCAACGCCGAGAAGCCTGGATTAGGGCTGTGCGGGCCAAGGGTCACAAGAAGGAGCGTTATTTTTTTTTTCGCTTCCCATCAGCTACACGCGACAGGCAACGCCGAGAAGCCTGGATTAGGGCTGTGCGACGCCAGTCTGAAAATGGGAAGCGGAAGTAACCGCAGTTAAGTTTAACCGTGGTTACAAAACTTTAACCGCGGTTATCACAAACTGTGGTTTTTAAATTCCGATTGTGGTGACCGCGGTCACTTGGTTGTGAGCGCACAAAAATAAATTACCACACTTTTAACTTAACGAGTAAAAACGAAAGAGAAGCAGTGTAGAAAACACGAAATATCGTTAAAGCACTCGCTTCAGACCCAAACGCAACGCACTCGCACGCGGCGAGGAGAGAGGCTTCCCCAACTGCCCGCAACCGGCTTGGTTTGCTCAGGTCAGCTCGGTGTCGGGAACTTTAGGCTTAGCATCGCGGTGGATATTTGACCACCGCTATCTCTATAACTGCGAATTACAATCCGTAGCACAATTTTTCACCGCACTAACATCAACTTTCTCGCATGTGAAAGTTCTTTTCCGTGATCATATTGATTTCGAAGAGCTGCGATAAGCTGTTGCTGCCGTGGTCTGGGCCGGTTCGAGCCGCTTGCAGTTCCGTGCAGGCAGGCGCGCCGGCGTGTTCACAGGCACGGCCGACGTGCGCGCCGATCGTTTCCGAGTGCTGAAAACGCTTCATGATTGCCCGGTTTATCCATTTTTTTGGCGGACGACGTGCGGAATTCACCAATTTAGCACAGCTTTTGTCGTAGTTGATCGGGTGGATCGGGAAACGAGCCGCTGCTGACGGGCAGTCGCACTGCTTGCGAGAGCAACGCAATGAATGCCAGCACCTCTTGGGGGCTGGCGTTTGAGAACCTTCGTCTCATCCAAACGCCAGGTGATTTTTTTTTTTTGCCTCCGCTGATGCGTCCGAACTGACTTGCGTGATTTTGAGCTGTGGAAACTGCGGTTAGCGTGACTGTACTGAGGTGGCCAAGCTCAGTTTGCGTTAACCAAGGTTAGCGGGGTAACCGCAGTTTCGTCTGCCGTGTAACGCAGCAAACTGCGGTTTTGTCTAACCGCGGTTCGTGTAACCGTGGTTAACTGCGCCCGTGTAACTAGGGTCGACCGGGCCAAGTCCGTCCAGCCGTTGGTAACGGCAAGAAAGCCTCTCGGAATGAATTGTTCCCCTGGCCATTGCATGCTGATGCAGCTGCAGTCGTCAGGAGAAGTGTAAGATTAAAAAAAGCGACTAGGTGAGACGGAAAGCTACTTTCTCTTCGAGCGTCGAAAAACAACGCGCTCACGCCGAAGGCAACCACCACGATGAACCGCGCTAACCTTGACCTCCGATCTGCTTTCCGTCGCTACCTCAAGAGGGCGCCACACCGCAGCGAAAAAGACAGATTAGGTTTAATGTACACCCCGATGTTTGCAGCCAACCACAAAAAGAGTACATGATGCCTCTGCAAGCGCTAGCTATTTTCGTGGAAGAGCAATATATTGAAGAGTGCAGTACTTTTCGCCTAATTTGTCATCGCATACGATACAACTAGCAGTAAAAAACAGACGTTAAAGCTCTTGCCGTTACCCGCGTTAATGGAGAGGTTTAGCATAGCGGCTAGCGGAGGCCTACGCTACGGCGGCGGGTTAGCGAGACGCAACTGCGCAGGCGCACGCGGGGAGGGTGAGGAGTTTGAAGAGGAATGAGCAAGCATGGCGAAGGCCGGCCCGCGGAACTAGACTCTACGCGGAACTATCACGACTCCTGCCGGAACGAATTTGCGCCTGCCCAGTCGGGCCCCGCTATCCGCCGCCGCAGCGTTAGCGGACGGTGCCCGCTATGCTAAAACTCTCTAATATTATGGAGCATCAAAAATACAAATTCACGGTCATTTCATCACCAAGAAGCATCGTACGTGACCCTGCTGAGAGCATATAAAAAAAACCGCTTGCATATAATTAATAAGATGGCGAATTCGTGGAAAATTCATGAAGTTAAGATTGTAAGGTCTCATGCTCTAGATCTACCCTGGCTTACGTTTGACGCCACGTACTCAAACACCGAGGTGGGCAGTGGGTGAACGTCCTCATCAGTGTATTCTGCTTTGCAAAGGCGTGAGCTCACAATTCAGTTAATAACGTGTGTGCAGAGCATGGGCACCATCTTCATTGTAGGCATGCTGTGCATGTAAGCTAGCTTAATTCCTGAAATTTGCATTTATCTCAAAAGTATGAATTGTGAGAGTAGTACGCATATATGTATTTTACCTGTGCTCCATCGATTAATTTTCTTCCTACTTCATTCAGACATTTTTATCTGTATTCACTACATTTATATTCTCCTAGGAATAAGCACAGATAACGTTTGGCTGGAAGTGTTAACGTAACAGCAGATATGATTGCAATAAGCATTGACGTTGGAAGATGCATTATGCACCCAATGTACACGCTAGCACCTGAGATCATGTCTCAATGTTAACAGTAGAATTGTGACAATCAGGTGCATATTGTCAAGTATGTCACAACAATGATAGAACAAAGCCCCTAAGACAACTACACATATCACTTTTAAAGTTTTTGTTTGCGGAGACGTCAGCGACACCTAGGCTTAACTAGTGCAACTGTAAGTAGGACCTTTCTAAACAATTAGGGAGACCGTTACTGCTTAATTATGGCGCGCAAGGAGAGGCAGTGGGCAAGGCAGTCTACTACTCGAGTTACCTCCTGATTGGACAAATGTATCCTCATCTGAGAAAATGAAGCCCGTAAAATGAAGCGTGTAAGTAAAAAAAGGTGATGGGATCATTACAGGGCTTTTCGTGAGTTGCAGAAAAATTGGCTGAGTTGATGTTCGTATAAATCGGATAAGAACACGTAATATGCATGTGTCGATCGAAGTTGTCATTTCTTGTATAAGAAATTTCTTTCACTAGCCCTGATAGCCAGGATAAAGTCACAAAAGGCACGACACTCATCCCTCCTGAGTAAACACATGCTGTCTTCCCAAGTGGAGAAAGTTGACGGGACGTGCGAATAGAAGTTTTAAAAAAACAATTCCCATCAACTGGGTAGTATCCTGAAAGCCCACTATGCTGCAATCACCTAGTACTACATAACTGCAATTCGAAAAAGATGGAATGCTGCTGGGAATTCCTTCCTCGTTTCAAAAGATTCAAAAAAGTCTACCCGTAATGAGCGCACCGTGTCAGGTATTGTAACTGCCCATTGTCCTCACCAGACAGGACAAATTTTTCCAAGACCTAGCAGTTATAGGAGCCTTAGCATAGCCCCCCAAAAAAAGGTTGTCTTTAGATGTGAAAGGAGAAACGAGCACTTTTTTACAAGCTACACTTAAGCAGTCTGCTAATTGTGGAGACGAATTGCGACTTGGTGGCATGCAACATATGTTCATGCTTTGCCACCGCTGAGTCAATGGTGAACTTATGAAACAAAGTTTCCCGAATCGCTTCATTAGTGATTCTTGCCTAGAGTGGCGGCAGGCGCCCCAGTTTGTTCTTAGGCGAGGGTGATGGTGAAGGAGACGTTTTTGGATGTGTGGCAACAGTGCAGCCATGAAAAAGACCTGGTTATTTCAGCGGCTTCAATAACCTTTCGTACGTCCTTCCTGTGGTGCCTTGCCGAGATACGAGTGCGCACAAATTCTAGAGTACAGTTGCGGTCACGGCAATGTGTGCCAAGGTGGCCACCCACAGTTCGGTTCACATTGTAGTCATGCTCGTGAAGCCTGTCATTCGTGCATCGGACTGTCTGTCCCACATACCCTATCGCAGTCCAGGACTATCGAATAAACTACGCCCTAATTACATTCTTTCTTTCTTTATTGCTTCTTTCCGTACAGAAAGGGGAGCAGAGGCAAAAGGCTTGGAGCCTGACTAGGGCCCCTGCTCCGGTGGCAGGCAGCGTGCGGTCACAGTATATTATAATGCACACTTGCAGTCGAGTGTACAAAAAAAAAAAAAAAGGAGGGCTACAGACTACACTGGTCGAATGACCGGTGTAAGAATCGACCGGTCAATTCTCGTAATTTATCGAGCAGGTGCAGGGCTCCCTCATGCCTCCATTGACACATTTGCCCAGGGCATCCAATTTGTTGGTTTCAGAGAACATGACGTTTATGTTTCCCCGCGTCCAATCTTTTTGAGGCAGTGGGACACGTTATGAATGTATGGTATGACGACTACCTTTTCCTTTCAACTTGCGCCTTGCTCATATGCTTGTTCAAGCTCTCTGCAACAGACACAACCCGGTGGGAAGGATAACCCGCTGCCAACAGGCTGATTAAGGCTGGAACGCATAGAATGATAGCACGCTTTTTTCACGGCATTACCCAAACACAGGTTAGTGACAGCCCTTTTAAAGAGTTTAGAGTGTGCCGACCTGTGCAGCAGCAGTGGTTTGTTCACTCTAAGCTCATACTTCCAGCAGATGTGGTCACTAGAAAATGTGCGCCTCAGGTCCAAGAACTTGTTTGAGCTGCTCTCTGGAAACTCGTGGGCGAGCTCGAGTGGTTCAAGGTAACGCCGGAAGTTCGGTCGAGAACATCAGAAACGACATCATGTGGACGACATTGTTTGGCCTCACGAAGAATTAGGAAATTATCCATGAACTGAAACACTTTCTGAACAGACGTACCTCCCAGAGAGCACACAAGAACTATGTCCTTTTCCGCTATAAACAGGTCACTTGGGACTGGTGCCAGGCACGATCCTATACAAATGCCCCTTTTTTTGAAGGTAAATGATCCCTTCGTACATCATACATGGACCTCAAGTATAGGGACAACAGCTTGAGGGAGCCCCGGACTGACACACCGCAGGCGTTCTGGAACGTGACTGCTCCAAAGGTGTCAATGCAGTCTTCAACACACTTCAACAGCTCATTTTGAGGTACAGAATAGTACAAATCGTTTGCATTAATGGAGGCACCCACAAAGTCCGAATTGGAATTGTCATGTAAAAACTGTGTCACTTCATCTGAAAACCTCACCAAGAACGGATCGTCAACGGTCAGCAGGTTTAGTTTTTCTTGCAGGAAAATAGCAATCGTCTTCTGATAGGTACCGTTCTCCGAGATTATTACCCGGAAGGAGCAGTCAACTTTATGAGTTTTGCAGTGAATAAAATGTCGAGGCAGAGGGTTTTGTGCTAGACTCAATTGAACTAACAAGGTGGTCAAAACCTAACTTCTTACAAAGTTTCTTGGTGGCAGACTTTGGCTTAGAAATGACGGAGAGAACGTGTCAATCAATTTCCTCGTCCTGGTTGTTCTGTTCTGCATACCCTCCAACAAAATGCCGAGTGGAGCTCTGTTCTCTTGACAGAGCTCCTAGGCTAGCATTTCAAAAATGCCTGGGAGTATGACGCTATCACTAACGCCATGAGGTGTGCCCTAGTCAAGAACACTAGATTAATTTATATTGCTTGTTTCTTCATTTTTGCAACCGAATGTGACATTGCTTCTACCAAAAAAAAACGTGTAAAAATCCCGGGCCATATCTACTAACGTGAATCCTGGGGAGGGGTGACGCATGCAGTGCGTAAGTGTATTCTTGGTGACTTGGTGTTTTTGCCAATGGAGATGAAACCGGTAGGGGGTATAGGTATACAGCTTTGCTGTAAAAGGCTGGCCTTTGAAGCAGGGCCGTACCCAGAAATTTTTTTCGGGGGGTGTTATGAATTTTGGGAAGGGGGTAATTTGGCTGAAAGCAACAGTAAGTATTGTTTACGTGCTGCCTGGAAAAGATTTCGGGAGGGGTTCGAACCCCCAAACCCCCCCTCTGGGTATGGCCCTGCTTTGAAGCACGAAGCGTTCTAGCACGATGCTAAATGAGTCCCGGTGTTCTTTTAGTGTGCATTACATTCTAGTACAAGGCGTAAAAGAGTGTCCCTGTGTTTTAGTACCGTGACTACATGAGATTGTGGTAACGACGATGGCATGAGATGCCAATGGCCCGAGCCCCTGAGGGGCTTCGCCCCTAAAAATATTTGTTTGTGCCCCGTGAAGTTCTTCCATTCCAGCTTTATCCCACGTGTAGTGGCTGAGGCCAGAAAGCAGAATACTGTTCAGACATTATGCTGCCACACAAGTTTCGTTAGAATCTCACCTAAATTCAGAAGCTGTGTGCTGCTCTGTGGATGCTACAGAATTCTCTATTCAACCATCGGATGAGTGTGCCTGCCTCACCGGGACATACTAAGGAAGCCGACTGAAGAGCTTGTTTGTAAAAATGGAAGCTTAGGTAAGTTGGTATTCCGTAACTGGTAAACAGCACAGACGAATACACTAGCGGAAGGAAGGCACAAACACGGCATCGTGTTTGTGTCTTCTTTCCTCTCGTGCATTTGTCCGCTGGAAAAGAGCGACAGTAGGCGTTAGTGCCCTGTAAGAAAATTCCCTTACCCCCTACTACTGTGCTAATGGAATTGCTGTGCTACACGTTGTAGTTTCGGCTGTACTGCACGCAATTTGCGAAATGAAGCATAGTATAGTAGACACTATACTACCAGATTTCCTGATGACACCTTGCCAAGTGACTCAGGGGGGACAGATTGCGAAGCATGATTACCGCACTGTACAAGCAGAGTAGAACCGTGGGCCTGAAAAGTAATATGGGCAAAACTAAAGTAATGCTCAATAACCTCAGGAGAGCACACCGGTTTGAGATGGGCAGCGAGGCAGTGAAAGTGGTAAGCGAACCCCTGATCCCAACCATGAGGCAGAGATAACTAGGAGGGTAAGAATGGGGTGGAGTGCATACAGCAGACATTCTCAGATAATGAATGGCAGCCTACCCTTGTCCCTGAAGAAGAAATTGTATGACAGCTGCATCTTACCGGTACTCACCTACGGGGCAGGAACTTGGAGGCTCACTAAGAGGGTTCAACTTAAATTGAGAACGACTCAGTGAGCAATGGAACAGAAGGTAATAGGTAAAAAAGGGACAAGAAAAGAGCAGAGTGGGTCAGGGAACAAATGCGTGTTAAGGACATATTAGTAGAAATTAAGAAGAAGAAATGGACATGGGCAGGCCATGTAATGCGAAGGCAAGGATCCCTATAGAAGGCAAGCATGGCAGGGGGTGGCAGAAAGTTAGATGGGCAGACAAGGTGAAAAAGTTTGTGGGGATACGTTGGCCGCAGTTAGCACAGGGCTGGGGTAATTGGAGATTAATGGGAGAGGCCTTTGCCTTGCAGTGGGCATAGACAGGCTGATGATGGTGACGATAGTAGACACTTTCTTGGGAAGGAGCACTTTGTATTAGAATACGAAGCACGCCTGGTGCCAAGAATAAATTCCTCATTCCGCACATACAGTCGAATCCACTTATAACGATACCGCTTATAACGATATATCGGATATAACGATGGACAACGATTGCACCGTCCAATTTTGTATGCGTTCTATGGTAAAATAACCCGCTTATTACGATGCTCCCGAGCCGCGATATCGGATATAGCGATTGAATCCGCTTACCGCGTGCGCCGAAAATGCGAGCTGCCGCCGACGCTGGCGCCGGCACTCGGCGCCGACAGCACGCGACGCGCCTTGCATCCCGTCCACCCCTCAGAAAACGAGTCGACTGCGCCAAGCGAGAGGAGGAGCAGCTTTTCTTCCCGACTCCCCTCCCGGAGCCGCTGCTTTGGCCTCGTCCGCGCGTCCGGCCATTGGTTCGGCTGGTCGGCCAGTTCGGCTCGCACTGCTCGCAGCTCGGAAGTATCCCTCGCCATTTCCGCGCGCCGAACTGAGTGCTTTTTTTTCTCCGCATCTGCCTCCGTTCAACGTTTCACCAGCTTCACTGCGGAGTCGGACTGAACGTTCGGACGCCATGGTCGATTTGCCTGCGGCGCTGCGGCGAGCATCTAATTGCCTGGAGCAATTAGATGCTCTCGAAAAAGATGTGCGTCAGCTTCGCGTGAAGCAGTCAAAGCTGACTGACTATGGCTTTTCTGCAAACGAGTAGTTGCACTACCTCATTTGCATGCTAATAAAATGTTTTGATCTCTCTTGTGGCTTTTTTTTTCTCGACCCGCTTATAACGATTATCGGTTATAAAGATGGGATTTTCTTGGCCCTTGGATATCGTTATAAGTGGACTAGACTGTATAAGCATGACACGACATATCCTCATAGACGTCATCAAATTTGCCATTCCAACCAAGAGACTGCTCACTTTTCACTGTCACGAAGGTGAAAAATAATCGGCATGATCAAGATGGTGCTCATGTGATGCAGCCATCCTTTTGTAACATAACAAAGGAAAGATCTAGCATCACTTCTTGTGATGACGGATTCGGGTAGACAGCCGAGCAAAAGAGCAATTTTGAGCAATAGAGTTTTCTGCTTCTCGCATTTTCTGTCCATACCGCTTCCTTCAGAACAGAAAAGTAACCCTGAATGACTTTCAAAGCAAAAGCTTTCTTAGTGGGATCAATGGCAATCTGCTAAAAAAACTGATGCATTTCCCTTATAGACCAGTTGGTTGACCGAAAAGCTCTGATAAGATCTCTGGACACCCAGCGTTTGCGTGAAACCGGCTTCCACTGTATCAAAACGGTTACTTTTAAAATCGTGAAAAAAGAAAAGTTTCAGGTAAGACAATACATGCATTGATCATGAAGGGGGAGTACAATAGTATAACGTGATCTTATAAACCACGTATCGGTATACATTTAGATTGTTCATAGATGCGTTTACCTAGTGCGCAAAAAATGGCCCGTGGGTTCGTTCCTCATTTACAATTTGGTTCGACGGTCGAGTGGATGCACTTTCACCAAAGGATGGACACATTTTTAGCTTTCGCACTTCTCTCAACTTTCTTTACGATGGAATAGTAATTTTTTTTCTCCTTTTAACATGTCCAAGACAAGGGTGCAGGTGTTCTTGTGGTCCCAAAATTTATGCCTGCTCCCTTTATTCCTTCTTATTCTGAAATTTATTCCATCCTTTATTTTTGTTAGCCAGAAATTATTCCTCCGCCTCTCTTTTTAAACCGAAGCTTTTCCCCTCTACCCCCCAAGGGTTCTGTTGCGACCGTTGGTGCCAACAAAAAACTCCTGCGAACCAATAATAGAAGTAACTGGCACCGCCAAGAATCGAACCTGGAACGAATAGAGAAACGGAGCGAGAGCCCGTTGTCCTACCACTTGAGCTACGAGCCAACGCGGAGATGGGGGAGACAGACAGTGCACTCACCGAGCACATCTGCAGGTTTACCTCCTGCGTTCTCGCTGAATGCCACGTGATAGCGTCACGGGACCTCTCGTGACACTATGTGCTCCGCCCACGGCACAAGCTGCAGCCGTGTGTGCGCCTTGCGCATGCACTAGTAGTTAGTGAAATTAAAGGAAGATAACTCCAACGCATCAGACTTCTCCTCCGTCTCTGCCGCCGATCTCGTCGCCTCTGTCGGCAGCGGCAGGCACGGAGGAGAAATGAGACCGCCGAACACCGGGTTTGAGCTTCCTTTAATTTTATAAAAAAAGAGTTTCTACTCATGTGCCTCACCAATACAATTCAACCAACCACCGTTCATGAATCCTGCATTGACTTAACCTTAGCAAATAATATCTCTATGAAGTAATAATGAGTGTGGTTAGGTGCATTTCACTTGCCTCTGGTTTCACTCGTTGTAGAGCCACGTGTGTGAATTCAAGTGACATCGCATGGGTAATCATTGTGTTTACAGCTTTGCTTTTCAACCACCTTCACAGGGTAGATTGGCAAATTTTTTTTTTATGAGCAACGCCAAAGGACGTGAACATTTTTCATTGTACATTGCTTGTGTTTAAGTGCACCTGTTTCAAAATTTTAGAAGCATTTGCTTGAACTCAGAAATTTTTGGTTTTTCCTGTGGCCGTGTATGCATTAGTTCCTGCATGTTCGGACTCACAAGGGCCCATACTACTCCAACATAATGTTGGGACAGGCTTAACAGTAAACTGCACCTAACAGTGAGACGGTGCTTCCTGGTGATGATGAGGTGTCATCTCGTCGATTTAGCGAAAATGCCACCTGCCTGCGATGTTTGAGAGTAAACAAAAAAACGATTTGCTCAGGAAATTTTTTTAAAAGACGTTCATTCATCGTCGTAGCATTCTGTAAAATTAACGAAATTAAACTAAGTGGTTCCATTTACAATGCGCATTTTAGGGTACAATGCATCACAAATATGGGGCGAACCTTTTACAAAACTCATGCCCGCTGAGTGAAAATGTCTTCCACAAAAAAAAAAGGTTTCACGCACTTGCGCGCTCACTACAGAGTCTTCGAGAGAAAACAGTCACTCGGCAACTAGTCGTCAAAACCGTAAGGCAAGTCTCCATCCCCCTCGCGGTCCGCCTCGAAGTCTCGCGTTTTCACATCCAAGTCTTCCCCGTACTGAATAGCGTTGTCAATGAGCAGAAGCAGGTCACCAATGCTTTCCTCCACCTTAATGTTCAAGGGCAGAAATTTAACCAGGCTGAACTCTTCGACAACCTTGGCGATGGCTTCGGACAGTCGGGCGTGCTTTTCATCGAGCTTGTCGTCCTCGAGCAGCAAGCTTGCGTCGGGTTCGAGAAAGCGGCCTATCTTCCTGCGGCCTGCCTTGTTCAAGAGGTCCATCTTGGTAATGACGTTTATGTGAGGGATCTCAAAGTTCACCATAGCCGCCAAGGCGGACAGGACGCCCGAGAAGAACTTGGGCGTGTCAACCAAGAACTGCGAGTCGATCAAATACACTCCGCAGACGCGGAACTCCCACGATTCCAACGTCTGAATGAGCCCTTTCATCACGTCGAGGTGGGTGTAAAGTTCGATCTGTCCCGGGCAGTCGAACAGGAAATAGTCGTCGCTGTCTTCACCGAGCTGCTCCTGAAGCCATTCGACGTTTTGGGCGAGATACTCGAAGCAGAAGACGAGAGCTCCGTTGGGACCGAATTTCAGCTCGTCGTCCTCCATGACGTCGTCCACGTTTATGAGAGTTCGGATGTCGAACGAGACGTTGTAGTCGAAGTACTCGGCTGCGGGATCCAGGTTCACCACGTGGATGGCGCGGCCGATGGCTTCGCAGTGCTTGGCGATGGTGCTGCAGTACGTGCTTTTACCGCTGCCGGCGGGGCCCATCACTAGCTGGGCGTACCTCATGTTGAAAGCAAGCACGGCAGTTGTCCTATTTAGTTCAGATGCATTGGGAATCGCACAAATAAGACGCCCGTCCACAGCACACCTTTCACAAACACATTGGTGATTCGCGCGACGACACGACTGAACAAGACAACGCTGGGCGCTGACATCTTGAAACAACGTTGCCAGTTTTCGTGGTTTTCGTACGGCTGAGGTGGTTCCCGTTATTGAACGATGTCCAAATTTTTAAAGTTTATCATACTCACTAACAGTTTTTTCAGCGTTATTTTTTAAAAAAACTTTAGGTATACGCACAAAAAGCACATATTCAGGAATGTGGGGTTTGTGGGTTTTTTTTTCAGAAAGATGTCCGCATCAGTTTCGGTTTCGGCCCCCGACCATATGTCCTGACTTCTTTAAAAGTTTGTTGTGCTCCTATTTTTTTCAATATGGGACATAATTTTTTTATATGAGGAAAGCACGAGGGTGGAGTAGGCTGAATCCCAATGACACGATGGCCAAGGAGATAAGGGTCGTTCCCCAAAAGCTCCTTCCTCTTGCGGTTTGACCGCACGTCACCGGAGCAGTGCGGGAAAGCCCATCGCCCCGAGCGGACAATGCCAGTGCTTGTTACCGTACATCGAACTACTTCGAATGTATATTCGAGATTTTAGAGTATTGCTATATTCGTTTTGAAGCCGAATAAAATATTTTGTTATTCACTTCGATATTCGTAAGTTTCGAACATTTGCGCACCGCTAGTAACAATGCAAGGTAACAACGCTATATATGGTAGCAATGTGTTATGTGATGCGTTAAACATCAACGGCAAAGTTTTTTTTTTCAATTGGTTAGTTAGTTCCAAATACAATTAAAGATAATTAGCCGTTTTTGGCCAAACAATAGACCAAACAGTGTTGGTCATAAAACTGTAATCTTTTTTTTATATTCTCCAATGCTATGAACCCTGGTGAATGCAATAATCGAAGCAGTTTTTTGATGCACCGCTTGGAACTAATTTTACAGCTCATTAAACTTCGATCGGTGTTTGAAATGGGCACTCAACATGGTTCCTTGCCACTAGTGCCACCAAGGTTTAATGAGCTGTAAAATAAGTTCCAAGAGATGCATGAAAAAACTGCATAAAAAACTTCTTCGATTATTGCAGTCACCAGGGTTCAAAGTATTGGAAAATATAAAGATTACAGTTTTATGACCAACATTGTTTTGTCTATTTTTGACTCAAAATGGCTATATTATCTCTAATTACCTTGGGAGCTAATTTACCAACTGAAAAATAATGGCATATTTGAAATCAGTGGGAAAAAAATAACAAGACTGACAACTTTCACAAACTTTCTTGAAAATTAAAAGAAGTTGTTTTAAGACCACTGTCCCCCCTTAACAGTAAGGGACCCAGAATACTACCTTGTGGTACTCCACCCGCTGTTTAGAAATACTTGCAGTGAACCTGTTAGAGTGACGCAAATAGCTTTTAAGAACTTGAAGAAAGTTTCTGCGAAATTTGTAGTGATTGATTTTTTTATGAGTGAAGTGTGGTCAATTCTATATGCTATCGAATGCCTTAAAGTACTCTATTAATGCACCCAGTGTGAAATCCTCACGTTGAAATTAATCCAACTCGATCCTTTTTGTAAAAAGAGTGCACTCTCAGTTGAGCGGTTTTTGGTGAATCTGATGTGATGTGTAGTAGCAAAGTCTCCTTTATAAAAGTATAAAGGAGGCTATGGTAGTAGTAATATTGTTATCGCACAAAGGCAATCTAATGCCACTGAAAGTTACGTAACCACGACAAAATCATGTTGCCTATCTCACTGTACTGTGTCATACTTAGTTATTAATTTTTCAGAAGTGCACAGATGCCCACCTGAGACAGCAGAAGTATACACATGTAAACAATTTTTTTTTTCATGAACGCACCTATGTAGCAAGTGTGCCCAGACCACACCATGATGCTCTGGTTGGGGTATCCATCACTGGGGGTTACATAACACTGGTATCTTCAGCGTAGTCAACAATTTCATGTTTCTAACAGACTTTCAGGCAGAACAGTGAAACTTGACTTCATAAAAAAACCCCACGTTGCTTGGAATAGGCTTTAGAGAGGAGCAAAATGATTCAAGAGCATGGAAATGAATAAATCTGCCCTCTGTGGGGAACAATAAGCACCACCCTACAAGTCCTGTGAACGTTTGTCTTGTGTGGAAGCTTCCACAACAGCCATGAATGAACTCCATGCCTCCCCAACACCATGCTGGACTTTACATTATCGTCACGCAGCGGCAGGACAAATGATGTGAACCGTGATGTGAATCTCATTCACCGCTCCAACCGAAGGGGAACGAGATGGGCTTTGAAGGGGCCATGCTGACAAAATACAACTTCGCTTTGTCCGAAAGATTTCGTGTTTTACAGTGCCCCTGACGACTGTCCGGAAGCAAACGATGCTTTGCTCACTGAGAATTATGAATCAATTCAAGTTAAAATTTTTATTCTCCTGCCAAGTCTTTTCCAGCTTTTTTTTCCAATCTCCCCCATCAATTTTTGATGGAAAATAAAGGAACTATTATTATTATTATTATAAGTCGTGTGTATTCGTGATGTCTGAAATGACATCGGGAGAACCGCTCTGCAGACGATTGTGGAGCCTTGTTTATTATTAGTCGACCTAGATGGCGCCACCATGCCACAGCGGGCCTTTTTCATCCTTTGCTGCATTTTTGACCGTATTTGTACCTGGGTTATTTTTGTTAAGGTAGAAAAAAATCGTTTCGTGAAACATGGTGTTTGCTCAACAAATATGGTCACGTAACACACCGTCACTTACGCCAATTGGCCAGTGCCGTCTGAGATAACCCCAAAGCGCCACAGTGCTGTGCAGCTAAAGCAAGCATAGTGTGCGCAGTACCAATAGCAGTACGCATCGGTACTTCTATGTTTACGTGTACCTTCGTAATTTTCGCTGTTTACCCCACCGTTCTCACTACTATAAAAAGAATGCGCCCTAAATATAAGCGCAAATAGCTCGTTTGGCAAGCTTATAAGCCCTGGCTAACTTGCGTTTGCTTTTGCTGGCCTCAGCCAATCGCCGAGCTGGTGCCAGGTTCTGCTGTGGGAAATGAGCTAGTGGGACGCATGTCCATTTCCTTTTTTCCTAATTATATAGCTTATTTGAGCTAAGTTTACGTTAACAGTAGTGTCAGTATGGTTCTAATGAGGCGATCCTTCGAATGAATCAAACTTGTGTTTTGTCTGCATGGCCCCTTTAATAGCTGCGGTCGCCATCTTAGCACGAACATGGCCACATATGAGGCACTGTGTACATCGTCTTTTTCGAAGGCTGGCGACATGTGCTTCTCTCCAACCTCATCTTCTTCATGTAACAATATTAAAAGGTGCAGCAGCAACAAGGTGCAACAAGTTGAAAGTTGTTACCGTTTCCACCCGTACCATATTTTCTCGATTCTGACCACCTCTTTTTTTTTTTTTTTGAACCTGTGATGGTTAAAGTAAACAGGGGTGCTTGGATTCGAAACAGATACACATTAAATTGTCGTTTTAGGCTTTTTTTTTCTTCTTGAAATGGCAGAGGTTGCTTAGAATCGATAAAATGCATAGTCCTCGTACAAATGCTACGGGGCTGGCGAAATGCATGCAGTCTCTTGAAAGCCCAAATGAGACCTTTAATCTAGCCTGCTGATAGGGTCACAACTGACACAGGTGCTCACACTTGCAGCAAAAAGAAAGACAAAACTCGCAACTTGGCACCGCCCCTAATAGTGTGCCTCTCAGTACTGTGACCGTATAGAATTGCAAGGTGGCCAGAAAGTTGTGATAACCTTGCGTTGCCCTTTCCGAGACCATGCTGTGATTGGCAAGAACCGGAGAGAATAAAAAAAGGGCAACTGCCTCTAATTGACTTTTTCATAGGCGTGCCAATTGGCAAGTATGAGAAGCACAAGATCATTTTTCCGAAACCGTTTATTTATAAAATACTGTGTTTCACAGCAAATAAACAAAGAAGAAACAAGCATGACAATGGTTTGCTTTGGAATGTCGATGATAATTTACAAAAGATGCGGGTGTAAGTAGAACACAACAGTGTACGAAAATGAGGTTGCCATCCCTACGCTACCTGACCTAGACTATGTTCTACAACGGACAAAAAAAAGTAAAAATAAAACCACAATTGGCCAAAATGATGCACACAGAAGTTGCATTTTACGATCAGTTTTCTTAGCACTAAGTCTGACTTGGCTAGCTCGCCCTAAAAAAAAAAGGGGGGGGGGGGGTGTAAGTTCTGTTTCTTTTACAACAGGCCATTAATCTTAGAAATTGCTGTGCCATATATCCTACTGTAAATTATTTTAGAATACTGCACATTTTTTTTATTAGGGAGGGGGGGACATCTAAGAGGCAGGAAGGTAAGGAACATAAAACGGACTGCCAGGCCACATGAATGCCCGTAATTTTGGCCCCAATTATTAAAATTGAGTTTGACGAGATTACGGTAATGACATGGCAGTTATGTGCAGAACATAAAGCAAGGTGACAAATGGCACCACAAGTGCGTGCAAAAGCCACACACTCGCACAATATAAATTACAATGTATTGCACGAACATGGTAATAAATACATGTCTCGTATCTCTGACATTGGCAAACATTTTTTTTGTCTACCGCTGGTCACAGTCTACGCAAAAATATCACTTGGCTTGAGAGAAGAAGCAATGGCTGTCTTCTTCAGAGGTCTGCTTCAACACAAGCCAGCTAGGTGCTGTCAGGGTCGGCAGTAGATGAAAGTGGCTTTGACTTTGGCTTCTTGATGGATTGGAAGTGACGGGGCGTCAGCCGGACGACTCAGAGCCTGCTGACGGCATGCGACACCTTGGAGTTGCTCGGCCTGTTGAGCGCCTTGCAGATGAAGTCACCCGCTTCCATCACCTTCTGCAGATCGATGCCCTGCGAACAAATTCACGAGAACATTGAGTCTTTTGTGCTTGCAAAACCGAGCAGTTGAAACAGTAGTTCTGGCTACGGATGTTAAAATTTTAAGTGTGTGAATATTCATAACTTCAAATACTTCACAAATGGGATTTGTGAAGTATTCAATTTGCAGTGCAGTTTTACAGTCCAAAGTATTTAAAGTTTACAAATAGAGCAGTAAAAGTTGGCTTTGCCACGCGGCGTGCAAACTTTCATGCTTTTCATGCATGGCATGCCTCTCATGGGTTGGCTTGTCTGCACAGCGCCAAAGCTGTGTAAAAAAGCCTAACACGTGTAGGCCTTAGACGAAACGAGTGAATTCTAACTACCGTATATATTCGATTATAAGGCGGTCACGATTAGAAGGCGAGGTCGCAACTTGGAGAGTTAAAAAAATCGCCATATATATTTACTGAGTTTCGAATATATGGCGGGGTATGACTTTGAGGCTATGGATTTTGGGACAAGAACCTCACCTTATATTTGAATAAATACCGTATAGTGAATGTTGGCTGCAGTGGAACGCTAGTTGGGTAAAAGTTATAAGCTGAAAGAATTTTCCTGTCAGTACGTTGGGGTGATTGAAGAGTCAAGAAATACTACTGGTCGACAATACCTGCAGTAAGAGACCGGTCATACTGGCCTCTTTTTCAATGACTGGAGGGACCAACCAAATATACACTCCCGGTATTTACAGCATGTTGAAGAACTCTCTATGGAAATATATGCTGAATATTTCTTCTTCAGCTTAGCCATGTTCTTTTGTTTACCATTTACCAAAGCACTGCCACATCAAAACTGCGTCAAAAGCCTTGCTGAAAGTGCGTCCAATCGATCTTGACCCTCACAGACCCGAATTCCAAACAGGAGAGAACGAACCCACACGACAATGCTTCGCAAATTGAGTAAACGCATCTCCGAATCACCTGAATGTACGCCGATACGTGGTTTATAGATAAAGGTATACTATTGGACTCCTTCTTCACGATTGATGCATGTACAGTATAGCCCACTTATAGCAAACCTGATTTTAATGAAATCTCGGCTGTAACAAACAAATCTTCGTTTCCCGTTACCATTCGTATACATAAATTTTACGTCCAGATACAGCGAAAAACGGATATAACGAACTGATATCCGTTTCCCGATGTGTTGATTATGAGTGGGCTGGACTGCATTGCTTTATCTAGAGGAGAACTGTTCGTTTTTCAAAATTTTCAAGTAACCGTTCTGACACAATAACAGCCCGGTTTAACGCACACACTGTGCGTTTTAAGATCTCTAAAACGCACAGGGCGCGCGTTAGCTTTTCAGCTTTTCAGTTGACCCACTGGTCTATGGAGGAGTGCACGAGTTTTCTGATAGGACACCATCGGCCCCACTAAGAACGCTTTCGCTTTAAAAAGAAGCGGAGAGAGGTCGCTTACCGTGGGGATGCCCATGCCGTGCAGCATGTAGAGCACGTCCTCGGTGGCCACATTGCCCGTGGCGCCCGGCGCGTAGGGGCAGCCGCCCAGCCCGGCCACCGAGCTGTCCACCGTGGACACGCCCATGGACAGCGCTGTCAGGATGTTGGCCAGGGCCTGGCCGTACGTGTCGTGGCAATGCACGGCCAAAGCGCTCGCTGGGACCTGCGGGTTAGAACGTACGTGCGGATGAGTGGCAAGAAGGGGGCAGGCAGAGAGAAGCTTGAAAGTGTAAGACTGCACTCTGGCTTTCGAAACGTGAAAAATGTTAATTTTTGACTTGGTCAGTGGCTGCGATTTCACGCATCAAAGTATGACCCCATGACCAGACAAAGTTTTGTCGAACACTTGACTACAGGGAACTCCTCTTCTCTGGAATGGCTCAAACGAGAATGCCGCCTTCGCAAAGGAGTACACGGTCAACGGTTTTTTTGTGGCTCCAAAAAGTGGAATTCGGGGTTTGTTGCAAGTGGGGCCATAAAGACAAAATGCCAGTTTGGTTCATTCAAAAGACTGCACTGCCTCGGCAACAATAATACCAACTTTATAGCAAACTTCGTTTAGACAGTTAAACCTCGATATAACGAAGTCGTACTTGGGGCCGCAAATTTCGTTAAATCGAGAATTTCGTAAAATCGAGGTTTCGATTTTACAGTTCATTTAACCAGTTATTGGGGTTTTAACACTTTGGCCCTCGCCAGGCAACAACTGCTATGTAGTTACCTCTCCAATTAAAGCGAAATTTGTACTAAAACTGGCCGCGAAAATTGTGTGAATTAAGAGTTTCAACACTTGGGCAATGGAATTCGGATAGCCGACGGTAGTTCATGTGTCATCGTAAAACCGGTGCTTTTTCCGCAACGCCTCATTAAATATGATAGCAGACTAGGTTTCCACTTTTTCTTTTTTCATTTCGGTCACTACTAAATGCCGCTGTTAGTCAATTGAACCCGCGTCCATGTCCCGTGAACTTCACCCCGCCGAGGTGCTCGTTCGAAGTTACGCCTCTTTTCGTCCATTCAGTGGTAGGCTTAGGTGCGGCGGGCCAATAGCGGAAGGCTGCTATGAAACTTTTGAAATACTTTTTTCATGTACAAGGGCTCCGCAGTATGGGCGCGTGATTCAACCACAACACTCGAGATAAAACCATGATTGCGAGTTGAGCGGAGTACACGCGGACCGCTTCACTGTGTGGAGCAGCGCTTACGTGATCCGGAAAGCGGAAAGCTTACATTAAAAATCTTCCGGCCAAATTCGATTAAGCAATTACTTTTACGCCCACTGAGCCCTTACGAAACTGATTTCTCCGCACCGCAGCTGTCTAATGAACGCTGGTGAAACGAAGATGACCACGTTCAAAGAGAGCAATTTATTGCCACCAGCACTCGATGTTCAAGCCGTAGTGAAGAAGTCCGTAAGCAGTGCTTGGCGTTTCTTGACCAGGGCGGGCTTTACGTGACGGTCGTATGCTGACAGCGCTAACAAGGTCTTAAACATTCGTGTGCACCTGCGTGCCTCCGCAGAACATCGATGGCAACCATCACACTTCGGTCCTTCGGTGGCTGTCAGTTTCACCGAGCTTCCTCAGGCTCTTGTTCGGAACACTTTTCTTTCTCTTGGAGTGCTCATGCTGCTTACAAGACTCACCTAACGATGCACGAACAAAATATTAATTTGGTTATCAGCGAGCACAACCTAGCGCAGCAGCACCGTGAGCAGTGACGCGTAGAAAAAAAAAAGCTTAAAGTAGGCTTCGGTAGCCTAAGCATAGAGAGCGCTGGCGTAGGCAACGATGGAGACGTCAAAATAGTGGGTGCACTATTAAACCGTCTATGACCGCTAGCGGTTTGTGCAGCTTCGTTCTTCGCTTTTAATTGTTGTTAACCGTAGATTTCACCGCTTTTCTTTCATTTTAGCCTTCAAGAGTCAATTTGAGTACTGAATTTTTTCAATGTAGGGCCTGAGAGGCAAAATAAAACGTGCCTCGACCGGAATTTCATTCTTCCTTTCTTGCCGTGACTTCGTTAAATCGAAAGCGCCGCACAAAATTACTTCGTAAAATCGAGACAAAAATACATGCATTTAGCAAAATTTTGTTAGAAAACTTGAAAAAATTCGTTATATCGCGAATTTCGTTAAATCGAGGTTCGTTATATCGAGGTTCAACTGTAGTACTAAGGAAAACAATGTTTCCTTTCTCACCGAGACCTTAAGACATAACAGGAACTTCTCCGTGCAATTGGTAGGCACTACCAAGAAGCATGACTGTGATTTCAGTGGATCCTCAAGTTCCATTTGATCCTAACACTTGAATGCTAACGTGCAGTTAACAAACTGATAACTCGGCTTTAGTAATCCCTACACTGCTGACACGACGCTGTGTGAAACTCGAATGTTTCACACTATGTATTTCTTTTTTGGTTAAAAAAATTGTCTTCCACCACTGGAATGGAGTTGAGTAAATTACCGAAATCTACTTCCTTCAAAATAGAAGCACATTGGGTCTTAATGACCCAGTGTTCCGATTCAGGTGTAAACGTCTCAAACGAAAGGATTCTGTACCTGGTTGTGCCATTCTGTGCTTCAATGTGTACAGTTTTTCTCTGTGCAACATAAGCTTGGTACAGGTTATTCACATGAAACCGAATAAATGCCGAATAAATGCTGAATAGTTGCCGAATAAATGAGAAATCCTGCGTCTCCTTCATAAAAATTTCCGTCAAACAACACACAATCCAAATCAAGCATTTATTGAGAAGGGAACTGTTGTGCTTAATCGCTCATAGTTTTTTTTTGGTGAGGAAACGGCAGTCTTTTAACATAAAAGTGATTTTGCTCAAGCAACGGGGTTCAACCCCCAGCATGCAAATAAACGCCACAGTCGCACATTTCTCTCGAGGCAACTCCTTCAGGAGATGAAAATGGTCGAGAGCAGCGTACCTCCTTGAGGACCGCCTGCAGCATGGGCCGCATGGTTCCCGGCGTGCCCACCCCGATGGTGTCGCCCAGGGAGATCTCGTAGCAGCCCGCCCGGTACAGTGCGCCCGCCACCCGGGCCACCAGCTCGGGGGAGACGGCACCCTCGTAGGGACAGCCCGCCACACACGACACATACCTGCAGGGTGTACATAATCGGAAGACATGTGGCTTCAGTTGAGATCACTATCGTCATCAGCATCATTATCACATCCAACACTACAAACATACAATGCGGCTTAGGCGAGCAGTATGTCTTACAGCACTATACAGCACTATAAGCTCAAAATTTTCTGGTGGATTCATGATTGGCGAAGATGTTAATGACATCGTGTCGCAGCATACGATGAATGCCTAGGTTTAAGGAAAAACGTGTCCCCACAATGCATCATCATTGTCACGATCGATCTCTTTACCAAATGGGGGATGACCTGTCACTCATCGATGCGAGCGTGCAGACTGATGCCGTTTCAGAGGTTGCGGACGTTAGGAATTTATTCCACAGGTAGAGTTAAGCAGCTATGAGGGATTGCGATAAAAGGACTACTGCTTTCATGGAAAAAAGCAGGTTTCAAGCATCTCCGCACAGTTTAGTCCCTCTTTTTCGCATTTTGTTCTCGAGGTGTAACTCTCTTTTCCACTGCTAATATGTTGAACCACCGTGTGTATACGTTTCGACAACAAAAAGAGCACGCCTGAAGCTAAGTAGTGCCAGTAAATACACTTGAAACTGTGAAGCGTTTGCCCAAGTTGAATTTCATTTCTTTGAGTTCCAATCATGGCCAAGACTGCAGGCTCTGAGAGATTTTTCGAAAATAACACTTGCACTTAAGTGAAAACATTGTTAACCTTCAAAGGGAAAACAAAAGACGGGCAGCAAACACGCACCCTCTGACTTTGATGTCGTTGGCCTTGGCAGCCTCGATGACGTCGCGAAACCTCTCGAGGCTCTCCTCTATGCTGCAGTTGATGTTCTTCCTGCAAGAAGTGAGAAAGGGGGAAAAAAGTTGAGGACAAGAAAAACCTAAAAAAATTGCAATGTACATTTTTGCTGTTCAAGCTGCAAGGGACTCCAACACTTAGCTATACTTTTGTTTTTGCATATGGCGGAGGGGAACACAAAATTGTACGATAAAATCTAATCAGCCTTTTGCTGCAGCCGTGCATTTTGATAAGTTTAGGGAACAAAGACAACGAATAAATATTTGGCCCAATTTTTGTCAGCTATTGCTAATTTGAACCTGGAAAAGCTACTTAACTTTGACAAATGAGGCAGAAAATTGAACTCAGTGGAGTTGGACTAGTACAGGGCTTCACACCCCAATGAGACCATTACATGTGTTTTAACTGAGTGAAACCATCAAAGTAAAAGGTAACCAAGCTCAATTAATGAGAGTTCACTGTGTGAGGCCTCCACACGATTTTGCCAATGATGGGCCACTCATGAAATATAAATCTACTGTCCTACAAACACATTACATAACAAGAACACTGTATAGGAAAAAAGCAGTGACTGGGTTACACAAACAAACTAAACTGGCCTTGCAGTAGTCTAGTTCAAGCAGTAACTAAGGTCAGAAAAAAAAAAAAAAAAAAAACATTGTAAGGGTGATTGTTCTTTTAATTGTCAGCAGCAAAAAGTGCAAAAGGTGGACTTACCGTGAGAATGTTTCAGATGCAGCTCCGAACACCGCAATTTCCTTGGCACCAGCGGCAAGCTGCACGAACAAAACGAATTCTGTGGTAAATACTGAGAGTGTCCACCCATCTTGAAGGGAATATCATGGGAATTAAGGGAAATGAAGGAAAGGATGGCACAAACTTAAAGAGGGTCTAGGTCAGTGCCACTACAGAAAAGGGGAGACTTTATACATAAAAACTAGCTTTTCAAACTCCAATGTGTCCTCTACCAAGGAGTTACGAGACAGTGTATAACACCTGGGATTCTTTATCGCACGACAAAATCTTCAGCACACAACACAGATTTTGGAAGCACGGCTGCCACAGCTAGGAGCAAATTGGTTAATTTGATTTGATTAATTACGAGGTCTGATGCGCTGGCGCCACACAGGCGATTGGTTAAGTGGAGGGCTCCAGGTTAATTTTTAACGTGCGCTGAAATCTTGGAACACATGGGCGTTTTCGCTTTCCGCCACAGCTAGAAGCAGGGTCAGCATTTATGTGTATAGCTGCTGAAGCAGCAGCTATATGCATAGTAACCTTGGGTTACAGAGCAATTAGTTTGCTATGCATGTTAAAACCGCACCTGTTAACGAGCCAGTTGATTTCCTGTGGTGACACTGCTGTCGTTTAGGTGCTGCTCTCGTACCCTCCCAAAGATTTCACAGGCGCGCAAGTTTTCACTGGCAATTTCAAATGCTTTGGCTCATTAGGTAACCTCTGAGCTCACTGCGAGCAACTTTATCCAGCTCCTTGAACCATCATCATGTATTGTTGCATTAGAAATCTGAGCACTCACTAGCCCCCTGAACTCTCATCTTATTGTTTCTCTTAATGCCACACTAGCGATCGATAGCACTTCAACAGTGTCTACTAGGAGCTTTCAAGGCTAAAGTTTCTAAGCTTTGCGAGCATTCCAGCTTGCGTTCTGGTTGGTCCATCAGGGACAAACAGGATGAGCCAAACTCACTCCAGCTTGGCTGGTATTGATGCCCTTTTGGCATCAAAATTTTTCTGCCCCAGTTTAGTCAACCGACCTTTGCTTTCCATTCAAAATTTTTTGCTGTTATTTATTGCACCTACGCAAATGTTTCGTGAGTTACCCTCGTAATGAAGTTGTCGCAATGAAAAGTGAGGTTCGCGCAAGTTGTAAACTTATTTCTGTGGGCTGCACTCATGACTACAACTGTGGGTCCTCGGAGACTTTAGAGCAGTTAAAGCCTGCACTTAAGTGAAAACCACTTCCCCTCGTGCCGTCCAGTTTGTTCGTGTGTCCTCTCTAACTGTATGTACCTTGTAACCCAAAGCTCAGCCTACAATAATGCAAAGCCAATCAGCCCAATTCCTCAGCTGCCTCGTAACAAAGTTAGAAAAGAAAAGGAAATACGTGAACTTACCGCTTTGTTGAAGCCCCTCATGTTTGGGACAAGCACTGGGTACTGGACACCGTTCTGCCGCTCGATTCCTTGCAGCACCTCTGTGTGGTCAGCCATCTGCGAACGTGAGCAAGGTCTTCTTATTCACTTGACCATTTTTTAACACACATTTTCTCTCTGAATGACCAGAAAAGGAGGTTAGTACCGTTACAGCGGACAGTTCAATGCAGTCAATGGAAGTTAATTCACGCAGTTGGTCTTTAAGAACAGGTGGGCAGCCAATGCACCACCACGCAGATGCTTGTCACAGCTCATTACCATGGGCAGCAGCGCCCATCTTATCGACCTTGAGATCGTAAATGACACGACAATCTGTTCAGACAAACGACCTGTGTGTCGTTTTTAGTACACCTTCAATCCTCAGACGTCATATATACGTTACTTCTTACAGGAAATGGATGACGTCATAAAATATTTTTGACTAAACACGTGGAACAAAGGGGGGGGGGGGGGGGTTCCACACATAAATGCGGTTACAAGCCAGTAGCCAAGCCAAGGCCAGTTTGTAGCTTACCTGGGGTACCCACTTGGGCGAGACGAAGCTGGTCGCCTCCACAACAGGAAGGCCCGCATTCGCTAGCCGGTTGATGAGCTCGATCTTGGTCTTTGTGGGCACTATCTCCTGCAAGCACAGTGCAAAGATAGAATAAGAACAAGGCGCAAGTGCAAAAACCACTCAGCCAAGTATAGAGATATTTGCTCCGCTGCACGTTCCCAAAAATGCCACGGAACACACAGTGCTGGCAAGCTAACATGAGCCATGCTCTAAAAGTGCGTCAAATAGTACAACGAGGAAAGAGGTTCAGCTGAGAAAGTTGCGGTAGAGTTTCTTGCACTGGGTCTACGGTCAGAAATGATGTGCATGGAAAGGTAACACACAATCCTCCACTAGCAGATCCATTTAAAAATTTCATGTAGGTCTACAGCTGTTCTACACTGAGTAGGAACCTGGTTTTTGAGTACACAAGGAATTACAAGTCATAAAAGAGGCGTAGCACTTAATAAAGTTATGGCCATTTTACACACCAGGAATTTTTTGTTGATAAATGTACATAACGGCAAAAATGGTACCTGATTGTTAGCTTGAACGATTCGCGATTTTAAGTCCTCACACTTAAGGTTGTCAAACTGTTCTCATCCATAAGCAAGTAAGTGATGAGGTTTAGAACAGAGCCATCATGCCACACACAGATTGGGTGAATTTATCGCAAAACTAAACGTGAAACGTCTCCGTGTTTTCACCTTGACTTGGTCAGTGACCGCATTTCGTCCTCAAAACTACAACCAGTGGCAAAAAGATTTGGTCCCCACACATTGAGGCTAAAAACAGACATTACCAAAAAGGGATCGTGACAAACCTTTTCATTCTGAAGACCATCCCGGGCACCCACTTCCACAATCTTGACGTAATCTGGGAAGCTGCTCACGTTCTGCAAAGACAAACAAAAAGAACATTCATTTACGGGGACGTGAAACGCAGTGTAACTTTCACTTATAACAGCAGCAAATGCCAATGCAAAAAAACTATTTAGACTCTTTTCAAAACCAAAATCAAAAGTCTTTATTTTCGTTTTAACAAAAGAGGGGGCAGCCACAAAAAGCTGCTGGTTGAGGCGGCTTGATGAGGCGACTGCCGGCCGATTTCAGGCAGCAGCAACAACATTTGTGTACAGAGTACGAGCAAGGTTACATACCTTGCTCAAGGTTCTAGCAGGCTCTCAGCAAAAACATACTACTGTTTTAGATCTACATGATAATAATAACAGAAACAATATGCAATCTGATGGGTAGTTCAGATTAAGGTGAACTTAGGTGAATTTTGTTGCTTCAATTAAGGTGAAGCAACAAAAAGTGAAGCAAGCGTACGGATCAGTTATGCACGTATGACAGGAACGTAAGTACTTTACACAAATGTAATTTATGCAGAGGTAAAATCCACTGTAATGTAGGTATATATAGGTCTCTCTTAGAGCTCGCAGCCTATAGTTACATTTCTAGAGGAATTGGCCCCAAAAATGTGGGTTGAGTAAGCGGTTTCCATCGATCATGCAAGCAGGAAACAGCCAGTTCACCCACTAAAGCACTTCCACGCATTTCGATCCACATCAGCATTCCTGCAGGATACATTCCAACCACGTGCGCTTTACCAAGGTAAAAAAGGTGGAGGAAGGGGGGGGGGAATCGCATCCGGCATCCGTCCTCTCTGCTACAGCTGTGGCGCCAGTTTGCGCGCACGGCCATAGCGCCCAGCCGAGAGTGAGTTACGCGCGTTAATAGCGGTGCAGTTTGAAGATAAAAAAAACAACGAAGAATGGCGCGTTACAATTTACAGCTATACATGTGCGCACAGATGAATCAGCGAGCTCGGTTTGCTAGCGCTGAACGAATAAGTGTCACTGAGCCCGTGAAAGCACGAAAGCAGCTTTCCAGCAATGCAAGGACCGTTCGCGCAGCCGTGCAATTGCGTACTCCACGCATTGTGAAGGTACCCGGCGGAAACTTCATCGAATGCTCGGTTAGTGGACGAATTCATTCGATCTTCCTTCGCGCTTGTTTGCAAGCCCGCATTACCATAAAAAAAAAAAAAATGAACGTGTTGAACATTGTGATCTATACTTATTCGAAGTTCGGAAGGAAGGAAAAGGAAGCCAGTGTGAACCCCAAGCTCAATAGCGTAAATTATGGATGCAATTTTCGTAATGTCATATACCTGAATCTAAAAGCACATTAATTCGTGCTCATTTTTCGATGAACTTCGATCGAACTCAAACCTGTAACTTATCTGGGAAAGCGCACACCGTGAGACTGTAAAGGAAAGTTGTTTGTATAGAAACACCAACCTTGTGATGAGTGGACGGATCGAACTCGGCGACAACCATGCCTGGCAATAGTCCTCGGTTGTGACGGCGGTAAAAACACTTGTGCTGCTTGTGCACAGACGGTCGCAGCTGCTGTCAACCACACTCTCCAACGCAGTGGCACAGGGAAGTAAGCAGTTTCGCTTTCGGTTCGTAACAACCCTCGCAGCGCACAATCGATCGCGGAGACCGTTTCAAAACTGAAGACGCACGGAATCGGCGCTGCGTTCAAATAGCCTCCAACTTTCCTCCGCGGCCCCGCACTGACGTATGACTGGCGCTCCAATGACGTCAGCGTAAAGCCCGTTCTGCCAGCCAATCACGCGGCAGCGAGAGTTTGTTGGTTCACGTGCCCCAAGGACGCAGTCCCCTCGCGTGACTTCTTACCCGCGGTGTCTCGGGTGCGACTTTTCTTCCTGAGTTTTGTTTTTGTGCCGCTACTTTCCCACTCTTCTCTCCTTACTTTCCAGCTGTTTTTCTGGGCCGGTCGAGCAAGCAATCAGCGCGTGGTCGACCACGCGATGGTTGGAAGGCATTTCATCGCCATGGGCGGACGAACGGCTTGGATTTGGTACAACTGCCTTGCCTGCAGGGGAAGCAATATGTAGCGCTATATGACTCAATAAACTTCGTGTGCTATGATTATTTGAAACTCTTGTGCATAGTGTGCGTGTGGAGATCAAGGTTATGGCCAGGAGGCATTTATATCTTAAGGGAAATTCCGCATGTAACGCGCCCTTGACGCAGGAGGACTCCTCCGTAATTTATGGCCCGCCTTCGCTTTTTCATCGCCCTTAGCAAAACGGTACGGTTGAGCAACACAGGCGTCTGATGAATCGGCTTACTGCCGCATATGACTTCGGCTTCGGCGGGTGTTGAACAAACAATTATGAAACCCTGAGATACGTACTCCTAGGATTTCGCGCCAAACGGAGGTTTCTCTCACGTGGAAACGAAGCCGGACAGCGTTATACCGGGGCTACAGGTAACGCCAGTACCGCAAGCACAGCCTCAAGGAAGAATTGCCAAAACCTCCACAACCGTTAAATTCGCCCAACTGGTCTAAATTAATAATCCGTGGCCTGATAACCCAATCGCAGCTTCGGAGTGTAAAACTACGAGCCACTAACACAAAACTTAAATTAAAAATCTCCGCTAACCTAATCGAATGCTTTCAACCCATAATTATGACAGAAAAGCATCAACAAAGATAGGGGTTAAGTACGTACTCTTCCGAAGACGCCTACAAGAACGCGGGCGCAGACGTCTTCGTACACATAAACGCACACTAGCGCGCGCAATTTCTCAGAGGTGGACCCGGTGATGACGATGCGAATACGCACGAAGAAATGTTTTCCTTTTAAGCCATGCACACGTGAAGAAACACCCTTCCCCAAGAATGTGCATAGTAGTCGCACAGGCGACATTCGTAAGAAATTATGCAGCGGCTCAACGCCTTGACCATTGTGTGCGGTGCTTTTTTTAACCTCGGGCGGTACGCGTACCTTACGTGTGCCCTAGGCAAAAGTGGAATAAGGCATTATGGGACCCCGCGAAGCGTGCATGTATTTTTCGTTGGAGCAAGACAGACGCCTCATCCTGAGATGAACACAATGCCTGCCGACCTGCAGAAATGCAACATAAAATTTTACACGGGACGTCTCGGGTCCTTCCCTCCAAAAGTCGAGGTCAGCAATGGCGGATCTGAAGTGGTTGGAGGAGAGCGGGGAGGTGTAGAACAAGATCTGTTAAAACAGGGCCAGAACAGTCGGTGCAGCTACGACTGCAGGTTTTTACACTTACAGTATTAGTTCGCTTGCAAGGAAGAGAAGTAAAACTCCAGAGACTCCGAACAAACACCTTTGCTGACCCAACTTGTCTACATCACATGTACTTCACCCAACGCACTGTACATTTTGGTTTCACCTATTTACCGTGATCCATATGATTGTGGGGCGCGCGTATAACTCAGCCCTCCCACCTCTGTCCACTTCCCTTCTCCTCCCTGGGCTGTGGAAGAACCGGACGACCAGCGCCGGCTTGGATGCCCTACAACTCCTGGTGTCCGGCTATAGGGCTGAAGCAGCACGGTCGTCCTCCATGGTCTCCTGGAGTGAGGGACAACTTCCACCTCAGCAGTCTCGAAAATATTTAATGTTTTCCAACAACAGCCTGGGCGACAGGGAAAGATTCTCCGCCCCCGCCTTCCCGGTTTACTATATATAAGTTGCCCTCGCCCTGGCTTTGCGCGAACACAGGACCAGGGATTTATACCCTCCCGCCCCCAACAGCCCCCAACACCTTTCCAGGAGGATTTCGACACTGACCTAGGAAAATAACAGACGGAAAATAACAGACCGTTAGTTTCATTAAGTATTGTTCGGGTCGTAAGCTGCGCTTTCAAATGATTCGTGGAATGCCTGCGCACTCAGGCTTAGCCGGGTTATACGGCTGGGCCTTGTGTCGGTGGTGTGCGCTGTTCGCTGAGTGCCGTCGGCCATAGAGTTTCTTACAGTATACTTACTAAGAAACTCTATGCCGCCGGCGACGCAGCCTTGCTAGATACCGGCGGGTGACCTGCTTTCACCCAGCGGCCGTGGCCCGCAACACCGACCCTCAGCTGGCTCAACTCGTACCCTTCAGATAGCTGCGGCTTCCGCTTTCACGAAAGGATTCGCTATCGGCGCATCGCTCTGTGCGCGTCGCATCGACGTGATGTCTGTACTCAGCTACGGTGCGCTGACTACGCATAATGTTGCCTGAGTAAGTCGCGCGTAAGGTAGTTACAATGCTCTCGCATGGGTCCTCGTTTAATGCAGTCAGAAAGGAGGTCATTCTTCTACGGCGGCAGGTGCGGGTATGAAGGGCTATTGACGCTTATAAAGTGCAAGAAACGGGGTACCATGGTGGAGTACTACACAGCACAAGCTTTGGTATTCAAGGAAGATTTTTATTATCCACAGCCGGAAGAAAAACGAGTAACAGTGAAACAAATCGGCAAGGAGGAGCTCAAATTTAAGCTGCCATTCCCAAATTGGTTGGATCAGTACGGCGCAGCAATGCAAGCGCGGCCCAAGTGTTCTTTACCAAAGCACGCACTGGCTAAGCCATCGCCGACGAGATACAGTGGAATCTCGTTGCTACGATTCGGCATAATACGTTTTCCGGCTTAATACGTTTTTCTTTTGGATTCCCGACCAACGTCCCTTAGAAATAATGCATCTTTGTGCGTTTAATACGATCACACTTTGGCGGAAATTGGATAATACGGTCGTGTAAGTGGATTTTTGCCGACATTTCTAGAAATCTTACGTTTACTTTTCGCTATACTAGCTCAAACCGCTTTCCAACAAGGCACGATCTGTACGTTGCGGAGCCTCTGATGCCGCGGCGGTGCCGGTTTTGCTGCGAAAACATCGCTGCCAGGCGGGGCCGCTCCGTCCAATGATGATGATACGGCAGGCGATACTTTGCGCCATCTTGCGAAACATATCATAATCGCACCGGATGACGTGTTGCTTAGATGCTTCGAGGACGTTAGAGCGGGAGGAGTCAACGTCGAAGGGTCAGTTCTACGCGAAAAAGTTGACATATCCGCGCTCTTCTTGCACACTGAAGACTTCCAAGCGTCCGGAGGCTGGATTCATTAAAGGAGCCATGAAGACAAAATACAAGTTGGGTTTATTAGAAAGACTGTTTAGTCCCGATAACAATGATACCAATATCATCGCAATCTTCGAACAAATAACGGAGATATGAAAGAAAACGTGTGAAGCAGTCGCGACCCCCTAGCCAATTTCCCGCAACTATTCTATGACGTCACGGAACCTTGTTTGTGCGATTGGCGGCCGCCTAACTTTCCTGTCGCGACGACACATGACTGGACGTCTGTAATGGGGCCTCTAGTTCCATTTGACCGCGTCACTTGAATGCTAAGGTGCAGTTAACGCACTGAAAATTACGTTTTATTTTTGGCCCGTATGACGTCATACTTGCTCATAACACGTCACTGTGGCGCAAAATTTGAAAGTTTTTAAATACTTCGTGCTTTTTTTTCGTTAAAAAACTTTTTTTTGTGGCTGTAATGGATCTGAGTGAGATACTGAATCCTAGTTATTTCAAATTAAAAGAAGTTGTATATTCTCTTCATGGCTCCTTTAAGGCCCGAAACGAATTGTCGTACGAAACAGCGCCTGGAGAAGCGAAGAATACCGCTATCTCCTTTTTTACGTTGCAGAAGGATGTAGTCCTGGACGTTGAAAAGAAGGAAGTGCCGCACAAATGGACCAGCAACTTCAACGTTACTCAATAAGTTGCTGACGCAGTATGCATGCTTTCCTCCTGTTTTTAACCTCTTTGGATAATATGATTTTCGCATAATACGTTTATTTTCCGGTTCCAGTGAAAAACGTATTAACGAGATTTCAATATAGTAGTGGCGCGTTGGACGTACTACAGGCAACACAAAAACGCGCAAATCGCGCCTGACAAAAAAGCTCGTTTGCCATCGATGTCACAGAGTGACCGCGGACCATTAGCCATCTACTGGGGTCTTGCCCGTAACTGGCAGATATCCGAGACAAGCACAAGCGTTCGCCTCAACGAACGGCTCTACACAAAGGACCAAGTGAACGACACGATGCACACGATGTGGGCCTTCGCCAAAGGTGCACACCTCGTGAGAGCGAACTAAAAAAAAAGGACTACTTTTGCTTCATTTCTTTCCCTCTTCGGCTGTATACCGCCGTCCTTGTGAAGTAAATTTATTCGTTCATTCATTAGAAAATGCGCAATGAATACCAAAGAAATAGAGGGGCCCAGTCAGGCATATCAGAGCAAAAGAAACAACAATACGAGTTATTTCAACCACAACAGCGTGGTGTCTACCTGGCGAAGTTCCAAAAACTTGACTCGCTGTTATGACAGATGCACGGACTGACGGTTGTTGCAGGTGTCCTTTTAAATGTGCAATGTGACTGACTTATCTCTCGGTTCAGTTAGTTGACGACGTCAGTTCCCACGAAAATAGCGCGCCGTATTTTGCCGTGTAGCCGAGTTTTCTGACCTCCCTACCAACACGTGTTCATTGAGCCCCCATCATCAAAAGAGTCAAAGAGGCAAAGTCTAATTTTCAAACATCTAGTCGACTGTCCAATAATGTGCGTACAACATGGATATAAAGGGCATGCGGGACCCTCCCTTGCAGCGAGCGGCAAACTTCGACTCGTGTTTTCAATTTAGCAGCAGCGGTTTTTTTATTTTCGCTGCCGCTAAAATGCACGAAGGCAGAAAAACCCGCATGCACGCGGTGTGCACTTGCCACGCCTTTTGCCCACGTGACTTTCTTCTAAACATGGTGTGGAATGACAGCTTTCTTCTTGTCGATTTCTGCAGGTTTGCGCGACGTTTCCACCCTCGCTGAATGTGCCTACTAAATAGTTCGAGAAGGAGGGAAAGTACGGGAAGAATATTGCAAGAAAAAAGTCGTCTTGTATACGTTGGAACCACACAAAAAGCGACGAGTTGCCATTCCATACGTGCGCAGACTGCCACGTGGGAAGGTGCACGCGTCGCGGATGTGGTTTTTCCGCCCCATAGCAGTTTCCACCGCGTTTGCTCGGCAGAATTAGCCAGTCCGAGCTAGTTGGTGCGGGATTCACTTCGCTACGCCTCAGCCTACAAGAAGCACGCAGGGCACCAAATAAGCGGTCAGCGCGGTGTTCCGTCTATTTTAAGCGTTGCGAGGTGCACAGAATCGCGCAGAAAATAGAAGCGCCGGAGGAGGGTTCTGGGAATGCTCGACGGATCGCAGAACGACCGACCGCATAAAGACTATCGTCTTTAAAAAAACGCAGGGTGAATACAATGTTCATCTCGGAATGCCAACGAGGCGGCTAACCGAGAAGCTCGAGCTGCGACTATCCGAGATGGCTCTTGGTCTGACCCTAACCACGGCCTCCCTAACTCCCGGGGCGTTGTACCGGGAAATCACGCAACATTAGATCATAACGAGTTTTAGCATAGCGGCTAGCGTAGGATACGGTGGCGGTTTTCCGGGACCAGGCTGCGCATGCGCGCCAGGTCGCCCCTCAACGGAACGAATGCGCGGGCTCGGCGAGGCATGGACGCCAGGCCCCGCAGAACGAATGCGCACTTGCCCCGTCGGGACCTGGCTCCCGCGCCGTAGCTTTAGCGTATAGGGACCGGGCGGCCGTTGTATGGCACCACCGTCGTTTCAGCGAACAGCGCCGCCCGTGGCGAACCGCTCGTCAGTGGAATGCCGGTGGCGATCAGCGCAGCGTAGTTGTGCACAACGTTGGTTGTGCATGGTTTTCTGCCGTTTTTCTGCGGTGCGGCTTGCAAAGCGTACGTAACCCCACGTGCATTTTTCAGATCGGTAAATCTTGAGCGTGGATTTGACGTTTACGAGGCATGCCATGTGTGTTATTTACGCCCATACTCAGTATTTACAAATAGCAGACGACGCTCAATGCGCCAAGCTGGAAGTCAAGCTGGAAGTGAAAGTTCGTTGCTTCATGCAGTTTTTTCATGCCTGCATGCGATTTCGCGAATCGAGGAGTATATTGCCGCTAAATGCTCCCACAAAGCCGGTGTGTGCAACCGATCTAGGAATGCTGCGGCGCTGGCCTTTGGCAGTTGATGACGAAACGGCGTCGACGTCGCGCACAAGGGAAATACAAAGTTGGGGGGTGTCTTCTAAGATTTATCTCAAAACAGATATTGTGACGGACGACGCTTCCGTAACTTCGTTACCTACGGCTGAAACGTGTTTAATTTCACAGAAATGCTCTTGCTACAGTCATCGGGAATCGTCGATACAATAAATACCGCATGATAGTAGAACGTTTTTGCTGGTCGTGGAGAAGCATTGCTTTACAAGAATTGCAATGGTTGCTGGCTAGTTGGTAAATGGTTTTTCAAAAACTAATTACTGCGTGGCTGAAGGACGCAAGACAGGAGGGTGCCCGAAACCTCTACTCAGCTTCACAACTGAATGCTGCGGTCGGTTTACAAGCTGCCACCTACGCTTGAAAAATCATGCACACCTCCGTCTAACGACGATGATGGTTTATCGCAAAGCTCTTTCGTATGGGTTTCCTTGGTTGCCTTCTGGATTTAAACTTTGACTAGTTAAGCGTCGAATTTGACCAGCACGCAGTCTTTTGATCGCAGCGTCTTTGACTTTGACCATTTCCGATTCGATTTCGCACGAAGAAAGCTTTGTGTTCAACCATCATAATCATTAGACGGAGGGCTAGATGATTTGGCTGTTTAATTTTGAACTTCCATGCCCCCTCTCCAAATCTAAACTTTTTCCAGCGTGTCGGAAATGTGTCTGTGCTGGAGGACTCGGGCTCATGCACCCATATTTGAGGCAACTAATCGCGCGTTTTTGGTGTCTTCACCAGGCATTACACGATTTTTTTAGGTACTCTGTAAAGAATACTTAAGCATTAAAAAACACCGGCTGATGTTAACACTGCCACAATTTTGAACTATCGGTGCCAGCCTTTATTCTACGCAGGTGGTAAAACGGGAAGCGAAGGAGGGGTGGTTTGTAGCTTGGGCTGTTGAGTTGGTGAATAACTTTGGCTCTTGATGAAATGACCACCACAAACGTGGGATTTCCACTTCGGCTTTCAGGCTCCCATGCTGTCACAGTGTCGCTCACCAAAACCGAAGGTACAAAGCTCACGGTTAGAGAAAGTGTAAACTACCGCAACATTTCTACGGCCACACGGTAATCCATCTCGTATGCGGGTGCCTTTCTATTTAAAGCACACGTATCGAGGTATCCCAGCGCTAAGGATGGCATGAAAACCGTAGTAATTGAAACCAGTGAAGATAATTTAAAGTGGTAGAAATGAATTCTAATATTGCTAATAGTTTTATTCCTACTCAGTCAGCGCGGAGCCAAGCGCAGAGCGCTGCAAAAAGCGCTCGTGTCAATGTAGCCCTTCCCCAACCTTGCAAGCATCCAATAAGTTTGCGTAGCCGTTAGTGCATTTAAGAAGAAAATAATACTACTAATAGTAGTTTTATTCGTACTCAGAACGGGTGGAGCCAAGCGCAGATCGCTGCAAAAAGCGCTCATGCCATTGCAGCCGATACCCAACTTTAGACGCGTCCGACAAGTTTACGTAGTCATTACTGCATCTAAGAACCCAACACATATGTCTAGACTTCGTTTCATCTAACATGTCTGCTCACAACGCCACCAAAACATGCAAAGCACCGAAGCAAACACGACAAAAACAACGGGAGGCTGTATAGTCCAATGCACCGGCTCATTCCACTGACGAGGGGAGCGCCGAGTGGTGGCGCCACCCGTCCAGCTGCCCGGTCCCTATTGTAGGGTTTAACGCGCCGACGCAACGCAGGCGATGGGGCGCGCCGTAGTGGAGGGCTCCGGATTAATTTTGACCACCTGTGGATCTTTAACATGCGCCGAAATCTCTTACACACGGGCGTTTTTGCTTTTCGCCTCCACCAGAAAAGCGGCCGCCGCGGCCGGGAATCGAACCCGCGTCCTCGTGCTTAGCAGCACAACGCCTTAGCCACTGAGCCACCGTGGCGGGTAGCCGTTATGCTAAAACTCGCGTCCTCCACCGCCACTATCCTCTCCCCTTCCTTCCCGTAGCCCACACTCGCAGAAGAGGGGCAAAAACCCGAGCCGACTCCTTCCCAACAGGTGGTTTCCTCCTTCCCCTTCAGAGACACCTTCTCCCACACACAACCTCCCGCTTTCCCTCCCCCCCCTCCCACCCTGCCCTACCTGCGGCGCCCGGTGCCCGCACTTCCCCTACCCTCCTTTCTCCACCCTCGCCCCCTGAGAGCAGGCCCTGCGGAGCTCGGCCCTGGAGACCCAGATCACTCCCGTCTCCAGGGCCCAACAGGTCGTGAAGGCCACCCCTCCCCCTGACACAGACGTAAATGAATGAATGAAACTTTATTAACGATTCGGGGGGCTTGGTAGCCTAGTTGGGGAAGAGGGAAGAAGGCAAAGGGAATGGGATGGCCGTCAGAGTCGTGCGATCAGGTCTGCCGCTAGCTCGCACGAACTCCCGCAAGGAAAGGATAGTGCTCGCTGCGTTCAAGTGAGGGGGCGGGGTTGCCCATTCCTCCAGTGAGGTAACGCCGGTGCCCTTGTGCCTGTTCCTCAGCGGTGAAAGGCCGGGGCAGTCCCACAGTAGGTGCCTTAACGTTGGAGAGGCACCGGTATTGCACGTGCAGCACGTCGCAGTGGCTGCCTGCTCGCCCTCCTCGTTTTGATCGGTGTTGTCCGCCTGTGGGTGGCCGCCACGAGTTCTTTTGGATGCAGCCTGTGCTCGCCACTTTCCCAGAACATCTTCCGTAAGGGCAGCACCTGTCCTAGCCTTGCCAGCCGTGAATAAAATCTCTCTGTAGTTCTCTTGAAGCGCGCTGCCGGTGTCTTTGCAGGAACGCAGCCAGGGATTTATACACTACCAAACACCACAGGAGGACTTCGACACGCCCTGCTCCCCTGGTAAAATCATTAAAGGTAAGCAAGGGTTCGCGGGAGTTTCGTGCGCCGTGCTGCGAGACGTCTACTTCTGCGGCTTAGTAAATCAGTCCTCGAGCAGCCAAGTGAGCCGTTTCCGCACCGCCAAAGCCCACGTGGTCGTGGGTCCAGTGGAGGATTATGGTTTGGTCGGGAGGAGGGCGGGATAGGAGAATTTGGCAAGCAGACAAGGGGATGTGTCCCTGCGCGAAATTTCGTACGGCCGTCTTAGAATCGGAGAATATGTGAGATGGGGTCAGTTGGTGTGTTATGGCCAGTGCTATTGCTGCTTCCTCGGCCTCGTGGGGGTGGGCTGTGCGAACGGTGGCTGCCACTGCTGGAATCGGTCTGTCTCCTGTCATAATATCGGCAACGAAAGGGGTTTTTCTTCACAGGACCAAATCACGTGTGGTAGGTCTGCGTATTTATGGCAAAAAGGGCATCGGTTAGAGTGCACCTCGGGGTAGTAGAGTGATAGGAGGGTAGGGGGGGGATGTGGATGTTTGAAGTTGGCGCCATACAACAGCGTGGCGGCGGGAGAGGCAGGGGTCGGGTAATGGGAAGCGAGCTCTGGACAGTCGGTAGTGATCGAGTACCGATCGGTAGGTCAAGAGGCGGTCCCTATGGGAGAACGGTTGAGGAGATTCTGCAGCGTCACTGGGCTCTCGGATTACCAGTTCTCGAGCAACCTCGTGTGCCAATTCGGCTACCAAGCCCCCCGTATCATTAATAAAGTTTCATTCATTCATTTCCTGGGAGTTCGGAGGGACCCGGTGCCCGAACGATATATATTTTTCGTTTCGGGAATTGGCGTGCCTGCAGGAGTAGGCGTAAAGTTCGGGGGTCAACTCGCCCGTTGGAGTAATTGGTAATGGCAGATTTGGAGTCGCCTATTACAGTAGTAATCTTAGGGCTGGAAATAATGGCAAGAGCGAAAGCCATTTGGTCGCCTACGGTTGGAAATTGAGTAGGGAAGGAGAGGGCGGCCAGGGTTCGGTGAGGTGAATCAACTGCGACCACTGCCATGGCTTCGCGTCCTGGGTAGGCTACCTGTGGGTTGTAGGAGTGTTGCTTGTGTAAAGCCTGTGCCCTCGCTCGGCGCCTTTCCTCGTTATGAATCGTGGGCATGTGTTTAGGGAGGGGGTGGATTACCAGTTGGTCGCGAGTGACTGGGGGAATGTCGACGTGGGTGTCAGAGATAGTCGGGTGACTGAGGTCAAGACGCTGAAGAATGTGGCGTCCCGTGTCAATCCTCGCGAGTCGATCAAGTTGCGAGACCCGTTGGGCTTCGATAATTTATTCTTGTGTATTGTGAAGACCGAGCGAGAGTAGTTTGTTGAGAGCGTAACGGGACTTCAATTTTGTGTGTTTCGCCGAATTTGAGGTTTAGGAAGGGGGTGACGTATGCTATGCGACCGATGACGAAGGCTTGTACGAGACGTATTAGATTCTTTTCTTTCACTCCTCAATGTTTAATAGCTATGCGAGAGATGATTCGTGTTGTCTGGTAAACCCCTTTTTCTAGGGCACGGAGAGTATCTACATTATATCCGTTTGCCTGTAACGGAGACCTAGAATCTTGATGCAGTCAACTATTGGTATGGGTTGGCCGTTAGATGTAGTGATTTGGATGAGGGGGAGTGGGGAAGGTGGTTGTTTTCATGGTGTTGTAGGTCTGTATAGAAGAAGCTCTGATTTTGTTGGAAAGCAGGACAGACCACGAGAGGCAGCATACGCCTCGACGACATCAGTTGCCGTTTGAACGGTCATTTGGATGTGACCATCAGATCCTCTAGTAACCCACAACGTGATGTCGTCAGCGTATATGCTGTGATGTAGGTCGGGGATAGCGTCGAGGAGCGGGGTAGACCTCGCAGGGCCATATTAAAAGAAAGAGGGAAAGAACCGATCCTTGGGGGGTACCTTTGCTACCGCGGGGGATTGGGGGTGTAGTCAATTGTCCAAGGGGGAGTGTGGTTGTTCGACCCGTGAGGGAATTACAAATGTAGTTGTATGCTCGCGCACCTACTACAGCCGCGGCTACTCCTTCCATTGCCGAGTGGCTAACGGAGTCGAACGCTCTCGTTGAATCGAGGCCCAATATCGCCTTAGTGTTATGTGTGGAACTGAATCGAGCATCTACTATGTGGTGTTTTAGTTGTAGCATGACGTCCTGAGCAGAGGGCTGGGGTCGGAACCGCAGCATGGAGTGAGGGAGCAGGTGGTGCTTTTCGATGTGACTGTTGAGCCGGGTGAGAACGACGTGCCCTAAGAGCTTGCCCAGACACGAAGTTAATGATATAGATCGGAGGTGATAGACGTGTGGCTGCTTCCTCGGTTTGGGAATAAGGACGGTTTTGGCTGTTTTCAATTGAGGTGGGAGTTCCCCTCCTCCCAGCATTAATTGAAAAGTGTAGTCAGGTAGGTGATGGTAGGGTCGTCGAGGTTTCGAAGTAGCTTGTTAGTTGTTTTGTCGGGGTCCGGAGACGATTTCGTTTTAAGGTGTTGGATGGCGGCGCGTACCTCCGCCTCCGTTATGGGTGCGTCCAGCTCTGGGTTCGGATCCCCACAGTAACTTGAATGAGTTAGGGTGGGGCAAGCAGGAGCGTATTTATTCTGAATATAATCGAGGAGCTCGGTATCAGTACTAGTGAATTTATGTATGATGTGGGATACGAGTTGGCGTTGTGGGGTGCCCGTGGAAGAGGGGTCAATTAGGTATTTGAGAATGTTCCATGTACGCGAAAGATTGAAGTGCGAGTTGAAAGCCTCGCATGCGGAATGCCAGTTATGAGTGAGGAGCTGGAGCGTGTATGTTCAATGTCGCGGTCGAGAGCAGCTATTCTCATTTGAAGGGTTCGATTGTGTCGCTATTCAGAGAGGCGTTTCTGGAGGCTAGCCTTTGCTTGCCACATGTGGGCGAGTTTGGAGTCAGGTTCTGGGGAATCTACTGGGATGCCTACTGTTTGTGTAGAGTTGCGTAGGCGTTCGCGTAGAGCTTCTTCCCACGTTGCGAGGTAGGCGATGGTAACGGGTGCAGTGGGGTTTGATGTCCGGTTTTATGTGCCCTGAATGTGCCTCAGTTTATTATTGGGGCCTGTTTATTTTGATTGGGTCGTATTGATGGTAGGCCCATTTCAATTTTAATAATTTTATGGTCGCTGCCTAGATCGGCTTGCGTGTTAGACCAGATGGGAGAGGGATGAGTATTGTTTGTGTAGGCGAGGTCGGGAGAGGTGTCCTTGCAAACGCAGTTTCCTAAGCGAGTTGGGTATGCGGGATCTGTGAGAAGGTGAGACCTTCCTGTTGGCAGTCTAACCAGAGGCGGTGCCCTTTGACATCTTCTCTTGGGTAGCCCCAGGTCGGGTGGTGGGCGTTAAAGTAGCTTACTACTACGAGGGGATGTCTGCCTGCCAAATTGATCGCTTGTTTAAAGAGTACGTGGAAATGGTGTTGTAGCCGGGGGCTGCTATATATGTTTAATATGAACACACTCTGTTGCCGTTTACTGGATCGAGGAATGTGCTCGATGAAAACATGGTCAATGTGTGTGGGAAAGTGAAGGTCGTGTTGTATTACTGGGAGGTTACGATGGACGAGGATGGTCGTTTCGCGAGGTCGGGGTCATTGTTTGGAAAGGATTTGTACCCGGATAATTTTGCTACGCAGCCAGTCTCCTACAGCAAATGACATCTGGGGGTGGGCCTAAGGTTTTACAGTCTATGTCGTGCTGGAGATTGCCACGTTTGCGGCGATATCCCCGGCTATTCCACTGCCAGATAATAATGTTCTGTACCTCCATTATCATAAGTGGCGGGGGTTTTGGGTCGGTCGTAGGGCTTGGATGATTTTTTGGATAATGCGGATGATCGTGAACAGTTGGCTTCGAATACAGTCATTCGAGCATTGGAGTCTGTTATCTGAGAGCGGAGTGTCGCGACCAGTTCGGCAAAATGTTCTAATTGTTTAGCCACCATTTCGGCTACATTGGAACGGAGTTCCCGCATTTGTGATTCAATCTCCTCTTTAGTGATGTATTCTGGTGTGAGTTTGAAAGAGAGGGGCACGCGGCACTTGACAGGGTGGGATTCGGTATCGATTGCGTTGTCGCGTGAGGTGGAGTTTGCGGGAGGAGGAGGCGGCGGAGGAGAAATGGTGTTAGTCGAGGACCTGAGGGATTTGGGTTCTGATTTCGGTGTAGAGGGGGATTCGGTATCCATCGCGTCGTCCCGCGTGGTGGAGGACTAGGGCTGTTGACGGATGCCTTGGGAGTTTTGAGTTGAGTTTTTAGGGTTTCGTTTTCAGCTAGGACCATATGTCCAGGAATTGTTTGACGTGTGCTATTTCGTTAGCTTGAGGAGAGCGGGAGGCCACAACTGACCAGCTCACCCTGGGGTGACGGCCCGAAGTGCGCTGAGGCGGTTTTTCATGTGAGTCACCACCACTATGCTCGTACGTTGAAGTGTTCGGCGGGAGGAGACGTGCTGTGCACGGGGCTCCGTGTTGAGTGGCTGCTGTCATTTTTGGAGGGATGGCAAGTTTTTCGCAGACTTCTGGAGCCCGTTGCTGGGAAGCGTCAGTGGAAACGGCACCAACTTGCCGCGGTGTGCGGGAGGTGCGTGGACGTGAACAGTGTATTGGCGGCTGGAAACGTTGCTTACACAGTTTATCACCCATTACGTGGCGGCCTCCACACAACAAACGTGGGTACGCATGAGTGTTGGTCACTTGGAGAGGCCTGCACACCACACTGTTGGCAGCGAGAAGGGTCAGGATGGGGACATACATCGGCGCGGTGGCCGAGAACCCCACACGATAGGCAGTCTTCTGTCTTTCTTCGATGGATGTGGCAGCGGTACTCTGCTCCTTGGTAGTAGAGGTTGTGTGGCACCCGAAAGCCTTCAAATACAATAAGGACGGTGTTGGTGCGACCCATGCGGCGCGCCTGTAGCGCTGTCGGGTTGCCCGAGAGTATGATGTTTGCTGTGATGTCCTCGGGGGAGTCGTGGATTCCGTGAATGACCCCTTTGGATGTAGCTTCTTCAGGGCTGGCCGCATAAGAGGTGGTCGGGTATTCTCGGTCATGGAGGGAGAGAGAAGCAATAGCATTGTATTTCTCTGCTCGTACAAGACTCGGCGTGCTTACTACTACGATATTCTTTTCTGGATTTGTGCGCATTATATCTTCTCTGGCTTCGTTAGTCTGGAGAGCAGCAGCTCGAAGGATGGCGTCTCGGAGTTCCGCCATGCCGGCCTTTGTAACATCAAGGCCGTTGCGAGGGCGAATGATTATCTTGAGGTGTTCCCTCGGTAACTGAGGTGGTCGGATTGGCTTGCGAGGCTGTCCCGAGGACTTATCCTGCCTCATTGTTGAGGAGCTGCAGCGCTCTGATGCTGAGGCTTCGCAATGCTAATACGCTATACCACAGCGAATAAAACGGTCAGGCTGCTTTGGCAACAGAAAAAAATACCTCCAAATGGCTGGTGAAAGGCCTTCCCAGTCTAAAATCACAACAGGAATACCGCAAAAGCCTAACAGGAATTTCTGTTGTATGATAAAAAACTTTGCCGTGACAACAGAAGTACTGTTGTTACGACAAAGCTATCTGTTGTTACGGCACACATTTCTGTCGTAACTACGAAGTCAATTTTCTGAACGACAAAGATTTCTGTACTAGCAACAGAACTGTCATTTACGCTAGTATTCACTATGGCCAATAACATAAAAACCATGTGCAACTACTGATGGAACATCAGGATCACGACAATGCAGGAATTCGGCACGACGGAACATCAAAAATAGAACAGCAATACGACACACGACAGAACACCAGAATCAAGACACGACAAGAATACGACAAGACGACAGTACGACACGCGAAAATACGACAAAGTACAGAAATTTTGCTTGTCATTTTCGACTGGGTTATTACTTGCTTGACGAGCACCCGCTTTTATTGAGTTGCGAATTAAAGGTACAAGTGCGTGAAGCCATGGCCCCTCTACTGAACATACCTACTCGACGTCAGTCTGCAACAGCAGGTTCACTGAGAGCGCCACAATTGACCGTTTATGTATGTACGCATACACGCGACACCTCGTGAAGCATTCCGGTACGCAGATGCATAGAAGGTCCGCAAGAACTTGTAATGTATGCTGATGACACTAACGATTTCTTCACATCTGATAATATAATTAAACTTCACTCAACGGTAAATGTTTACTTGGAACAATTATCAAATTGGTTATTAGATAATAAATTGCAACTTAACGCTACAAAGACAACTTACATGATATTAGGCCGTACAATAAAAATGTCGAGAAAGAAATCCCCATTATATTCAACGGAACCAAGTTAAACCGAGTGACAGAACAGAAGTTCTTAGGTGTTTGGTTTCAAGAACAACTTTCGTGGAATACGCATATTGCTCACCTGTCCTCCAAACTCTCTAAAAGTGTAGGTCTCATATATAGAATCGGTCATTTGATACCACTATGGTTGAAACAAAACTTATACAATGCTCTCATTTATTCGAAACTATGCTACGGGATTTTGGTGTGGGGGACCACAACTAAAACTAATTATAACAGGCTCATTGTATTGTAAAAAAGAATTTTGCGCATATATTTAGATTATCGTGGCTGTTACGCAGATTTGAGGACAAGTCCTTTATTTACTGAATATTCAATGCTTCGAGCTGACCAAATATATTACATGAAGGTTCTGCACACCATTTATAAGCAAAAGACCCACAATCAAGTTAACAATAAATCTTCTGGCTACCATCTCAGGCATACAATACGGCACACTCCAAAAAGTAAGAACGAAGTATGGTGAGCAATCTTTCCTGTACCAGTCAACTGAAATATGAAATAAATTAGGAGAAAAATTAAACTTCGACGCCAGTGTACTTACGTTTAAAAAACAGGTCAAAGAAGTGTTACTTAAACAAAACGCTCGCAATACTGATATATAATTAAGGGTTCGAAGTATATGTCTACATGTTCCCCTAAAGGTAGAAATTAAAAACAATTACAAACAAAATATATATTAATACGTAATTGTGACATAGTGGTGTAACTGATGAAAGTTCATGCGTACGAATTACTGCGTTTATGTGTACATTGGGATCCCTTTGTGAATTTGAGACCTATGCTTTGTATAATACATAAGAAATGTAGAAATGACTTTGCTTTGTGCTATTTCTCTATTACGATTGTGCTAGCATGCTTAAATTTGTGAACAGACGTGTTGTTATGTACGCTGTAAAAAATCGGGTGGCTCAGGCCTCTGTCAGGCCACGTTTGCCTTTAGTCTCAGCCTCCCCTTGGTTTTTGCCAAGAAATAAAAAATCAAATCAAATCAAATAAACCACTTTTTCGCCCTTCTCGACGTTTCTCATATATACGCATTAAAGTTGACGTACAGGGGCAGCACACTTGTCTATAACACAGGTTTCGTACTTATAGCCTTTCTTCCCTCGGCCGAAAAGGATTAAAAAAAAAATATTGTGCCATTCTAAAGTCTTGACCATATATTTTGACCTCAACGTTTTTTGTGACAAGTTTGAGTCCGCAGTTTTGGTAGGTAACTAGTTGAAGTTAAACTCAGTGTTTAAACAAGGGTGTTGCTCACTGTACTCTTCGCGCGAAAGGTCTATGTTTGTGACAAAAACGCGGTGCGATTTCCAACGCATACATTAACAGACCGTTCGCGAGCACTTTAGGCAGCTGTGGCGACCAGTACATCAACCAGTCGTGACGAAAGGCCTGAAAAGAGCCGAAGCCTGTCTGCTCCACCGAGTAAGAACAGACTCAGCCCGTACACCAGCTTGGCTACATAAAATCAACATTGTTTCATCCCCTTTGGGCCCCTCGTGCAGTGTAACTGGTGACATTGATCACTTCATTATGAACTGCTCCAAAACCAACCCTGAGCGGACGAACTTTTTTCGTGATCTCCAGAAGTTAGGGGTGCCCCATGCTACATCGGAGGACATTATTTTTCATAGGGACCAGTGGATTGTGCGAAGAGAGGTGCCTCATCTCCTACTCGGATTCTAGCAGTCCACAGGACTAAGTGAGGTGTGGTGACATTGTGTGTCTGTTATTTTAGGACTAAGTGAGGTGTGATGACTTTGAGAGTTTTGATATGGTATTGGGGACGATTAGGCGGAGCAATTGCCGGCACCTATGCAAGGCTAAGTCCGCCTTATTCAACAATACTTACTTACTTACTTACTGAAATTCAAGAAACTTCTGCATTTATTTATTTATTTATTTATTTATTTATTTATTTATTTATTTATTTATTTATACTGTAAGTCTACCCAAATGCTCATACAGGAGGGGTATACAGTGCATTTTTTAAAATGGTCACACTATTTAAAACACACCTTTACAGTGTTTAGCATAAGGAGAGAGAGAGAGAGAGAGACAACTTTAATGAATACTGAAGACGTTAGCCCCACAAACAGCGGGGCTTGCTACTTCAGATGGGGTGAACATAGGGAGGTGAAAAAAAAAGAGGGGACAAAGTGCGCACCAACAATGAATAAGATGTAGAAGAAAATAAAATCTATTCGGAACACAGAAAAAATTTACAGCACTAAGAGAGAAAATCTGAGGATCCCAAGTTTAAAGAACATCGGTTAGTCCCGTGTCGGATAGAAAAGTTAAGAGAGCCTTTGTCCCTCGCGCCGCGTCAGCGTGATTTTGCCACGGACCAAGAAAGGGACGCAGCTCTAAAGAGTGTCCTCGTAGCAGTCGCGCTAGAGTTCTTTTAGCTGTTTCGCGTTGAGTTGTATGCTGCGGGCAGTAACACAAGATATGCTGTATGTCGTCTCTCACGGAGCACACAGAGCACAATGGCGAGTCCGCCCAGCCTATCTTAAAAACAAAACTACCAGTGAAGGCAACGTTCAGGCGTAGTCGGTGAAGGACACCCAAGGAGGTTTTCTTACAACCTCCTTGAGGACACCCTCAGTTTTCTTTTGCAGACCTCGCGGAAACTGGAAATTGCACTGAGGGTCAATCGCGTGCAGAGGCAAGGGTATCTTAAGAGAGTCCTGCCAAGCTGATAACTGCAGTTTCCATCCAAGCGCATTCACGGCCGTACTTCCGTCTTGTCTGGAATACGGGATTCCAGTAGACACAAGCAGATTGTGCGCCTCTTTCGCTGCTGCGTCAGAGATGACGTTCCCCTGGATGCCGGAATGACCTGGTATCCATTGAAGCAAGATGCAGTGCCCGTCTCGTAGCCCTAGTGTGTGCAATGCGTTTAGCTCACGCACAAGTTGGCTGCAGCGGTGGGATGGCTTCATCAGTGCTTGCAAGGCAGGCCGCGAGTCGGTAAAAATCACCCATTGTCGAGTGGGACTATTGGTGATGTAAAGGAGTGCCGCCCTAATAGCAGTTAACTCGGTGAAGGTGGACGACGTCTTGTGACTGAGTTTCTCTTGCACAGTTAGTCCCACCGACGGAATCCAAACTCCAATGGCTGACGAGTCAGACTGCACGGATCCGTCTGTATATACGTGAACGTGGCCAAGATAACGCGAACTGATGTGCTCCAGCGTGTAGTATCGCAAGGCTGGCTCAGGCAGAGATGATTTCTTGCCTATACCTGGTAAAGTGAGGCCTATATCCCATGGTGCATCTTTCCATGGCGGAAAGGCAGGCTTGCTTGGGCGTTCGAAGTTGGCCGGTAGGAGGCTCCGTACATGCGGGGAAGACACCTGTGCTAGAGGATGGTCAGCACACCGGGTTACGTGACGGAGGCTGGTGCGAAGGAACTCTTGGGCTTGGAATGTCTGGGCGGACATACACCTTGCTTCGCAGAGTTCCATTCGTGGATGTGCACCTTGGAAGGCCCAGGCAGATGCGCAGAACTTAAGCCTGTGCACACTCTATCACTCTGAAGTTTGTCTTAGACAAACCAATCAGCGCTGGGAGGCTGTACCGCAGAAGGCCAAGGAATAGTGCCTTATAAAGTCGTAGTAGCGAAGGCACTGAGCAGCCCCATGTTTTTCCTGTCAGCATCCAGAAAATGGGCACAAATGAGTGCAGGCGTTCTCTAAGGATACGGATATGGGGGGCCCAAGATAGTGAGCGATCTAATGTAACTCCGAGAAATTTATGGTTGTGAACGTATGGTATTTCTGTTTCATTTATGACCAGAGGATAGCGGGATAAATCCCGCCTCGTAAAGGCGACCGCGGCACATTTTTGGGGTGAAATTAGCAAGCCGCAGGTGCTAAGGTACTTTTGAATTGCAAGAAGAGCTTTCTGCAGTTTTGATCGTATACTTCTCCGGTTTTTGCCAGAAGCCCAGATACAGATGTCATCAGCATCGAGAGATATGCTAACACCTTGGGGTAGCACTTTCGTGATCCAGATTAGACAGATGCTAAACAGCACAGGGCTTAGGACTCCGCCTTGAGGGACACCTTGTGTAATCTCATGCCGCCTTGTGTCGCCTTCCTTGGTGGTCATATAGGCGTACCGCTTAAGCAAGTAGTTACAGAGCCAAGTGTGCATCCGCCCTTGTAGCCCTACAAACGCCATTTCCCTTCGAACAGCTTCATGAGAAACGCTATCGAAAGCCGCCTTGATGTCTAGGAACACAGCTACTGTGATCTTTTTCGCAGTGTTTTGCCGATGAATGTCCCTCACCAAAGCAATGACGTTGTCAACGCTGCTTCTTCCTTCTCTGAACCCTGACATCTCTGGGGGATACACTTCTCTGTCCTCAAGATCCCAGACGAGTCGCTGCAGCACCATTTTCTCCATTACCTTCCCTATGCAGCTTAGTAAAGCAATAGGCCGGTAAGAGTTGATGTCGGTTGGCGGTTTTCCTGGTTTAAGGACCGGAACTATATAGCGACCAAGTTTCCAGCTTGCTTCCACGAGGGCTGTCTCCCACGACTTGTTGTAGTAGGTAAGCAGTTGCCGGAGGGCGTTACCGCCGAGATGTCGCAAAGCTGAGTATGTAACGCCATCGGCGCCTGGTGAAGAAAGCAGGTTAACGGACGCTAACGCTGAGATAAGCTCGTGCATAGTGAATAGTTCATCCGTGAGCGTAGCATTCGTACTGGAGAGACAATCGGTCAGGACTTCTGAAATCATTGCAGAGCTCCGGGGAGCTGTAACCTTGACGCAAAATTCGTCAGCTACGTCCAGTTCACTGACGCCACGCTGGAGAGCTATTGATGAGAACGGATGAGCTTGACTCGGTGTTGCTCTCAGGCTGCGGAAAACTTGCCAAATGCGAGTCAGCGGTTTGCGGGGATCAAGCTTGGAACAAAATTCTCTCCAACGTTGTCTTGCAAGCTTATTCAGGTGCTTCTGAATGCGCTTCTGGGCATGTCTTGAAGCTAGAATGTCATCTGGTGACAGCGTTTTTCTCGCACGGTGCTCTGCTCTCCTGCGAATCGCGCGAAGGCGTTCATACTCTCCGTCCACTGGTGCCCACGCCTTTGGCGCCAAGCTCCGCCGTGTTGACTGTGACTGGGCCCTGGCAATAGATTCCGCCAGCCCTTCGCTCGTAGACAATGCAGCAGCATTATCCTCCAGCATGTCTCGGAAAGTCGACCAGTTTACAGTAGACAGTGGCCGCTTGATGGTACCGCCGCGAACTCCATCAATCATGGTGTACGTTGGGATATGGTCGCTGCCGAAGCTTTCAATGTCTGGGTACCAGGATGCGACAGTCAGCAGATAAGTGGACACCATAGTCACATCCAACACGCTTGAAGCCCTGCCCCGAAAGAACGTGGGACAATCACTGTTGAGCACTGATAGTCCTGCTTGGCTGGCCACATCGAGCAGACGGTTTCCCCTTGGTGTCGTCTTAACACTACCCCAAGCTGGATGGTGCGCGTTGAAGTCCCCCGTAAGCAAGTGCGGCGGCGGTGTAGTGTCCAAGAGGGCTTGCAGGCGCTTAACGCTGAACTTTGCCTTAGGTGCAATGTATCCTGTGATTACAGTGAAAGCCACCTGATTGTGCTTCACCGTTGCCGCGACATACTTATTCGAGTCATCTGGCTCAACATTATGCACTACAAAAGTTAGTCATTACGAATTGCAAGGAGCACTCTGCTGTTTTCTGAGCTCGTCAAAGACCGATGCAGAGAGTATCCCGAAAGGCGGACATCCCGACGCAGTCTGGATTCTGAAATAGCGACGACTGGGAACCTGTGCTTATTGATGAGTTGCCTAAAGTCAGACAACCGAGATGATAGTCCGCAGGCATTCCACTGAAACACTGTTGCCTGATTCCGAAGAGTTTGCATCGGCACCGTCATAGCACTCCTAATAGAAGTTACAGCCAGTTTCGAAGGAAGGGGGTAATGGTGTCAAGTAGAGTAAGGATAGCACGAGTCACAGGAGATGTGAAAGGTACTAGAACTGACTTCTCCGAGTTCCCGCCGCTACCACTTCAGACGCCTGATCATGTTTCGCAAGTTCCAACCCCTCCCACCGCTCCTGCTGCCCCACGGCAGCACGCCTGGACACGTGCCAGCCAAGACCGCATGAGAAGGCAGAGCGTGAAACCATCTACGAACTTTAGCATAAGGAGGTTAATATTGTACAAGTGCATTTGTATTTCTCAGGTTTACACATTTTCATTAATGATCAGAATTATACCACGTTTCGACTTTTCCAGCAAACATGTCCACAGAACTTGCTGAACAGCTTCACTAGGCAATTTATTCCATGTATCTATGGTTAGTTAAACATAGGGAAATCTAAAAGTGCTGCTCCGAGGACAAAAGATGTGATATTATGCAACGGTTACTGTTTTGGGATTTATGAAAAGGGGGTCCGAGGTATGTGTTTACGCTGCCGTAATAAGGATCCGAAACTTAAGGATGACACATGTCGGCTGCATGTTAATGTTGGCAGGATAGCTTGATTGCGGAGTGCGGTTACACTATCGTGCCGTGAGTATTTCGAGCAAATGAAGCGGAGGGCGATATTTTACGTGTTCTAACTTATCGATGAGGAATGCTTGGTGAGGGTTCGTGCAGAGCGGATCCGACGTGGGGGGTTTGCTACCTATTCTCCCTCGCCTCTCCACCCCTCTCACTCGGAAGCGTTTTGTGAACCATCACTGCCAAGCATGCACTGCATGCCCGCCCACTCCCACGATAGGTCGGCCTGTGCCTACCTCTGCGTCGGTATGCGATCAGCTGTGACAATTCTCAGCACTAATTCTCACACCGTCGAGGTCAAAAACAGTGCCTTCTGCGGAATCGGGAAAGTCAGCACCACAAAAGGAGATGGAGGGAAGAAACAGACATATACACTGCGCAGTTCGCCTTCACAATACCTACTAACCAGCCCGCCTTTCTGTTTGATTATTTATTTATTTATTTATTTATTTATTTATTTATTTATTTACCGTAAGGGCCTGAGCGGCCATTACATAAGGGGGAGGAGGGCAAGTAAAACCCACGAAAAATACAATTTCTCCGACATCGAAGGAACAGAATACAATGATACCATATTTAATAAACAGGATTTACACCGGCGATTACAAGGCACAACACTAAGCACTGTAAACAAAATGCAGGATACTTGTTTAACGCTCTCCTGGCTTTCCGACGTCAGGATTGGAGTTCCTGACTAAGAAAAAAAATTGGGCCCATCTCCCCACGAGGGGGGACTCGAGTAAATGCGTCGCGTAGGGGGTGGCTGTATTGCGTTAACGTTAGTGTTTGGGGGGTGGTGGTGGGGTGGTAGTGAATGTGTTAACTATTATTGCTTATTACTATTAATTATTATTATTTCTTTCATATATTAATTATTACTTTCGTGATTTTGCGATTCGAGTCCCCCCTCGTGGAGAGATGGGCCCAATTTTTCTTTTTTTTTTTTTTGTGACGCAAGAAGTGAAGGCAAGGAGTAGGTTGTTGTAAGTCGTTATTTATTTATTTGTTGCTGTTGTCGTTGTATTGGACGCTGAGAACGACGGCTTCGTGGTCGCTAAAGTGTACTGTTAAGGGGTCTTTAAGCAGTGGTCGTGCGTTGCAGCAACTGGTGAAGACGAGATCGATGCAACTGCTGCCGTGTATCAGCAGCTTCTTAACGTAGTTTGAACGAGTCAAGGATATAAGGCGCGTTCGTAGCCTCCCATTCTGTGTCGCTTTTGTGGCGCAGTGGGAAGAGCACCCTGTACCTCGCGTTCCGCCCACAGGGTCGTGGGATCGAAACCAGGCTCCGATAACTATTATTTTTTTTATATAGTGTAGGGGGAGGGGTGCGGACCTGTTGTTGAGAGCGAGGAGGGTAGCGTGATGCGGGAGAGGAGGAGTGGGGGAGAGGGCGCACCTGGAACGGCTGTTGCGGACGGACGGCGGACGCTACGTGTGAGTTAAAGAAATGCTCTGCATTTAAAAGGGAGCCGTCCTTTTGTTATCAGCAACAAATGTGAGCACGACTAGACGATGTAAGCACTGTAACTTGTTTTGCGCTGTGTTTATTAATTATTAATTAATTAATTAATCATTTAATTATATTTTTGCTATTTATCAATTTATTGCACAGTGCAGGACCAAACAAGGGGGGGGGGGCAACACAGAGTGCGCAGGTGGGGCAACATAACCGAGTAAACAGCACATAAATGTAGGAGCAAATTATGTTAAACATAACATGTCAAACACGCAAACAAGACACAAAAACAATTCAATATTGAAGAAGGTACTTCTTTACTGTGCGCTACGGCGAGGAATATTCACCACGTACAGAGACGCGAAAGTTACGAACGAAGGGAGATACCGCCACCTTTCGTACGCACGTCGTATGGAATCGGCGAGAAACGAGAGTGCAGTCGCACGGGGAATCATGCGTTGGTGACGCCATAACGTGACCAGATGCGATCTGCGGCGCGATAGGAAAAGGGAAATGAAAATTGTTCTCGCATTGCGAGATCTGCGTAACTAGAGGCACCGGTCACTGCTCAGAGGGCGCGACGAATAAGTACACCCAGCGCCGCCACGCAGAAGCTTGAGCTAACTTTGCGTCGGTGAGAGGCAGACGGCGGCTGCGTGTTCATATATTCGGCACCTCTCGATTTGATTTTGCGATTTTGCAATTGTTTTTGAAAGGTGTCTCGACCTTGAAAACTGTTCTGGCAAATAGTTTCCCCGTGTCTCAAGTGCTTCCGTGCGATTTCCGGACAATTACGGGGCTGAACTACTACTGTCGGCCTCGCGTGCGCGAGAAGTTACAGAGATTGTACGTTCCCGCGCGCGTGTTCACCGTGAAAAAATTGACGCGACAGTCATCGTTGCGAAGTCCCATTCTCAGCAAGGAAAGGTTATTTACAGCGCCAATTCAGGTCAGTAGCCAGCGTATACAACGGCGCTCCACGACAGAAGCGTGTTTGTGTTATTGTTTCCTCTGTTCGCGCAACCACACTACAGTTACTTCTTCCGCTCGGTTGGTGTTGTCACTAATTAATAACGCATTCCAAACGTTATTAGCTGTTCACAAAGTAAACGCAGTTCCACACAGTTCGAATTCTGCTGCGGAGCGGCGGTTGTCTTCACGAAGATTCCGTTTAGTTTCGGCTTCTATCTTGTGAGTAATGTTAGAGTTGTCTTAGCGGTTAATTGTGATACAGTTTGTTCAGGCCGTCCGGAATTCTCCAAAAAAGTATTTCCTCCTCCTCCCCATCCTCTGCTTAAACAATAATAACCTCAACTTTCAGAGTACGCAAAACGCATTAAAGAAGTCAGCGCGAGTGAATGCAACCTTGCCTTTGATAGCTTTCCACGTTCTCTCTTGGAATGCGTGGCCGAACTATGTACACTTCGGGGAACAAAGTAGGGCAGTAAGCGGGATGCGGATTGACCGTCTTGACATTGCTTTTGGCATCACCCGCGAAGTGCTGTGAATGCATATTCTTGTACCGCCTTTTGGTATCCATTCGGTGCCGTGGATGTCGCTAAAAAAAGGTTACTGCTGATAAAACAATAGTGGCGGAAGCGGTAATACCTTGTGTTATGCAACTACTGCGACGGCATGCGATTCATCGCAGCGCGTGATGTGTATGAACACTGAAAGCAAACGTTTTAGTTTTACGGCCCTTCGTGTCTGCGCTGCGCATAAACGGTAATCGTACTCATAAGTTTACTCCTTCCACTGACAAAAAATGTCATGACTTTCTTACTTCCTTGACTTTTCTTACTGCTAAAATCATTTCTTGCGACGCTTATTCTCCCACGGCTGCCCGAGCGAGAAACCTGTACAGAACGATGGCAGGCTGCCTTTCGCGATTGTGGCTGTCCTTCGCGCAGCAGTAGAGGCGCTGCCACTAATTCTTTCCTGCAGTCTTTTGATCCTTTCGGACCCTGCAACTTGCAATTATAACTATGCTTCTTAAAAAACTTCCGCCACACAACGTCGAACCGCACGCAGCGCGTGTGTTTTTACGTGCGCTGAACGGCCGGTCGCGACATATCCACCGACCCAGAGTTGCTAAGCGGCGGCGAGATGCGGCGCTGGACTCACGCACAAACTGCAGTGTCCGTTGCCTATTAGCGGTAAAAACGTGAAACTTGGCATATTTATGAATTCCTCGTAACTTCCAAGTCTTGCGCGGTTGCGTTTCGGTGCGTCCATCGCTACGACATCCCCGCGAATTGGCAATCGAGTTAAATTTCGTTCTCCAACCGCGCTGATCAAGTCATTATTATACCAACCGCAACGAAGCTACTTACGAAGCGAGATAACATTCATGGTGAAAGTGGGACATCGGGTGGTGACGCTGCGTGGTTTATTCCGTTCACGTCAAACATTCAAGAGCCACCCATCGCGACTGGCGCCATTTGTACGGCCCTCCCCAACCACGTTTGCGCACGACAACAGCAACCTGGAAACCCGGACGAAATGGCGCCATGCCAGTTTGAAGCGTGCAATGCATATGTGAAAATTATCGGGGTTAATATTATGCAGTTCGCCCACATTAGTTGGTAACTGATAGTATGTTTCCTTTTTCCGTATTAGTATTCGTTTTATTGTTGGTATATTTGTATTTTTTATGCTAGTCGCCCTTGCCGGGACACGGCCCGTTCGTCACATGGCTGTTGGCGTAGGCCTCTTGCTAACAGGCCATTTTTTATCAGGGCAATATGCGTCATGCGATTGGTCACGGTCACGGGGCGTTCGTCTCAAAGAAGCCAGGGGTTCTGTCTTTTAGTGTTAGTTCTAGTTTCATAACCTTGCCACGCGGCCAATCTAGTGTCAGTCAAAGTGAATGACACTAGCTGTTAGTGACGTTCGGTTGGCCGTGCGGGTGTACACGGCGAAACAAATGTCATTTTTAGTGATAGCGGTGACAATTAGCAAGCCCACAAAATTGCAAATTTATAGTTCAAGTGCGTTCATACATTATGTGCGTTCATACTTCATGATTTCATACTTAATAGTTTTTAAAATAAAACAAATACTTCTTTTCTTATTTTAAAAAGAACAAAATCGCCGTTTTAGCTAACATAAGTAGACATCACAAGCCGAGACAGTTCCGCGAGAAATGCGTATCTGGGTCGCGTGCGCATTCGGGACGAGATTTTATTTCTGTGAGTAGTTGTACGGCTTTCTTTATTTGAAAAACAATATGAAGGGGAAAATATAAGTCTATTGACAGTTTTTAGGAACAACTAGTATTCTTTGGTCTATTAATGAACGTTCTTGTCTAGTGATGTGCCACTGCTGTCGAGGCTGCTGATTTCGCCGCTGAATGAGCTTCCCATGGCAACCTCATTTAATCGCTAAATGACATTCGCCTCGAATGTTATTCGGTAATCTCGTGTAGCACCGAACTAATAACATTTAGAGCAGATATCATTTGCTCTAAATGTCATTAGACCTGCCGTGTATAGGCGTATAAGGTGGTTTGGATATCATTGTTTTTGTAAGCTTTGAACGGGTGACGAAAACTGTATCCAGCTAGAGAGGGAAACCGGAAGCAAGGTAGGGGATATCACAGAAGAGGGCGCTGATATCATACAGTAAACGTCTTCGCAGAGCAGTGACGAATAATGCCCCCTGTTTGGGCTGGCTGATTTCTCTCTTGCTCATATATGGAGACCTTCTGACTTTAGCATGATAAAGGTCAGCGATGTAGAAAAAGTGGTCATTTTTGTTTAATATTTTGCTCTTGATTCTAATTTTGGGTTAATAACCAGCGACTTAGCCAGTGTATACGCGTTTGCGCAGCGAGTATTCCTACACTGGTATCATGGTTAACGAATGGACGCCGCATTGAGCCTGCAGGCAAAGAAACATTTGCAAAACGAAGGTTATAATTTTAACTAATAAACGTTGTTTTGAAGGGAAATAGTACGCCATTCCGCGTTCATTTATGATAGGCGTTCAAAATAATTGACCATATGCAGAAGTACTTATTATACAAAATATCTTCGGCAGCAATATTACGCGCCTGCACTGCGGCTCCGAAAAAATAAATGGAGAAGAGGAAATTAAAAAAAAAAGATTTCTTTTTGCGCCTTTATGACGAAGTTCGAACTGACCTATGTGACCAAATGACCTGTTACAAATCGACCCGTGGCAAAACACCACGTGACGAACGGGCGGACATCAGCGTGAACGCATGCTGAATGTGCATTATGAATACGTCACGATCTTGCTGCAGCTTCATTTAACAGCCTTGGAAATTCAATGCTAAAACATGATTGACTGATTTATTGATTGGTTGTAGGGTTTTAACGCGCCGACGCAACGCAGGCGATGAGGCGCGCCGTAGTGGAGGGCTCCGGATTAATTTTGACCACCTGGGGATCTTTAACGTGCGTCGAAATCTCGTACACACGGGCGTTTTCGCTTTTCGCCTCCATCAGAAAAGCGGCCGCCGCGGCCGGGAATCGAACCCGCGACCTCGTGCTCAGCAGCACAGCGCCTTAGCCACTGAGCCACCGTGGCGGGAGATGCTAAAAAATTCACAAGATTTCACTTTTTGCATACTCACCTAAAAAGTACTCGCTACAAGCATCAACGACTTTTTACAGGGTCGAAGGATTGACTCCCATTTCCCGTTTTCCAATTTCTGGGTTTTCACTTGGGACCCTATTGTCCGGTACGAAATTCACAAAAATACACTTACAAAAAAAAATTGACGCATATTCACCAAATGTAGGAGACATGACACCACGTTACTAAGACGTTTTATTTGACGCACGCGACAGTGGCAGAAAAATCTCTTGTGCTCTATAAACCTGCTCGTCCACCTCACGATGGCTATAAAACTAAAGCGGGCAACATGATTGCCGATTTCGGTTTTGAGCCCGATTGTAACGAGCTGAAACGACTGTAACGATCCTTTAGCGAAAGAACATGCGCGTTAGAATCATGCAAATACGGTAGGCCACAGTCGGTACCAGTGCGGGATTACGTAGCGAAGGACAAGCACAGCTATATTGAGTACGTGTTTACTCTCTGTGTGTATATCGGATAGATATTTATTTTCACCGTGTATTTGACCGCTGTTTACAGTGGTTGCGCTACAAAGCCTAACACCAGCAAACTTGCATTGTGCATTCCATCCGCATTACCCCTGGCTATGCGCCAACCCATCTACCCCCAGAGTTAAGTCTGCATCCGCCTTGCGGCCGCGCACCGACACAGTAAAATACGACGTCACATGGCCTAACCTAAGGCCCCGCAAACCAGTTATTTTATGAACACAATGCGGATACATTATTACTAGAACAAGAAAGTCAAGAACGCTAAAATATTAGAACAAAGGCTTGCATACACTTTAAGGCGCGTAGCTGAACGAAGTGTGGGACGAGCGGAGCAATCATAGGGATAGGGGATGCACTGACGATGCAGCGCTCGTCATGTACCGATCAGATGACAAGCTACAACACAAAATCACGCAACGCACAAAAAAAATTATGGACCTTCAACTCTGTGAAGAAGGATGACCTGCAAAGCAGAGCCCCTCCACGGAGTGCACGAAACCGAAGACGTTTGTTTGCAATTTACGACTTAGCATACTTCCTAGCCAATTACGTGAACGAAATTTGGGAAAGACCCGAGGTTTATCCTAGCGGACAAACTCAGATCTGTCTCTTTCCCTTCAGCGTCGTAGGCATCCTACTGTTTGTGTACCACGCCAACCCAATCCACTCTACCACCGGTCGTATTGGGCTGTTTGACGGCCACGTTAAACCGCACGCCAACACAACGCACATGAGATCAGTAAGGCCGGGTTCAGACTGCTACCGCAACTGTCGTAATATCTTTAAAGAGTGACGTCATTTCACGACTCAGCCAACCGAACTGCGTGACATGCCGTTTTTTTTACGTCCATAGCTCACGATATGGCTGTTACGTTGGTAGTCTGAACATAGCCTTAGAGTATGAAACCTATATCGGCGTGTACCCGCACGCTTCCCCCACCGCCCCCCTCTCGCAACCCGTGCACGTATAAACCGGTAACTGGTCATGCGCGGGTGCCTAGAAGTGAAAGATACTGTCGAGCATGTCACTCTGAAAGCCCTTTAAGATGAACGAGTGGTATTGGCCCACGTCCGCGTTTCAAGCGGGCCAGTTGCTGTTTATCCGGGAGGGATTCGCAGCTACACGGCCAACTGCAACTTAAGGCGGCAACGTCGGCGGCGGCGGCCTTCCATGGTTTTCGCGCCCATTCACGCTTCTGTTCGGGCTGGCGCTTCTTAAGTTTCCGCTCTTCTTCCTCGAAGCGAGCGACATGCGTCTGTCCCATAGCGAGTTAACACCTCGAGGGCTTCGATTGGGCTTCGAGGGCTTCGAGGACTAGTGGCTACACACGTGGGTGTCCCTTTCGCTGCCAAGTCGTAGGCATCTCATTGACTATGCAACCCACCAACCTAGACCCAAACCGCTCGATTGCGGAGGACAGCTGACTGGGCGCATTGGCGCATGAGATTGCCACGTTTAAATCTCCTACCACCCCAATGGGCATGTCATCGGTAGTGGCATTAATCCCTGCTGTGCGTGCATGCCCCCTCCCTTCACGCCCAACCCGTGCACGCCTAAACAGGCAACAGAGGATAGGCGCCTAACCCTTTCAGTCCCTTTCTTCGTCGTTTTCCTTGTGAAAACGAAAAACGTTAATGATGCCGAGTGGTGCGGCTGATGTTCGAAACCTACGGAAGTGGAAGGTAGCAGCACCATGTGAAGTGGAACGGCGGAACCGCACTCATAAACATCGTTTCAAACTGGACGCCACCAAGTTTTGTGAGAGCTCCGGTGTGTTGCCGTCCTGAGTTCTGTTTTACTGTGGTGTAAATCATTTATAAAGGCTAAAAAACCTCTTTCATGTGCAGAAATTATTATTTCACCTCCATGTTTGTAAACTGCCTCAGGATATTTATTATTTTTATAGGGAAAAGCAGGATTGAGTAATGGTGTCTCCGTATGACGACACGACGCCGTTTGCGTAATAAGTATTCTAGAGAGAATGAACCTTTTTTTCTTACCTCTAGACCCTTGACACTGCTAAACCTCCAAGTATGGAATTTTTCTGCAGTGAATATAATAAATGGTGACTGAAAGGGCTAATTAGGCGTGAAATACACTGGCGAATGGAGAGAGAAAGACTTTATATGCGACGAGACTAAGATCTAATATTATTCTTCTTCCAGAAGAACAATGAACAGCCGGTCAACAAGGGCCGCCGACGCAACAATGTTGCTCGGAATGGCTTTCAAGCTCAAGAAGAACAACGTGCTCACGCCGGCGTTCCAACGGGGCAAGTTGTTTTCAACCGGCAGGGGCGCGCAGCTAGTGGGTGAGGTGGAATTTGAAGCGGCAACGGCAGCGGCTATTGGCCCCGAGGACATACCGTGGCGCCACCTACGAATGACGTCACTTGTTGGACGCCGGGTCGGGTTGTCGTCTGCTACAACCCATTTCCTGTGCGTATGCGGCCGCGTGTTTGTGTGTGTGTGTGTGTGTCTGTGGTCACCATACCACCCCCCCTTCCCCCCGCGCGCTCCTTGTGGATTTGATGCAAATTACCCCAAAAAGTTGTCTGCGAACCGAATAATCCGGGCGAACAATCAGCGACTCGCTTTTTCCCGGCAACACCGCCGCGCCCCACAGCTCGTACGCAGTCAGCTAACGCCAAGGACGATGCAACTGATGCCGAGAAAAGTACACTGTAAATTCATTATGAAATACTTGTGACGTGGCATGTACGAGACTGTGTGCAAGGAAACACCTTGTAACAGCGACGGAAGCGCGTCGCTCACGTGTGATCTCACCGCGCGTACTGCTCGCCTTGCCTGGTAAATGAATGACTACGTGAGAACGGTGATCGGATTGCTTCGCCGCGCATGCTGAAAAGTGATGCTATGATGCGCAGTTTGACTTAAGCAGTGCCTATTACCCCCACAATGTTTTTCATAGTTATTCCCGGATTTGATTAACAATCACTGCCGTAGCTTGTACTCTGCACAGCTGATATGTTTACTTTTCGCGACAACTCGTCCGCAATGTATGAATGGCATGAACGCGAGTTTTCAACGCCTTCGAGCCGGTTTGGACATGGCTATGTTTAGTTTTCATTATGCCTTCGGCGTGGGAATGTAGAATTGTAACGTGGGCTCTTTTCTGTTTACAGTGAGCCTTCCTTCCTCTAGTATCAATGAAACTCACCATTGCTCACAGAAGGCGAGGCTGTGTACGAGGCGAAACACGTCGTTAATGAATTAGGGTAATTGGGAGTTTTAAAATAGGAGAACCAAGCATTGGGGGCCTTTGAAAGTGATAGGGGATGGAGGCGAAAAGCAAAAACGCCCGTGTGTTCGAGATTTCGGCGCACGTTAAAGATCCCCAGGTGGTCAAAATTAATCCGGAGCCCTCCACTACGGCGCGCCTCATCGCCTGCGTTGCGTCGGCGCGATAAACCCTACAATCAGAATCAAAGTGATAGGGGAAACCAAACGCAACACGCGCGTGCGCGACGGAAGGGTCTTCTCGAACCGCTCGCCGCCAACTTCGGATGCACGTAATCGAATGCTGGACGTCGCGGCAGATATTTCTTTGCTGCTATCGTTACAGTTGTGAATGAGAGTCCCTAATACAACTTTTCACTTCACTGTCACCCTTGTATGTGTAACTTTGTATCCACGTCTGTTTAAGCGGTCGATTATCAAGATACTTGCCACGGCCTCGGCCGATGCTTGCGCGCAGGCACATGTCCTTCGGCCGCTCGCCGCACCGCGCGTGAACGGGCCGCCGGTGCCGGGACCGACCTTCGGGGACGGTCGGCGTTGATCGCGGCAGATATTTGAGCATCGCTTTGAAAACCACAGCTGATGACACTACCTAGCACAATTTTTCACCACTCTAACATCCACATTCACCGCTGCCGAATTACGTTTTCACAACTAGCGTGATTTTAAAAAGCGGCGAGAAGTTGTTGCTGCCGCGACCTGCGTCGGTTCGAGCTGCTCCGTCGGCCGTGCGGGCAGGCACGGCGGTGTGTGCGCGGAGCGTTTCTGCGAGCAGTAAACGCTTCATGATTTCTTGCTTTATACATTTGTTGCAAACAAGGAAAATCTAGAAACTTGGCTTGGCAATCATCGTAGTCTACATTGTTGACCGGGGAAACGAGCCGCAGCTTACGCTTCGGTCGCATCCGTACGCCACCACGATCAAGTTGTTTGCGAAGAATGTACCACAGTTGATACGGTTATAAGATCCCCATGACGTCAAACTGCGCTTGACGCACTGAGAGTTAACTTCAAACAACGGAAATGAACACGAAAATACTTTTAGAACGCGCGTCCTAAGCGAAGTGCCACGCGCTGCAAGCCAACTGTGCAGCAAGGTACGAATGGTAGGAACGGTGATCCCATAGAACAGGGAGGATTTGTGATCCTACAAGTGACGTCAAAACGATCGCAGCGCCAGCCTCTCCAGTGGTGGGCCTCGCGGCCAATATTCTCGGCGGCGGCTTTCGGGCGTCTTTACACCCATTCGCGCTGGTGTTGATTCTCCGTAGTCATATGATAACGATGCTACGGCCGCCGCCAGGCGACTGCGCAACTTGGGAAACAGGCATCAGTGGTGGCGAGGAGAATAATCATTGGGAGAACCGTTGTAAAAGAGGTGTCGGCGGTGGCGAGGAGGAGTCCCGGAGCGGAATGAAAATGGGGGGGAAGTGAGACACATACTGCTTTGCAGTAATATATAATAACAGAGGACGAAGAATGCGAAGTAACTTTTGTTTATTCTGCGATATTTTGACGCATTGTTATATAACGAAAGAAAAGAAAGTACAGCCAGCAAGTGGGTGCCGATGGCGGCACTATCAGTGTCATTGTTACTGTATAAACGAGGTATAGCTTCCAAGTTTGGTGGTATCGAGCTGTTTCCAGTGCCGGTGGAACAGATCTGTCCTTCCGTTGTAACCGATTACTGTAGCGCCCCTGAGAAAACGAAGGCAACACTCCGAAGCATCCATTGAATTGAATGGGAGGACTAAAGACTATACCGCTTGAACAGCAGCATACGTACAAACGCAAACTCGCGCGAACTACGAATTTTGTCCTGTTATCCAATGTAGCATAACTTAATTTCTGGCGCCCCTTAGTTTCCTCTGAAAGGCGAAAGAGTTTATGTGCATTTCATGATCCCAATTCATTTCCGTTTAAAGGGTCAAGCTGGAGCTCAAATTCAGGTTTATTGAATATTGTGCGCGTAGAAACAGGTATATAGGCATTAAAGAGGTTCTGAACTGTTTTGGAGAACCAAGTTGCCTGATGCAAATAGTTTAGTTTGAATGTGGAAAACGCAGCCAGCTGCAGTCCTTGTTATTGACTAAAGGAAAATTCACGCATCTACACGAAGTGAATCATGACGAGTGGGCGAAGCACTGGGGATCGTTCTTACCGTAAATCACCCGTGGCATTGCCCACTCGCGCATGTAAATGAGTGACGACGCGTGTGTACAGTATATACAATTCCAATCCAATTCAATCCAATTCAATCCAACCCAATCTAATCCATCTCAATTCAATCCGATCCAACCCAAATCCAATCCAATGCTCCTCGCGCATGCGTAACACTGTGTGCACGCACGCCAAGCCCTGGACAAAACAAAGTCCTAAGGTGCTTCGCCCCTGAAAAAAAGGGCTACGTATCTGTTTGCTTCGCTGCAAATGTCCTCGAAATACGGTAGTGTTTTGCCGCCCATGCCACGTAAAGGCCCCTCGTTTCTCTCCTCCCCACCTGTCACGCCTTCCCTGTTCCGTCTCGCTCCTCGAACGATAAACACGGTGGGGATTTGCTCCAGTCCATTCAAATTTAGCGCGTTCCGCTGCTGGTGCGTCATTTATTGGAACCTTTCGTTACTGCGGGACTTTCGGGAAGAATACTGAAAGCACTACTTATAATATGTTTTATTAATCGACCAGATTTAGGGGAAATCCCCAAGGTGGAGTAAGTTTCTGTGAAGGAAAGTTTGACATGCACCTAAATGCAGCCATACGGCTACAATGGAAAGCTATACAGCTTTCTCAGAAACTCCGCAGTTGACGAAAAATTCGTCCTGGTCCAGGATTCGAACCCGGGACCACTGCTTAACCGGAGCAGTCGCTCTACCAACTGAGCTAAGCAGGAGGCTAGTCGATAGGGATTTCCCCTAAATCTGGTCGATTAACACCTGTCCTTCACTTCGAGTTGTCGATCAATTCGCTTTCGCGCTACTAACGACTAGCCTCCTGGTTAGCTCAGTTGGTAGAGCGACTGCTCCGGTTAAGCAGTGGTCCCGGGTTCGAATCCTGAACCAGGACGAATTTTTCGTCAACTGCGGAGTTTCTGAGAAAGCTGTATAGCTTTCCTTTGTAGCCGTATGGCTGCATTTAGGTGGATGTCAAACTTTCCTTCACAATATGTTTTATTGTTTTGCCTCAAGTATGGCTGGTGTTTTCTTTTTTTCTGAGCATTGTTGACAAGTATAGTAAGGCTGTTTCTAGATTTAGCGGTTTGGAAAAGTTCTGCCTGTATGAAAACTTTTAGTACATTCTTGTTAAAGCATACCTTTAACTTCTGGCTTGAAAGTTGAATTGAGGGACAGACAGATGTATAGACAGGCCGAAATTTTTGGGTTTAAGCGCCCCCCAAAAACTATTGCCAATACAGTTTAGAAGGCTCGCTTTTCCCGCACAGACAGACAGACAGACGGACAGACAGACAGACAGACAGACAGACAGACAGACAGACAGACAGGCAGACAGACGGACAGACAGACAGACGCAAACATGATTGACCGAGTAGTGTACATGCGCTGTCGCATTCAAACGAACGAAGCACAATTTATGCTTGCAGCGGTAACTGTTCGGGGCATGAACTTGCTCATTGCGTTGGTACAAGAGGTCACCTTGTATAAGCACACAGTACTACACACCAGTCACCAGTGACGACGGGATTTGGCACATGAAAGCGGCTTTGATACCTCAAGGTATACCGTAGCAGCGGCCCCTCGTCCGTGTAGATGACAAGTAAAAAACCCGTTACCTCTAGCAAAATGCCACCCACATTCTTTTTTCTTTCATTTTTACGGCTCCAATATACATTATTCAAAAACAACAAGAACCATATTCCCTCAGGAGCTGTCCTAACGGCATGTCTGTATACCCGCAGCGATCAAAAAGAATGACGACCTTATCCTTACGCCTCGAAGGTATACAGCCGAGGTATGAGACGTAAGGGAGGTCAAGTTTATTTATACGAGTGGAGGTTTCCAACGCGCTCCCGGTATGTCGCACCTGGGGCGTTTTCCCCCCATATTTCGTCTCTATGAGGAAAAACAGCGTTGTGGTAGAGAGTTAAAATCCCGCCGAAGAAGGATTAAACTTATCGGTTGGCAGGCCCGACATTGGCAATGGGATTTAGGATTGCTGCTTTTTGCCTTGCCGGCCCTTAATAGGTATGTCGAAACCATTGCTGAAAATAAAAGCTGTGATGCCCCCCCCCCTTCCCCCCCCCCCAAAAAAAAAAAAAAAAAAAAACACGCGTCAGCACGACGACCTTCAAAAGCTCACCGTAAGTTTAAAAACAAAAGGAGAAGACGATAAAATTTTTTAAACAAACAGTATTGCTACCCTTGGAGCGCCAACACACATTCCGAGAACCGTAAGGTCCCTTAGTGACGTACCTAATTATCCCCTCAAATGTTGCCCCCAAAGGAAGCGGACCAACTCAGTAGCAATATGAGAGATCTTGCCCATTTGTTGGGTATAAAGAGTAACTGTTCACGCATGATTAGTTGAATAAGCACCAACTAATCTCGCTTGGAAATAACTAGCGCTCTAAAATTTCACTATGTGAGCAATAACGCTGAAATGAAACGAGGTGAGTTGCCGGCAGCGGAAACAGAGTAAAAGAGGCGAATGGGGCCTCGACCGGCACCACCGAAGTATAAACGGTTGAAATGAATTGGCCGAAAGGAAAGGAGAATTTTGATCACCCGAGGGTGGGGATAAAAAAAATTCACTCATCTCCACGAAGTGAATCATGAAGAGTGGGCGAAACACTCTGGGGATCGTTCTTACCGTTAATCGCCCGTGGCATTGCCCACTCGCCTATGTAAATCAGTGACAATGCGTGTGTACAGTATGTACAATTCCAATCCAATCCTATTCGATACAATTCAGTTTAATCCACTCCAATTCAATCCAATGCTCCTCGCGCATGCGCAACACTGTGTACACACACCACGGACAAAGCGAGGTCCTAAGGTACTTCGCCCCTAATAAAGGCCCGGGAAAAGCTGCTCACCAGTTTACTGCCAGAACTACTGGCCCAGGGAGATTCCCCTGATCTCTCTTGGGACGTAGCGCAAAGGACTGGGTAGAAGGGAATTGGTTATGGCAGTTGGGAAGGAAATGGGGACAGCGAGTCTTTGGTCTGATCCATAGATGTTTGACTCCTTTTCAGGCCTGACTTCTCACCTTAGGGAGGGCATCAGACTGCCAATTCAGAAATTTAGCGGCCCCTACAAGGAAGTTGCCACTCACTCATGGTGTTGCTTGCTGGGCTCCGACCGTCGGAGACAAAGATCCCGCGCCACTCCGTTCCCAGCCCGTGCCACCGGCGGGCCCCGATCAGTGGTACTGACGATTCGTCGAGGAAGTTTTCCACTAATCCGGGTACTTGGCTGCTCCTGCCTTTCGCGGCCTCCGGGTACCGGTAGTTTTTCAGGCGAACTCCATTGAACGCTACGTATCACCTCGGTCTAATCGGCGACCTGTTTTATGTCCTCTTCCAGCCAACTCTTTCGCTCATAGGAAGGAGAGTCTTCAGGCTGCTGGCCCGAAACCAAGCGGAGGACACCAGTACGACCCTACTAGCCGGTACTCAGCAAGGAGAGTTTCCCCGATCGGTGTACTAACTCCCTCTTTCCCGGCTCCTCAAAAAGATCGAGACCACACTTTCGGCACCGACTACTGCGTTCCCAAATATCATTGCAAGACCGGGCCACCATGAGGCCCCCCGCGTAGGACGTGATTCTCCAAACCAGGCACGTCCGCGTCGGCAGGCATGCGCACGTTCGCTGTGCAGGAGGGTTGCGGCTTTCACGAATTATAAGAGGACTTCTTTACCGCAATTTGGTCTAATTACCATTCCAAGATCCAACCTCGGTAGCCACGCAGGCTGTCCGGGCCTGCGTCCACATCACGCATCGATCTCTTGGAAGGAACTTGCCTTCAAAGTTTTTGGAAGCTGCTGCAAGCTCCCTTGGAGCGTTGATTATGTGTAAGAGACATCACACCACGAGTCTGGCAGGAGGCGTTTTATTTGACGCAAGCGACAGTGGCAGAAAAATCTCTTGAGATTTTTCTGCCACAAGATTGTGCTTCGTAAACTTGCTTGTCCAGCTCTAGCTGGCAACAAAACTAGAGCGGGCAACCGAAAGCCGATTTTGGTTTTGGGCCAAATCGTGACGAACATGCAGCTGTCATTGCGACTGCCCAAAGCGAGGCAACCGAACCCGCCATTGCCCACCAGCCATCCTGCGGAAGAGACGGGGGACGTGCAGGGTGACAGTCGGTCTCTCCCTCCCTGCCCCCCAACCACACACACACACACTCCCGGGCATTTGACAGTGGGGTAAGCGCACAGTTTTCAATCTAGATGCTTGAGCTTAGTTTTAACGGCGGGGCGCCCTTGGTCACTCCTCCCGTGGCCGCCAACTCTATTGCTTGTATTCACTTGCGAGGTGCGCATTCAGGCAACCATGTGAGTGCGCCGTCACTGGCTACGTCGGGCTCCGCGGGATGGCGGTACTTGCCCCTGCTAAGCACACGGTGTGTGTTTAATGTGTGAGTGCGATTAATAACAGTCCAATGTGAGTGCGATTAATAACATCTCTGTTGACCCCACCATCGAAAATCGCGCTGAAAGGGAGCAGACGACGCACGCCGGTGTTTTTTTTTTTCTCCGGCGTGCGGACGCAGTGGCCCAAGCCGCGCCATTTCCGTGGCGCATTGGCCATGTCTGAGGCCGTTTCCAGTGTTGCCAAGCGATGAACTTGACAGCTAAACTTTTCAACGAATAAAAAAAATTCGTTCAACGTTCAAAAATATTCAGCGAATACGTTGCGCTGCTGAGCACTAGGTCGCGGGTTCGATTCCCGGCCGCGGCGGCCGCTTTCCTGATGGCGCAACAGAACCACAACAGAACCACAACAGAACCACAACAGTACCACAACAGAACCACAACAGAACCACAACAGAACCACAGCTCCTCTGTTTCAGAAGATTTCCTGCCAAGTGAAACTGAGTTTAATTTTTTGACTCGTATAGGTACTATTCGTTGAAAATTGATTGATTGTTTGGTTTAACGCGCCGACGCAACGCAGGCGATGAGGTGCGCCGTAGTTGAGGGCTCCGGATTAATTTTGACCACATGGGGATCTTTGTCGTGCGCCGAAATCTCGTACACACGGGCGTTTTTGCTTTTCGCCTCCATCAGAAAAGCGGCCGCTACGGCCGGGAATCGAACCCGCAACCTTATGCTCAGCAGCACAACGCGTGTGCCACTCCTTCCAGAGACGACTTGCAGCCACCGCCGCCGCTGCCTCAAGTCGATAACGAAGAGCTGTTGGAAGTCTACAGTGGTGAGGATGACTTGGCATCCTCCACTCGCCGCGAAGCAGCCGTCGACCTCTTCGATGCATATGACGACGATTACTAGCGCCACAACTATGCAAATAAACAATGATACTAAAACATTACTATGTGTCCGGCAACGCTCGCGTATACAACAGCCTCGCCATTCAAGCCTTGCGCGTGAGTGCAAGCTTTCCTGAATTCTTTTCATGGAGGCAGAAAATGATCAGCATTTAGGAATAAGCATCAGTAGGCATAAATAAGGTGTTTTAATTCAATACGATAGCGGGGATAAAAATTAGTCGGGGATTCTTCAAGGTGCAGTGTCGCTTAAATATAAGAAATGTTTTCTGTTTAACAAAATAAGTTCAGACGGAATTTTATTGAATAAAGCAAGGCATATCCGGGGTAACTAAACCTCAAGACATCTTGAAATGCTTCAGTAAAAACATCAAAGCCCCATTCTAAAGTGAAAGATGGTTAAAACGCTAAGCTTTGTCCAGTTCAACCCGAGTCAGTCAAAGTCAAAAATCCAAAGTGCTTCTACCGTGCCGGAATGCCGCAATCGGTAAGACGTTGGCTTTATGACGCGAGGCACTTAGGTCGGATTCCGATCTCGGGGAGCATTTTTTTTTTCTTTTGAGGGGCTCGATATACCCTCTCCGAAACCCATCATCATCTTGTGCACTGATGATGATGATGGTGATTGCTATTGGTCTCCCCTTTGAAACGGGGTGATGACATGTCATCTTACCAAACAGGACTAATATAACCGTGTTTTACACTCTTGGTTTAATACTAGCGCTGCTTAGGGCAGGTACTAAAGCTTATTAGGCACGAAATACTTTTTTTCCCTGTTACAAAGGTGGTAACTGTCCTAGGCAATATTCCCCTCTCTGCTTTTCGTCCACCAGCATTCTAATCTTCTTTTCGTCCCCTAGACAGCCTCGAAGTTAACTTCCTCTGTGATACCCTTAAATCCTAGGGCTTCTGAAAGCGTAATATTCGCTTCATGTAGATTTGGATGGATACCCTCACATGTGGCGCATAGTTTCTGTTTCTTTTCCGCAGACCACGCATACCCCATCGTTTTGTGAATACTTCCCCACAAAACTCTTAGTTCACAGGCAACCTGCTCTAGCCTCAAAAAGCAAAGCACTGCCCTGGGAATTATCGTAGAAATTTTCCTTTCTGATGTTCAATTTCTCAGCCCTGTACATCTCTAACGACGTTTTAGCTTCCATTTTTTCCCTCCATTTATTCGTTTCTATCTGCCTTGCCTCTTTTTTGGTTACCTTGGCTGTTTTGGGTTCTCCACTGTTCTTTCCGTATTTCATCGTTACCCTTCTAGTCTTTCTTAACCACTGCGTGTCCACGCTTTCAAGTATAGGTACCTAAAAACCTTAGCTGCCCACCTTCGTTGATCCATTGCCCTCAACCTCATTTCAAAGAATATTTTACCCTGAGCTTCTCTAACTTGAAACGACGCCCAGCCCATATCTCCCTGAACTGCTTCGTTAGTCTCGTTCCTCCTAAGATAACACGCTAAAGGTTTGCTCAAGTCAATTTAAGTTTACCGCGTTCCACCTCTCCAAGCCAGGTGCCTCGATGCCAGTGCTGCCGTACGGCGGAGACACGCGTAGATCAAGGCACCCTACTACAACGTATATAGAACCACGTTGCTCTACTCCACGAGTGTTCAAAGCGGAATGTGGAACCTATCTAGTGGAACCTTTCGTTGCTGTTGTCGTTTGATTTTTTTGGAGGCCGCCAGGTAGCGCGGGAAACAGCAGGCGCCGGTTTTCTGCAGTTGATGTGGTATTTCATTTGCTATTGCAAAAACTGAGCACCCGTGAATTTTTTATTAAAGGGACACTGCAAATGTCACTTAAGTATGGATTTAGTGCCTTAAATTTGCGTAATGTCTTGCTCTTGTTCAACAATGTTGACAAGTGTGAACATTAACACCGGAATTACACGTTTAGATTTTGCTGTGGGTATACTTTTGCGCAGTTTCTGTTGCACTTTGGCCGGCTGGCTAAATAGAGTCACAGACAGACGGACAGACATACAGACAGACAAAAATTTCTGCATTTACGTCGCTCAGGAAAGACTATCTCGTCTTAAAAAAATTGGCGCAGCTTGCACTAGCGGTGCAAGGCTGGAGAAACAGCAGAGCTGGGGGTCGACCTATAGCTGAGCCCCACACTGACAGCGGTTACCAAGAGAGAGGGAGCAGCCGGTCCCCACCAGTGCAGAGCCGTTTTGGACGGCACTTTAAAGCAAATACCATTAAAGTATGCACAGTGTTTTGTTCAGTAGTAGTCGTCATCATCCCTTTCGTCGTCATCTCCCGACATCCACATCTTCGACAGCTGGTCCGGTGGCCGTGTCCACGTGTGGATTGTGAAAGGATGGCTTGACAGATTCGTCGTCATCGTCTTCGGCGCGGCAAGCCCGTGGTGCGCCTGTCGCTACACGACGACGACGAAGGCCGGAGCTCCTTATCTGGCGTAGCCCACGCGCTAGCCTGACGACGTCGCGAGGCACGCGCTCACGCGCGCTCGGGGTTTTACATCTCCGGCCTAAACAGCTCTGCAGTTTAAAATCAATATAGGTGGCCAGACTGAGTAGTTGCGCGGCCCACATTGGTTATGAATGTGTCCGGCACGCTCAAGCTTGCGGGTATGCGGCTGCGTGTGTTTTTACCAAGGTGAGGCCTTTCCGGGAGGTTTTGGTGACTGCAAAGGTACGAAGTAGTTGGGAGACGGAGGAGGTGCAGAGTTACCTCTCAGTGAAGGGCAGCCGACGGGATGTCACAGTGGAGCGTACTTACGTACGCAAGCCCGCAAACACGCGCGCACACGAAAGTCGTTTAATGCAATGATACAGATAAGCTGATCCTTACCCCTTCTTGTTATAAAGAGTTCAGCGCCTCTGCTGCCTACCTTTGCAGCTCCATAGAGTCACATAAGGATGCGTATCAGATTCATTGATTCAAAAATACGCAATAGCGGAACCATTGCTAATCTCATCCTTCAGGTAGATCACTGCCGGCATTTCACTCTGCTTTATACCGCTCTGCTTATTCAGCGTACATGTATGGTGTGTTATGGAAAATCAATCAATCAATCAATCAATCAATCAATCAATCAATCAATCAATCAATCAATCAATCAATCAATCAATCAATCAATCAATCAATCAATCAATCAATCAATCAATCAACCTCAGGTAGCAAACGACCGGTACAGTGCGAAAACCCGGTATACAGGTTAACCCCAAGGAACAGTAACGAAAAAAAAAGCACAAATAATTGCCGTCTGTTGGCTACAAAAGGCAAATGAGTTGCTATAAGTGATATAGAAGCCGAAAAACGGGTGAGGGAAGCCACAAATAATAATCGCATTAAGATAGCGTATGTTTCGAAATGACGGGTACTCAACGGCGACCCGTGATGATGTTGGTAAAGCTATCATTCAATTGCTACTCTCATCCGCGGCGGAGATCATAAATAGCAGAATAAGCGCATGTCTGCCTAAACGAGCAGCGGCGGCGTTCGCTGAAGGTTATTGCAGTGAGATTTTAGAAGGAAGGAAGGAGAGATAGCGCAAGCTCCCACGACCTCAGGCCCATTGATGCGGGAGCGTTGTTCAAACTCCTTCGCTCGCAATACTATAGAATTACGACAAAAGGGAACGTAACAGTATTGGTACCGGCTGCCCGAGGTTCAGACTATATACTGTAAGAAACGGCAGAAGTGAGTATCCCGTTAAAAAAAAATACACAGTTATGTACACAATACATTTCCGTCGGTACAGCACGTTGCTATGAAGGGATACCGCTTAACCTTAAGATACTATAGCTCACACATCGCAACCTGGTGAAATAACCTATGTAACAGGAACTGCTTTCGGCAATTTGAATCGCTAGATTTGGTTGGCGCATAAACATTATCGTAATCCTTGCTCCCCACTTTTAGCAATACATGGATTGCTTTGACGTCGGCGTAGCTGCCATGCTTGTGACCCACAAGCACGGTGAAAGGCTGCAGACTATGTTAGCTTTGGGAGCGCTGAAGTATCTGGAAGTGGCTCACAAGAAAGGGTTATGATTACGCAATGTGCAAGCCATGTACGAAAATATTCCGGGAGGCTAGTCCGAGTACAGCATGGCAACGAAACGGTGAACGAAGAGGGAATTGAGCAACCAACGCCCCACTGGAAGAACACCTTGTTATTTGGTAGACGACAGTCGGTTGCCTTGTCGGCAGGGAAAAAAAGTCACTTTATTGCAAAAGGTGGTACTTAAAGTGGAATCTTGCGCACTTGACGACGGGAGGCCTATGATAATGCAATGGCACATTTTCGGACGAAAGACAGAGTCGTTCCATGCGGGAACAGAATTGGCGGGTATAAAACCGCTCAAGCAGCTCACGCCTGCTGCTCCGGCGAAATAAAATGTTATTGGAAGGGCGCTCACAACTTTCACCAGCTGATTGAGAAGCCGAGGTGTTCACACCAACCGCGACAGCGCTAACAAAAACTGGCATCGCTTTCGCAAAATTCGTGCTTAACGGCCAAGTCTGACGCCAGAGCACTGCCATTTGACGTCATCGACCAGGCGCTGCTTCCTGGTGTGTGTGTTCAGTAAACCTTCCACGTGCGGAGCAAGAGACGTTACGCGGGAGCTTTTCCTAACATTGTGCGTAGGCATAAATTACGCAATGCAGCAACGAAAAAAAAAATGTACGTGGTTAAATTCTTCTGATGCAGCGTAGTTCCCCGGCGTTCACGGGACGCAGACACGAGTCGTAGAAGATGGGAGGCCAGCGTCCGCGTCTATGGATGATGACCACTTTTGGCGAAGGGAGGCCGGGGTGTGAAGTCGCGCCGTCTTGGGTCAAGCGAATTCTCTCATCTCAACGCTGTTCTGTATACCTGGCTCTGTGCCACGCTAGGTGGCCGTGACTTTTTCTAAATGCGTGTGCGTGCGTGCGTGCGTGCGTGCGGATTTGTCCGTATGCGCACGCGTGCAGGCGTATTTTCTCGCGTGTGTGTGTTTGAGTGTGCGTGCGTGCGTGTGTACTCTGCGCACGCGTGTGTGTGTGTGTGTGTGTGTGTGTGTGGAGAAGAAATGCCCGCCGGGTGGGATCTGAACCCACGACCTCCAGAATACGCGTTTGCTGCGATGATAACTACGCTACCGGCGGGGCTGTTTTCCCCTCCACTTTCTCGGGTATTTATGTTTAGGTATTTTTGTTTCCTTTGCTTGGGGGTGGTAGCCAGCGCCACTCGGACTACTCGGGGTGAAGGGGACCTTCTTTTTAACCCCTGGGCCGTGACTAGAGTGTCTACGACATGTAGAGAGGGGTCGACCAGTGTTGAACCTTCTTAAGCAACCTATGGCACCAAGACTGCCAGAACAGAGTCCCTCGCTATGCATGTAGCGAATCAGAATGGGAAATGAGGGGCTCGTTGAATTAAGACAGAAATAAGGGTTGGCAGTCAAGAAAGCCTCGGAAAGCAAAGGGAAGAGTGTATAGGTCATTGAAATAGATGAGGAATTTGGAAAGAGAGAAAGAAGTTGGTTCGGATCCCACCCGGCGGGAATTTTTTCTCCAGTTTCTTTCTGTCTTTCCAAATTTCTCATCTATTTCAATGTCCTACTACACTTTCCCCTTTGCTTTCCGAGGCTTTCTTGACTTCCAACTCTTATTTTTCTCTCCCTCTCTCTCTCTCTCTCTCTCTCTCTCTCTCTCTCTATATATATATATATATATATATATATATATATATATATATATATATATAAGTAAAGAGTCGGATACACAGCAAGAACAATAACAAATAATGTTTACTTACGTAGCGGCAACGGGACTTGCCTTCATCAGAGTAAAGTTACATGATGGCTGCAAAATCATGTAACTTTACTCTGACGAAGGCAAGTCCCGTTGCCGCTACGTAAGTAAACATTGTTTGTTATTGTTCTTGCTGTGTATCCGATTCTTTACTTATACTATTTCTGCGCGCTTTGTGAGTTTAGCTTTTTCTAGATTTATATATATATATATATATATATATACAAGAAGAGATGAAAAACTTCGAACAAGGTAAAAGCACGATTGTGGCCTCAGGAAAGCAAGTTCTCTTTGCTGAAACGTAGGCCACAATCGTGCTTTTACCTTGTTCGAAGTTTTTCTTCTCTTGTGTTCTCTACCATCTTCAAAGTTCTACTACTCCCTATATATATATATATATATATATATATATATATATATATATATATATATATATATATATATATATATATATATATATATATATATATATATATATATATATATATATATATATAAAGAGAGAGAGAGAGAGAACGTTTATAGGAATTAAAAATGGGGATGTCGTGCTCTTGAGCCTATCTAACACTGAGTTCCGAGCTCGTACATCATGACGAATAATAAAGAAAAAAATGGCCGCGTATCGGCTCCCTTCGCTGCAAATGTCGTCGTAAAACGATAGTGTTCTGGCGCCTCTGCCGCGCAAAGGCCTTTCTTCCCTTCAATGTCCACCTCTCAAGCTCTTCCCCTGCCATCTCGCTTCCCCCCACGATAAAGGCGGTGGAGGTTTGCTCGAGTCAACTCAATTCTCCCGTGTTCCACCACTCGCGCGCTATCTGCAGGAATTTATCGTTACTGCTGGACTTGGAATGCCGCCACAAGGTCTAGGCTAGGGCTCGAGCTCCTTTTGTATTTTTTGGACAAAATACTTCTAATGCGTATTGAATATTTGCTATCGCAAATATCAAGCGCACATTTTTTTTCCAATTAAAAGAAGACTGCCTAGCACCAGTTATGTACTGCTTTACCTCAAATATGCCTGATGTTACCTTTTTGCATAAGAATTCCACAAGTATAAAGTGTGGTACCAGATTTAGTGGTTTGGAAAGGTTTTGCCCCATAAAATTCTTGTTTCAGGATTCTGCTACCTTTTAACCGGGCGGCCGAATACAGGGACAGGTGTAGACTCAACTGAGTTCCCCGGGAGGGCGCTGGTGCACTACTTTCTGGGAACTTCTCGCTCAATGTTTTATGACGAACGCATTGCCGCTTTCTCTGCCGAGAAGCCACCGCCATTTTATGCCTATGTTGTCAAAACACTCAGAAACGTCCAGTCTATCTTGCTAAGCCTAAATTTTAGGGAAGTACGGCAAACGAAGTGTGCGAAAAATTGGCAATAAACCAGTTAGACAATCAACAGATAGCAATATCACGCGGGTGGCACCCTTTTGCATCAGCTGACATCGGCGGCACTTCCGTCTGATGTTGGGGATTTCGGATGGTTACGTGGCTGGGAAGTTCTCCCGACGCGGTACCGTCTGGCGAAATTCGGCGTTGTGCGTTCCTCACTATGCCCGCACTGCGGCCACACTGAAACATTCGGACATGCCTCGTTTCACTATCGTGTAGCGGCAACGTTTTGGACTGGGTTAAGCAGGTTGTTTCGTCTTACACTTAGAATGAGCACACGTTCAAATGACGTGTTGGTGGACTTCCCGATGTATGCTGGTGCTTTTGTGTTGCGGCGAAATCGTGGTGCCGCGTGTCTTCGCGCCCGACCGCAACGGGCGATGTTTCCACTGCTGTGGCGTGTGCGGTCAATCCTCCTGAGTCACTTAGAAAATGAGTTGGCAGCTCTAGGCGAAGAAGCGTTCCTGTTACGCTGGTCCACGCGCTTCATAATAGCCAGGAACAACATACTGAGCATCACTATTGTGCCGTATTGACTTTCAACGAGTTTCTGAACTCTTTGTGTGAACACCTGTGAACTTTTTATGGATTGATTTTGCAGTAGCTTGTTTAACCACCACATACCTGTGTTGAACGCCCGGAGTACTTGGAAACTGATTGGGCTTTTTTTATGGTTTTAGGACAGCGCTGCTACCACTAGTCGCTGCGTCCTGATATGTGGATTGTAATAAATTCTCTTTTCACAAAGTCATGCAGACTAGGGCTGCGCGTCAGTTAAAAACTTTACTCAGGTTAATGGGTTCGATCTAATGGGTTAATTGATCTATTAGTCGGTTGCGTTGGTTGAGAAATAAAAATGACCAAAAATAATATTTTAAGAATTACAATGTAAGTACAATATTTACTATAATAAAAATAAGATCAATGAGCTCGTCGGTCTGCTCACACACATTCCAAGTAAGGTGAGCAGGTCATCATCATGGCGCTGATGGGAGCGAGACGCTTATCGACGTGTTCACCACTCTTACTTTTCTAGAATCAGGAACGTCGGCACTCACCGTGGTTTCAGGGGAAGCCATTTAATCGTGGTTTACTTAGGACAGAGTTGACTTATACACCGGCCAAATGGTGCAAGTGCATGCTAGCCGATTTTGGTACCATGTAAATTTCTCACCAGAGCAGCCACTTTATTGTTTGTCTACGGTCCAAGCTTTCGGTTTTATTCACTATCATCCCCTAGAGTAGTTGCATCGTTTTCTGTTGTGACGTCAGGCGGGTTATTTGAGCATGCATATGATCCTCGACACGCTTGCGCACAACTTCAACACGGTGCTCTTGTTTCAATTTGCCCGCATGTCTTTAACTGGGCAAAGAATTCCGGGCCATTTCTACTGACGTGAAATTTGGGGAGGGGCGAAGCATGCGGTGTATAAGTGTATTCTTGGCATCTTGACATTTTTTACAACGGATATGAAATGGTTGGGGGTTGATGTATGCAGCTTTGCTGTAGAAGTCTCGTGCCTTTGAAGTACGAAGCGTACTAGCGCGAGGCATAAACGATTGTCCCGGTGTTTTTAGTACGCGTTAGGCTATGTACAGACCTCTGACGTAACAGCCATATCGTGAGCTCATGGCCGTACAAAAAAAAAAAAAAAAAAAAAACACGGCTTGTCACGCAGTTTGGTTGGCCGAGACGTTAAATGGCGTCATTCTTTAAAGATATTACGACAGTTGCGGCAACAGCCCGAACCCTGCCTGAACCCCCCGGCTGCGTATTTCCAAACGCTTCGCTGCACAGAGCACCCACGTGACATGTCTGTTCGCGCGATGGAGAAGGGTAATTAAACGTGGTCGTTGGCTGCACCCCAAACCCAAAGCAACCTAAAACGCACCAAATCACCATTATTCACAGAAAACAACGCGCAGATTTAAGTTAAAAAAATAATTTAGAAAATGAAATTTAGCAATGAAAGAAAAACTAAGAGATAGAGGCTCGAACCCAAGCGGTCAGCGCCAGTACTCAGAATACTCTACATCGAGGCTACAGAGCCCGAGCGGTGGGCTAGTTGTAGCAGGTGCTCAAAAGAATAGCGCGCGCAGTGGCATCACACACGTCACGTGGGCGCTCTGTGCAGCGAAGCGTTTGGAAACACGCAACCCGGCCTTACGAAGCGTTCCAGCGCGAGGCATAAAATAGTGTCCCGTTGTTTTTTTTAGCACACGTCAAATTCCAGCGCGAGGCGTAAACGAGTGCCTTGGTGTTTTAGTACCGTGACTACATGAAACGGCGGTTACGACGACGACATGAGACGCCAACAGCCCGAGCCCCCAAGGTGCTTCGCCCCTAAAAAAAAAACCGTGACCGAAGCATTCATCGATTAATCGGAAGGTTAGTCGATCAATCGCCCACCCTAATACAGACGTAAATTTTTGGGTTTAAGTAACCCAAAACAGTCTGCAGTCTTTAAAGGGAAGCACGGCCCGCCACGAGCGTAGCCAGCGAGAGCTCACTCCACTGGCTTGCGGCTCAAGCAGTCGGTTGGTTTTCATCGCGATAGCCCGGCAACTGGTCCTCTCATCCTATTCGCCACACAATCCTGCAAAACAGGGGCTCAGGTTGGCTTCACGCAGGGAGTAAAACTTATTGAGTGCTGTGCCCAACTGGCGAGGTGAAACACAGCAAGCACCGAGCGGTTGCCGGCAATATGGCGAACGACCAAAAAAATCACCGTACTTTCATGGTCTGGTTGGGTGTACTATGTTGAGGTTTAGCTACGTTACGGGATTTCTTTATTGAATAATGAGGACAGCGGCCACATCTCTGTGTCCCAGACAAAGGGCACACACGTTTGTTGCAACGAGGTTTTATTATAGCGCGACCCACCGTGGTGGCTCAGTGGCTAAGGCGTTGCGCTGTTAAGCACGAGGTCGCGGGTTCAAGTCCCGACCGCAGCGGCCACTTTTCTGATGGAGGCAAAAGGCAAAAATGCCCTCTGTACGAGATTTCGGCGCACGTTAAAGATCCCCAGGTGGTCAAAATTAATTCGGAAACCTCCACTACGGCGCGTCTCATCGCCTGTGTTGCATCGCGTTAAACCCCACAATCAGTCAATTATTGTAGCGCGGTTACGCCAATCAGAGCGCAGGCTCTACCTAGTGTGCCGCACAGGTGGCCGCCAAAAAGCACGCGCGGCATTGCCTAATCTCAGGGGGGCGAGAGACGCCCTGCGTGGCAAGCAGCATATATAGTTTCACACTAATATATGCTAGAGGGAAATCTGGCGCCACTGTCTTGGGGAGCCGCGCTTCAGCGAGCGTTCCGTCGTGCACCGGGCAGGCACGTTCCACTTGTCCTTGTCATAATTTGAGAACAGGCTCAAAAGTTGGCTCTGGCTGCAAAAAAAAAAAAAAAAAGGAACAATACTACTGCAAAATATTATTCAAATTTGCTTTGTTATTATCAAAGTGATAACCCAAAAAGATTTATTTGGCAGTGATTATTTGGAAGCTTCATGCACGATGAACAAAAAAGAATATTACCCATTTTTGTTTATTTTGGCTTCGAGACAAAAAAGAAGACGTATGGCCACGCTAAGCCAAGTAGGCGAGCAACGTCGCTAGCAGTGGTGGCGTTGCCCACGGCAGCCCACGATTGCAGCGCCAGATTTCTCTCTAGTAATATATTATAGTATGAAACTCTATGGCGAACAGTATACGCGACTCGGGATAGCGGCGGCGGCGGTGGGCAGGAGTATTAAGTGGGGTTGTAACCATACTCCTTCGGTAGGTGGCCTTGATTCCCAGCGCAGCGCACAATGTTGGATAGCTAGCTTATTAAAACCGAGCTTACACTCATCTGCCTAAAGTCGACTTCACCTCTAAACAGAAATGCATTCCTGGAAAGACATTTTTTCAGCAGCAATATAAGATATTTTTCACCAACATGCAGGCTCCCACACTTTTTTATTCTTTATGAATTTTTTTATACGCTGAAAACAGGCCGAGTTTTTGTTGCACACGGGCGCGAAAACCGGGAGATTAGACGTATAGAGCTTCGCTGTAAAACACGAGAGCCGCTAGCCGCCGCGCTTCTTCGCCGTCGTCTGCGGTGTCGCACCACACGCCACGTAGCCACGCAGGGGGTGGCGGGTGCGTCCTCACGGCGTCGTCATAGTCTTGCGGACTTGTGTGTCCCGGCGGGTAGGCAGTTTTTTTTTAAATTGCGATAGTATGCCCTTCGGTGCAAAGACCTAAAGGTACAGGTTGTCACCCGTTTCCCAGAGGAAGTCCAGAGGACAGCGGTAGTGGGGCTTCATTAGCCATCGCCGGAGTTCAAGGTTCTCCTATGATGCAGGCAGACCTGTGCCGCGAAGGTGTCGGGATCTCGCTGCACTCAGGGAAGGGAACTACCATAAAATTTTTTTAGTGTCAGCGTCTTCGGGAGGAGCCGTACAGAAGGGCAGTTCGTGGTGAACAGGGCATCGTATTGCGGTTGCCACGCCCGGGTTACCGCAAGAGAGAGGGCCACCCTAACTCGAAGTCTACACAGCAGGATCTCCTCCCAGCGAGCGAGCCCACTGGGAAAGTCTGTACCACACGAAGGGCTGAGAGCGCATGTGGCGCGACGCAGATCTTCCTTTAGTTCGACAAAGTGTTCATATGGATCAGTTGTAAGCAAGGACAGCGGGCGTGGAACCGGCGTAACGTGACATGAACTATCCGGCGCAATATGAGCGGTGATAGTATTACGCCTGAGCCACTATAGTGGGAGAGGGCAGGGGTATGTGTCCGTCTCTTGAGACAGACGAGTTAGAGCCTACACGGCGCAAATCCCTTGCACTCAGGACATTAGGCCCCATGTCGGCGCTGGTCTTCCGTATCTGAGCTGGTCAGAGAATTTCTTAGTTGACTGTTCTTCCCAGTGCTGGACACGAGGACTCCGGCCAGTCACATTGAGAGAGGTCCGGAGTATCGTATTGAGGAGTGGGTAGCATCATCAGTGACATCATCAACATCGCTTATGTTTACTTCCCTTAAATGACTTGTTTAGCAAGCAAAAAACAAAGAAAATGCGTCTTTCTTTTCTCAATTTCTTTGCGTGCATTGCTCAACTCTGGCACAAGAAAGTTAAAATAATGAATATTCGATTCCATATTCGATTCCAATGAACGTCGATTCCATATTCATTCTTGGCGATTTCAATTTTCCCGCGATTGACTGGAACCAGTTGTCTTCCCCTTGCCGCATGTCTACAGAATTTATCAACCTAACCTTAGACTTTAACTTATCGCAAATGGTGAATCAGCCCACTCGCGGTTCTAACATCCTCGACCTACTTCTCACCACCGCTCCTGAAACAGTAAATACCATACTGAACATAGATGGATTCAGCGATCACAGTCTTCTTCAAGTAACCCTTAACATTCGACTACCTTTCTCTGGCATTGAACAGAAAAAAATCCGTGATTACAATAAAGCTAACTACAGCAAAATCAACGCTGAACTAGAAACCTTCTACAATGACATATTCCTGCCATCCTTTTCCAATCGTGACGTCAATGATAACTGGGTGCTCTACAGAAACAAATTATGTGCGCTAGCAGATCGGTATATTCCACTTGTTTCCGTCAAAAATGATAAAACTAACCCCTGGTTTACAAAATCCATCCGACAGCTCAGAAATAAAAAGAAACGTCTATACCGCGCGGCAAAACGACTTGGTACGTCCTCGGCATGGGAGGCGTACAAAAATGGTATGGAAATATACTGTTCCACAATTAAATCTGCTAAGCAAAAGTATTTCTCTAACGATTTGCCTTCCCTTCTGAAATCAAATCCTAGAGAATTCTAGAAACAAATATCTCCGGAACACGATGTTCAACAGATTTCCTTGCTAGATGATCACCATGTTCCCTTCTCAGACAGTCATTGCACCTCAGCATTTAACACCTTCTTTTCATCTGTTTTCACCCGGGAAGACCACACCGATGTTCCGAACGTTCCTGATCTCAACATAGATTACATGCAACCTATTGAAAAAACGCCTGAGGGCATCGCACTTCTTGTCACTAATCTTAAGCTATCTACTTCAGCTGGCATTGACGATATAAATTCCAAAGTTCTGAAAAACACCCTTTCTGTTTCTGTTAATATCCTGTATCACATTTTCAGACAATCATTAGCAACAGGCCAGCTTCCCATTGACTGGAAGATTAGTAAAATAGTCCCCGTGTTTAAAGCCGGCGATAAACATTCACCCGAAAGTTATCGCCCCGTCTCTCTAACGTGCATCTGCTGCAAACTTCTGGAACATATAATCGCTTCTCATGTTTTCCGGCACTTAGAATCTAACCACTTCTTTTTTGTCAACCAACATGGATTTAGAAAAGGTTTTTCGTGTGAAACACAGCTGCTGGAATTTACGTCAGAACTACATTGCAACATGAACAATAACCTTCAGACTGACTGCATTTTTCTCGATTTTTCGAAAGCATTTGATCGTGTACCCCACTGCCGTCTGATTTCTAAATTATCTTCACTTCGATTAGACTCGCTCACTTTATCTTGGCTTCAAAACTTTCTTTCGCTCCGCCAGCAGTTCACGGTAATAAACAATATCCAATCCCCGCTTTCCCACGTAACCTCAGGTGTACCGCAGGGGTGCGTCCTCGGCCCCCTGCTATTCTTAATTTATATTAACGATTTGCCAATCAGCATGTCATCTCGCATGCGAATTTTCGCCGATGATTGCATTATATATCACTCAATAACCTGTGCTGACGACCACCTAACACTGCAAAATGACCTCAACAAGATTAATGACTGGTGCAAAAAATGGCTGATGTCGCTAAACAAGCAGAAGTGCAAAATTATGTCTTTCACACGCAAGCAAAATATTTCCAGTTGTTCGTACATCATTGATGATTACCCTCTGTCGCACGCATCCTCCTACAAGTACCTAGGTATTCATTTCACACCAAATCTTTCTTGGTCACACCATATCACCACCATTTGTGCAAAAGCTTCAAAATCATTGGGATACTTACGCCGAAACTTGCATAGCTGCCCATCCCATGTTCGTCAACTTGCTTATCAGACCTTCGTTCGCCCACAACTTGAATTCGCCGCATCCACCTGGTCCCCTTACCAAAATTACCTAATCAACATGCTTGAAGCGATTCAAAATAGGGCAGCCCGTTTTATCTCGAGAAATTACGACTACCATAGCAGCATAACGGAAATTAAGCTCTGCCTTTCTCTTCAATTGCTGAGTACTCGGCGGGATATTTCTCTTCTATGCCTCTTCCATAAGTATGTTTACAGTAATAAACCATTCCCATTTCAACTTGATATACCTTCCGTTACATCTCGCAGGTTGCATAATAACTTAAGTTTCACGCGATTATATGGGTCAACCGACGCCTTTAACTCATCGGCTCTTCCTTACGCCATTCGCTTGTGGAATGATCTCTCGAATGACATCGCATATCAATCAGACCCCGAAAAATTCAGACAACTTCTCCACTCTTTCTTTCAGTGATAGAAACTTCGACTGGTTCTTTTTCCAAGTATTTGTGCCACCTCCTGTATCGCTCCAGTGTAATTATATCCATTCGTTTTTACTCCGGTTCCTCCCGCTTACAGATTAAGGCCTTGTGTACGGTAAAACAGCATCGGGCTCTTCTTTTTCTTTCTTTTTTCTTACCGCTTCACACTTTGTGACCGCTGCATTTTTGTAGTTTATAATGTCCTTATACACAGAAGTAAAACTCTGTTATCGCCCTTTATTATCCTGTGTTTTCGAAACAAGAACAAGTTGCTTTCTGCGCTTTGTTATAGAATATTTTTAACGTGTGTAGTAGGTGTTTTTTACTAAGTTGTATTGCGCATATTTGCATTCCTTCCCACCTGCAATGTTCCTATGTATGTGTCACTTCAAGTGACTTTTTTTTGCACATTCTCTTCTTTTTCTCTTTATTTGCTGTTCCGTTCTTTCAAAGTTCATTCAAAGTTTGATGTTCCCTTACAGTTCTGTCGCGACACTCACCCTTTGTTACCCCCCTTACACAATGCCCTGCAACAAGGGCCTGTAAGGTATTTTTAAATAAATAAATAAATAAATAAATAAATAAATAAATAAATAATAGAGATTACAGAACCAAAGTCTTCTATTACGTACGCCTAAAGGATATTTTTAGCCTGTACTAATAATTCGTAGTCCAAGCATTGACGTGCACGAGTGTTCTGATGGAGGCGAAAAGCAAAAACGCCCGTGTGTACGAGATTTCGGCGCACGGTAAAGATCCCCAGGTAGTCAAAATTAATCCGGAGCCCTCCACTACGGCGCGCCTCATCGCCTGCGTTGCGTCGGCGCGTTAAACCCCACAATCAATCAACGTGCACGAGTGTCAGAGCACGCGCCGGTAACTGAGAAGAAAGACGTGGATCGTGCGTTCACTGCCCGTTTGTTTCGCAGCTCTACGGTCCAGGTTCTCTCACCCTCCCTGAGATCTTCAGCGTCATGGACAAGCAAGGTCACGGCAGCGAGTTGACCCCAGGTACGCAGTCAGGGCAATTTAATCTCAGCTTAACTTAGGGGCGCTACCGCGATGGCTGATTTACGCTATCGGCACTGCATCGGACAGAGACCGCTCTGTTATCCCCCACTTCCTGAAGCGGTTTGTGCCAATGGTCTACGGCGCTGGCATTAGACAAGGCGCACAGAAAGACAGCCGTGATGAACGCATCACATTCTTCTTGCTTTTTGATTATCTACCTAATCGGTCGACTAGATGCCTTCTTTCTGCGAGCGCCTGTGGCTTGACCCGTGGTAATCATGGCTGTCGGTCCACTGTTAAAGGGAATCGGCGAGTACGTGGCCGCTGCGCTCCGCGAAGCGGCGGCGCCGAAATGTGGCAAGAATCGGAGACAGCCGGCGCATGCGCACTGACCACATGAGGAGGGAGAAGCCGCTCTGTCGTCTGCTACGGCGTTCCGCTGTGCCTCTCAGCTTGCGAGAGCTCAGGAATTTCGCACTCGAAGAATGCCGAGGGGCGAGGCGAAGCGCCGTAGAAGACAGAGCGGCTTTTCCTGCATCGTTCGGTCAGTGCGCATGCGCCGGCTGTCTCCGATTCTCGCACATCTCGGCGCCGCCGCTTCATGGGGCTCAGAGGCCACGAGATCGCTGGTTTCCTTTATCAGTGGACAGTACTGTACCTCGGGAAGGGCGCCGACGCTAGCTGATACGTGAATTGAATGTTTCCGACAGAGGCGGTGGTGAGCGCGCCATCTTTCACGAATGGCACCAGAATCACCATCATATATGTTGGGCGGAAAATATGAGCGCACCGTGCTTTTCATTCTTAAAACGTTAGTATCATACTGGGTAGTTGGGAGAGTTGGTGGGTGTTCACTGTCGCGGGTGCGCCGTTACACAACATTGGTAACATCTTGGAATGTTCAGGATTATCCGCTGCGCAGTTATACTATCCCGTGTGCGCCAATCACATTGGTACTAGCACAGCTCTACGATGTACAACGGCAGCTCCCTGAACGGATATGTTGAAAAATGAAGGAAGCTCACAATAATGCGTAAGACTTGAAGGTAGCGAAGCTGTACGCAACAGTAGCATTTTTTTCTCTTTTTCGCCTCACGGCGTTGTTTAATCATCACCTCTGTGCGAACGACCACAGCTTCATGTTGGTCTTCCTCTATATATCGCACACGGTTCTGCGCCGCACGTGGCCTTCTGGCCTTCCTTCGTGGCACGCGCTTTTCGCTGCGGTGGCAGCCTCCTCGCCTTCCTCTGCCACGTCTCGCGCACGTCTCCTTTCTCTCCTCGCCTATTTCTGCCCTGCCGCCTATCTCTCCCCGTTATAGGGCCGTTGCTCCGCGCAGGGCGCTTGCGGAAGGGGGTGTGGTTTGACCTCTAGCGCTCAAGGGCAAAACTGGTGACCCCGCGAAGACTGCCCGAGGTAGCGTAGGGTAGCTTGCGCTACAAAAGGTCTATACAGCAGCATAATTTAAGGGGATTTTCTATTCTGGGTATCGTGTACGACGTAACTGTGCCCTTGCTCCATCTTATACTGCCCGGCAAAATGACGCGGAGGAGTAAGCGTAGCGCGCATCAAGGGAGGTGTTCGTTTGTGTTTCAAACGTAGTCTTTTTCAAGAGCATGTCGCAACTCTGCGCACATTTTTGTCCGCCGCAGGCATACCTGAATGCGCATGCTCCGGGCAATGAGATGAGCGCATGACAGGGGGAGTACGCACTTCATCGTGACAACAGCGCAAACATCACTTTTTAAACGACGATCCTTCGTATTCCTGGTTTTATATTTCCTGTCATGCCTGCTTTTTCCCTTGAGAACTATCATGCAATGAAATTCAGTTCCGAGTCAGCGCCGTTTCTGTGTGCCCCTTTTACTTCGTCCCCGCCTTCTTTTAGGCTGTTGTCACCATGAACGTACACCCACCTGTCCAGTTTGCTCCACTCACTGCACCGAACGCACCCTAGGCACGATGGCGGATAGACGGGAACCACATGCAATCGGCATCCGCTCCGTGCGCCGGCACGTCCGTTCGAAACAGCCCAGCCCCTTCGGCAATCCGTCCGAAGCGCCGTGCTCGGTTTTGGTACAGAACTGGAATAAACGATATTCTAGTTTGCTGTAGTTTTGTATTAGAGTGAGATCGATGCCAGCGCCGCCGCACAGGGTGGATACACGCTTTGAATGGTCCCGTGCCACCGCTATTCGGTCAAACTGCTCGACGCGTAGTTGCGATCGTTTCCCACAAGACCGAGCAACGCGAAATAGATAAGATGATTCAAATTTCGCGAGCAAACCGTGTTGTGGCGGAAATTATGACGCGGTCTTGCTACAGTGACTTGCTGCGGCGGCGGTCGAGTGCCCCATTATGGCGGCGCCAACGTATTTAGGTGTCCAACCTGTACGATTTGGTATCCTTTGTGGAGCCAGACATTAAATCATGGCTGGCTTTATAGCGACGTGTCCATGGTCACCGATTAAGCGTGGTTTGTTTTAATGCGTACCGTTCTTTGCCGAGTACCCCCACAGCCAAGACGGTGTAACTCCCTGCGTTCGAACAAAAACGCAGAATTGGCGGAAGTAGCACAGTAATCATTATAATAGTGTAAACGGAATAATTATTCGAACAGAATTTAGAAAAAAATGAAAAAAAAGAAGAAATTCTTTACCTGAACGATTCGACAAAATGACAAAGGTGCATCTGATGAAACTCCTCGAAAAACGGAAGACAAATCAAGAAAAAGCTCCCCAAAATAGCGTTCAAAATTAGAATAAAAAACATCGAAAATGAGCAAACTGTGCGACGTGCTGATTTTCCACAAAAATGCATAGCTTGTGCATGAAACACATTTATTCGTCATATTCGCGTAAAAAACGATAATTTGGTCGACCATCATTAAAAAATACATCGTAAGGAATACAAAAAGTAAATGTGTGGCTGAACTGCCACATGAAATTAGAAATACGCATGTTATACATCTCCTTTAAAATCCGCATATTAAAAAAAAGCCTGCAAAAGAACGCTTGAAATATGAATAAAAATAGCGAAAATGAGCGAACCGTGTAAGGTCATGCATTTCCACAAAAAGGCATAACTGGTGGAAGTAACACGTTTAATCGTTGTAATAGCATAAAAATAGAGATAGTCTGTCGAACAGAATTTCGAAAAAAGGCAAAACAAAGAAAAACAAAAGGTAAAAAAATGAATACATGAAATCATAAATACGCATCTTATACATATTCTCCTAAAAACGAAGACTGAACAAAATAGCGCGGAAAAGAACATTGGAAATACAAAAAAAAAAGCGAGACAAACCAACCAAGCACTACGCGTTGCATCTGCGGAAAAATACAAGTAAAGACAAGTAATAGTTATAATGATATAGATTTACTTCATTGACGGAAGGAAGCAAAAGAAAACATAAAAACAACAAAATAACGTAATGTCTGCTGTGTAGAACTCACACTCGACACAAGCGGCAGCAAAGAATGCTTCCGACAATTCTCTGAAGTACTGTAAATTTTTTGCTTCTTTGGAATTTTTTAGTTCGTCTGCACCATGCATGTTGCATTGCTTTTGATGCCCGTTCATCAAGCACCGTCTGCAATTTATCTAGCTTGCTGTCGATGTTGTTTCGCCTTTCTCTTACTCCATTGCCAGAATTATTTCCCGATACACACAGTGGGAAGTAGGTACCGGCTGCGTGCTCGAGGGGAATTGTATATAGTGAATGAACAGCTTAGTGAATAGCTTTTAAAGGAGAAAACGTTTACTTGCCTAGGTTGGCGAAAGCGCGCCCCAATTCCGCGTGCATAAATTGCGCACCCAGATGTCGTTCACAAAAAGCGCCTACAAGAGCCAACAATTCCCTACCGCATTCCATAGCGCGACACGTGTTTTAGAGCGTATACAGTAGCACAATAGAGCGTATACAATAGCACACAACTAGACCAGTGTGGTCTAGTTGTGTACGTTGACTTGCGCATAACTGTCAATTGGTTCCGGACGAACAAATACAGTGTATACGTTATGAATGGTAACATAGTAATTATCGGTACAATCGGTAATGACTGCTACATCCGCTACATTTTATGTCAGCGGTCTCGCAGGTCGCAAGGCAAGCGAACCGGAGCTGGCGAGGTTGAGGATTAAAGGAACCCTGCCACACTATCTTCAAAATTGTTCAAAGTCCTTCATGCTTTAACAGTATGGCGAACAAACAACCAGTACTTAGAATAGGGGGTCACAAAGTACGTAAGCCAGAAATTACTGCTCTATGCCCCTCAGACAACTTAGAAACGTGCAGAAAAATTTTTTCTCCTTTTTTCGGATTTGGCGTTCTTCGAGAACTCGAATTACGTCATTACAAAGGCGTAGCGGCTATTGGGAGGTTTTCTTTCAGTTGCAGTCAGTCAGTCAGTGAAAACTTTATTACAAACCAGTCAAAGAGTTAGGTGCCCCCTCCCCCCATCAGTCGGCCGGTATCCCTTGGGACTGGCGGCTTCTAGGGCGAGACTGATGATCTTGCGCTGGGCTTCGGGGGTTCGGCTGAGGAGTAGTGCCTCCCAGGATGCTACGTTTTGGTGCGGTTTCTTCTACGAAGGACAAGTCCACACCATGTGGACGAGGTCCGCTCGACCTTTACATTTCTCACAACTCGGATCGACGACTTTGGGATGCCGCTTATTATATCGGACTGGGTTCTGAAAGACTCCCGTCTGCAAACGTCTCCAGTAAATCTCCCCTTTTCTACTTAGTTGCGGATCCTCAGGAGGTAGTGTCTTCCTCTCGAGTCTACAATATTGCGTGATTTCGCTATAGTCACTCGGGCCTTCGTTCGCCGTCATTTGGGAAAGAGGTTCGGCATGCAAGACCGATGCCAATGACTCGACATAAGCAGCGGCGGCGTTGGCGGCGATCGCCCGGACTGTAAAATCTCGGGCGGTCGTATGTGCTTTCTCATTCCCAACGAGTCCCCGATGAGCTGGTGTCCACACTAACGTTACCTCTTTGGTAGTAAGGTCTTTTACGTTTGCGGGGATACTCCCAGCGGTCGAAATCCTCCGTCGGTCGAAATTTCTGACGGCCGATTTAGAGTCGCTCACTATTGTTCTAGTTTCCGGCCGGGTCATTGCTAAGGCCACAAAATGCCACAAAAGCAAAGGAGAAACGTAAGGCGGATCTGCTGCAACGAGCGAATCACGCGATGCCGCACAGTGATGTCGATCATCATCACCACCACCACCACCACCACGATCATCATCATAATCATCATCACCACACCACCATCACCATCATCATCATCATAATTAGCCCACTCGGGTGCACTGCAGGACGAAGGCCTCTCCCATTCACCTCCAACCGCTCCTGTCGTGGGCTGCTCGAGTCCACAGTTTACCCCCGAATTTCCTTATTTTTTCCCTACAACGGATTACTGGCCTGCCTCTTCTTCTATATCTATCTCTCGGTTTCCGATCTTTCACCCTAATTGTCCACCGGTTGCCGATTCCCCTCGCTACAAGGCAAGCCTAAGTCCATTTCTGTTTCTTAATTTGAACCATGATATCTTCTACTTTAGTTTTGTTCTCTTATCCAGGTAGCTCGTTTCCTGTCCGAGTGTTACACGTAACATTATTCGCTTCAGTGCCCGTTGAGCCTACCCAAGTTTGATTTCTAGTTGTATAGTAAGGCGCCAAGTTTCAGCTCGATACGTCATAGCTGGCACTCTGCACTGGTTGTGGATTTTTCTTTTGAGTGAGGGAGGTAGATTACTTTGCATTATTTGGGAATGCTTGCCGAGTGCTCCCCAACCCATACCTATTCTACGCCGGATTTCTCTTTCGTGGTTGGCGTCAGCACTAAGCATCTGTCCGAGGTAGTTGTACTCTTTTACTTCTTCTAGCGTTCCGTTTCCTAAGCTCAAGACAATTTTTGGCATGCTTATTGGTCATTACTTTAGATTTATTCATATTTATTTTTAGCTCCACCGCCATGCTTTGTGTTTGTAGTTCCTCAAGCATTGTTCGCAGGTGTTCTGCAGTCTCACTCAATAATACTATGTCGTCCGCAAACTTCAAATGGCTCACGTATTCCCCGGATATCCTTAATCCTATGTTTTCCCCGTCTGGCTTTCTAAGCGCCCCCTCCAGACATGCTGTGAATAGTTTTGGAGAGATGGTATCTCCCTGTCTTACTCCCTTACGGATCGGGAATTAATCGCTTGGCTTGTGGAGGGTTATCGTGCCCGTGCATTATTTATATATGTCTGCTAGAAGTATTATATATGTCGCTTCTACTCCCTGGCCTTTTAGTATTTCTAGCACGACTACGGTGAGTGCGGAATCAAACGCTTTCTCGTAGTCTATAAATGCCATGTAAATGGGTTTAGTGTACTCTGCGGATTTTTCGTTCACTTTATGGACAGCATGAATGTGACCCATGGTTAATACCCTTTTCTATACCCAACCTGCTCACTGGGTTGATGGCAATCCAGGTTGTCAGCTATCCGGCTGACTGTAATTTTGGTAAAAGCTTGTACACAATCAAGAGTAGGCTGATGGGTCTGTAGTTCTTGGGGTCCTTGGGATCTTCCTTCTTATGAATGAGAATAACGCTGGTATTTTCCCACCATATGGGAACTTTTTGAGTCGTTAAGCATTACGAGTCTTGATGGCAAATAAGAGAAAGCTAGCCACCGGCAAAGACAAGATGTGGGCACGCAGAGACAATAGGACAACATTACGCACGTCTTGAACGAGATAATAAAGGTAGCAGATTCTACACCAGGCCGTACGCCAGCGACGTTATTCCAGGGAAACTACTAGAAGTACAAGCTCAACTCGCGATGTCCCACTAGTAACTAAAGAGGAAGCAGGAAAGGCCCTCAGTAATGAAGAGAGGAAAAAGTGCAGGTGACGACGGCATAACCGCAGATCTCTTGAAGGAGGTGGGATATATTGTTCTGGAAAAACTCGCAGTGCTGGCGATAATCATAGCTTTCGCAGTGCTTCCAGACGTGAAGGAAAGAGTGAAAGTGTTTAGCAAAAGTGTTCCAGACGGAGCGCGCCGTCCTTACGCAGCAATGTTTTGGCCTGCTGGCCCCCGCTGCCGCCGGCTGCTGCGGTCAGGTCGCGATCTGTAAAGCCAGACGTGCGTTAGACATATAGGCCGGAGTGCACTCGCTGACTGGCGTGCTGTCCATGGTGCGGCGTAGAGTTGTTTCACGAGAAGGCTTTCCGCCTTAAATCGGTGAATCGGTGAATAATTATTGCAACAGACGGAGGAAAAGGTGGAACAACATCGACAGTAAGCTATAGATAAATTGCATTCGATGCTTGCTTAATGGGCATCAAAAGCAGTGCAGCATGGTGCAGACGAACTAAAAAATTCCAAACAAGCAAAAAATTTACTGGACTTCACAGAATTGTCTACTAGCGGGAGCATTCTTTGCCGCTTGTGTTGAGTGTGAGTTCTTTACAGCCAGATCTGTCTTAGTAGCCAACGACAGTAGGTTATTTTGTTGTTGTTGCGTTTTCTTTTGTTTCCTTCCAGCAATGAAGTAAATTTATATCATTATAACGATTACGTGCCTTCACTTGTATTTTTCCGCAGATGCAAAGCGTAGTGCTGGGTTGGTCTGTCTCGCTATTTTTTTTAAAGGCTTTCCGCCTTAAAGGCTTTCCGCCTCTCCTTTAAGGCTGCACTTATGCATCGCTATAAAGGAAGGGTAGTTTTGCCTACCATGCAGTCGCGCATAAAAGGACAAAATGAGAACGCGCACGATCTTGGTTACCTGGTGCAAGATGTGACCGCCTCGGATCCGCGTAGGCTTTGTGAACGTGCGATCATCTTGCATCAAACTTGAATTATACTACGTTCACTTATGAATGCTTGAGTCACTACGTAATGATATAAATACGAGGACACGCTTTGGGTGGGCCTACGTAGTTGCCGTCACCTCGCGACGAAACCTGCACTCCCCAGCCGGCTCGGCCGCCAGCAGCCTCCGAGGTTCGATGGCCGCTGCCCCGACCCTGCAGGCGGCCTCAGCGCCTCCCGCGCGCCGCAGTCGGTGCAAGTCGGCTCCTTCGATCTCGTCGTCGAGAAAATCGGGCTCCTCGAAAGCGCCGTGCGAGCTTCAGCGGCTGGCGTGCCAGGAGCTCGAACGCGACAGCCGCAAGCAGCACAGGACAAAGCGCTGCCCGGGGGAGGGGCGGAGCCCGGTGAACTCCCCCCAAGCTGCTCTGGACGACAATCAGGCGCCGTCGGTATGGGCGTGTGCGTCCCAAATTATGCGGGATTTTTAGAGACAGTAGTCTCTCTTGGGCTACTTAAACCTGAAAATTTTGGTCTGTCTGAGTCTGTCTGTCTGTCTGTCTGTCTGTCTGTCTGTCTGTCTGCCTGTCTGTCTGTCTGTACCTGCATTCAGTCATCCGGCCAATAGTTAAAATAATTCTGGATAAGGAAGTTTACATCGGCAAATCTTTTTCAAACCACCAAATCTGGAAGCAAACTATACTTGCCAATATGTTTTGAAGAAGAAGAAGAAGAAGGCTTTATTTTTCAGCTGACGTTGTTACAATCCCTGCTGAAGGGGCAGGAGCTAAAGGCATTGAGTGCCTGACGAGGGCTCCCGACCCTCTGGAGTCCACAACAGAGGAGTTCACAGTAGAGGACATGTTCAAATCAAATATGCGTGCTTAGCAATAAGATCCAGCAATACAGAGAAAAAAAAATAAGTAAATCAAGAAAAATACAAAAGACGACATTAAGCACATTTGAGGCAAAACATCAATGTCCAAGTGGTACTCGCAGCTTGGTGAAAATTAGAGCGCGACTATGGCAAGGGCAGCAGAGAGACGACAAACACAAGCGCTCGCGCTGTAATTTTTACCGAATATGCAGCGACTTGCCCAACAGTGTGTTCTACTGAGGAACTCGCAGTGTTCGTTATAATAAATGCGCGCTTGACATTTGCGAGAGCAGGAGTATACCTATTGAAAACAACATTTTGACCATAAAATACGAGAAGACCTCACGCGAGCCTAGACCTCGTGGCCGATTTCCACAGTAACAAAAGGTTGCAGTAGATGGCGCGAGTAGTGAAACGCGGCAAATTTGAATTGGCGGAGGTAAACCATCACCGTGTTTATTGTGGGACGGGAGGGAAAAAGGAAGGGGAGAGCACCATAGGCGGGCGAGGGAGAGGAGAGGCATTCACGTAGCAGGAGAGGCTAAAAACCTTGCCTTTCAACGGCATTTGCAGCGAAGTCAGCAGATACGCGGCCAATTATTTACAATCGCACAAGCTGTACCAGTGCTGCAGGGCGGGCTTACGGAGGAACATTGGATTAATTTAAACCACCTGGAGACCTTTAACATTAACCGAGGTCTCGTGCGCATGCAGTTGCGTTTCTTTTGGTCCCATTTAGAGCGAAGCTGTTTTGCGCCAGGGTCTGACCGAAATTGCTTGCGTCTACCGGGTCGCGTCGACAAAGAATTGCACGCTTGTCCTCCAAAGCTAGTGTAAATTACTCTGTATTTTTCTAATATACGTTTTTTTGAAGCAAAACGTTTTGCCTATACCCCCCAAGGGTTCTTTCGCGACCGCGGGTGTCAACAGAAAACTGCGGCGAACAAATAAAAGAAGTTACTGGCAGCGCCAGGAATCGAACCTGGAATGAATATATAAACGTAGCGAGAGCCCGTTGTCTTACTGATTGAGCTACGAGCCCACGCGGAGACGGGGAAGACAGGCGGTGCACTTCCCAAGCACATCTGCGGGTTTACCCACTGCGTTCTCGCTGAATGCCACGGGATGGTGTCACGCGACCTCTCGTGCCGCTGTGCGCTACGCCCACGGCACGTGTAGCGGCCATGTGGGCGCCTTGCGTAAGCGCTATGAGTTAGTAAAATTAAAGGAACGTCACATTAACGCATGGCATGTAACTTCTCCTTCGCCTCTGCCGCCGATCTCGTCGCCTCGGTAGGCGGCGGCAAAGACGGAGGAGAAGTGAGATCATCTAACACCGGGTTTGCGCTTCCTTTCAATTTATAAAGAGAAGAGTTTCCACTCACGTGCTTCACTAACACAACTCAACCAATGCTCATGAATCTTGCATTAATTTGACCTTAGCAAAGAATACCTCACTGAAGTAATAAAGGGTGTGGTTAAGTGCATTTCACTTGTCTCTGGTTTCACTATTTCTAGAGCCACGTGAGTGAATTTAAGTGACGTCGCATGGGTAATCGTTGTGGGTGTCGTTTACAGATTTGCTTTCCAACCACATTCACAGGGTGGATTGGCGCGAATTTTTTTTTCGGAAGACGATAGTGGTTCTTGTGCTACTTAAACGCAAAAATTTTTGTCTCTGTCCCGCGATACAGACACCCGGATAAAAAATAAACAGAGTCTGAAACTAAAATTTTCTATAGGCAAAACCTTTCCGAACTGCGAAATGTGGTACCATGCTTCACACTTGTGAACATTGTTGAGCAGCAAGAAAACATCAGGCGCTGCATTTGAGGCAAAACATCAAAACATAACTGGTACTAGACCGCGTACCTTTAGTTGAAAATAGATGCGACTTTAATATTTGCGACAGCAACTGAAAAAATACGCGCTGAAAATAATATTTTAACCAAAAAATACAAAAAAAAAAAAACTTGAGCCCCAGCCTAGACTTCAAGGCAGCATTCCAAGTCCAACACTAACGAAATGTTTGTTTGGTCGCAATAATAGATGGCTCGCGAGCAGTGGAACGCGCGATAACTGAATTGACTTGATAAAAATTTCGACCGTGTTTACCGCGGGCAGAGCGAGACGAGAGAGGGAGAGGGTGAGAGCGAAAGGGAAGAGTGCATTTAAGTCACAGGCGTGGTAGAAGGGTATCGTCTTTCAACGAAATTTGCAACGAAAGGAGCAGATACTCGGCGAATCTTCATAATGCGATACATCGGTCGCTAAGACGACTGTATCATTTACAGTCTGTTTTATTTACGTGTTATTATTAGTTAGTTGACAGTGAAGTTGTAAACGCTATAGAATGACCGTCTACGAAACGAGAACGGTTACGAAAAACGCCGGTAACTCTTGTTTTATCGGAAGCATCTTGAAATTGTGTGAATTAATTCATTGATGGATTGTGGGGTTTAACGCGGCGAAGCTACATCCGTGCTATGAGTTGCGCCAAGGGGGAGGACTCCGGATTAGTTTTGACCACCTGGGAATCTTTAACATGGGCCGAAATTTCGACAGACGAGCTACTTTGCTTTTCGCCTCACCGGTAAAGCAGCCGCCGCGGCTGGGAGTGGAACCCGCGGCCTTGGGCTCAGCAGCACAATATTGTACCCACTGAGCCACCGCGGCAGGAGTAACAACACGTTCCGAATGGCGTTTGAAGAAGTTCTGTGTATGTGCTTTCATTCGGGTGTATGTATGCACATGCAAGCACGCGCACACACGCGCGCACACACACGCACACGCACACGCGCATGCGCACGCACGCACGCACGCACACACGCACACGCGCACGCGCACACACACGAGCGCGCGCACACGTAGACACACACACACAGACAAACACGCGCGCGCACGGGCACACGCATGCACGCACTCCGTGGAATCTCGACATGGGTAATAAAAGAAGTAACGGTAAAGATATGTACACCCTGGTGAGTATCCACACTGACAACTTTCGGATAATGCAATGAGCGATCTACTGATTGAGCTACAGTACCAGTTGTTTGCTGGTACCTCTAAATGTATTATAGAACGACGGCAAGTTGGGCTAGTTGGTTGAGTCTGATCATTTCGAAAAAACAGCGCGAAGGAGACAGGACAGAAGGAGGAAAGACTACAATGACAACCTGCGTTTACAGGTCATATTTCGCGCCACTCAGACTGCTCACGGAGGAAGGGACCTTCTTGTTACCACTTGCGGTGGCGTGATGAATTAAAGCTGGTCAAGACAGCAGTCAAGAACTCCAATGAATGCGCAGACGACGCAGTCCGTTCTTATACGTAAAGAATAGTAATTTTGAAACGACAGGAAAGAAAGAAAATGGATAAAAATATCACTCGCTGTGCCGCCGTACTCCCAGAAGCTGTCGATTCTGTGGACGAAGCCAACCGTGCAATATCGAAGAATTTGTGTAATGGAAATTCATCTGGCACGACACACTAGCGCTGCGTCATCAACTGCAGCCGTAGCGACCCCTATTTGTACTGGCCTTCTATGTAGACAAGGTTTGGTCCCAAATTTCGCTAACTTAACCCAAGGGCAGTATGCAACACTTCTATCCGTGGCGTCTGTTTGAGGTAATCCAGTAGGGGTGTAGAAGAGCTTTGCCTATAGAACGTGTACATTACTGCGGTCAATAATAGTGCGGTCAGCTAAAATAGTGCGGCCAGCTAACACTGCGTCCGCCTTCTATAACGTGACGAAGCTTACGCGAGGGGCACACTGCAGAGGAGGACCGATTTCAGCGCACGTTAAAGATTCCCAGGTGGTCAAAATTAATCTGGAGCCCTCCACTACGGCGCGCCTCATAGAGGAGGTGTAACTTCCTCGAGTTAACCCCCACAATGGATAAATGAATGAATGAATGAATGAATGAATGAATGAATGAATGAATCAATCAATCAATCAATCAATCAATCAATCAATCAATCAATCAATCAATCAATCAATCAATCAATCAATCAATCAATCAATCAATCAATCAATCAATCAATCAATCAATCAATCAATCAATCACCTCACTAGCGAACACTATTGCACCTACGATCGCTACCACTGACAATTATCGTTGCCCTTCCGCTGTTGCAAGGCGGTGGGGAAACCGAGAGACGCCCCACCGGCCATTGCCGAGCCACCGAAAGCCAGCTCTGTGCCCAACGCCCACAGCAACGTGAGGACCTTGACGCTTCGTACAAGGACCAAATCGTCGAGCACGACCGACCAGGCTGCCGGATCCGCTGCCTTGCGAAGAGGAAAACCTGGCAGTGAGTGACTTTGCACACTGCGCATCAGAATTACGAGGACACCTAACCGCTCCGTTACGATGTAGTGAATGCAGAAAATGTGGTGTCCGATTGCTGAACGGATGATCCGGTATCGTAGGCGCTGCGGCAATTGCCCATGTTAGGCCTATATCTAGTGCTCCCATTACGTAGCGTGTTCATAAAACGTTGAGTTTTTTGACGTGACAAGCAACGTCAAACTTGTACTGCAAACTGCAGGCAGCGGTTGATGACAGAACTTAAAGCGTAATGCTAGGTCTAACGCCAGGCCGGAACATACTCGCATTCGCGTTCATGCGTGCTCGCGCGCCAACTGTTGCGACAGCACCGTACCAACGCTGGTTTCAGTGGCTGACACGTGATGGCGCCACTGTTGCGTGCTAAACAGAGGGCAGTTAGCGAAAACTACCGTTGATACGCACCTAATTGGTACTTCTGCAGTTAGAATGGTTAAACTACTCACGTAAGCCTCAGTACACGTTTGTAACACGCAAGTCTAAAGCCACGACATGAAATGTAAGTTCCCCTTAATCGGCAGAGCCACGAGCCGTCGTGGCGTTGGGGGTGCGTGCTACTCTTACATTCGGTAGGACTTACATCAGAAGCAGGTGCACAAGAATTTTGCTCATATATTAAGATTATCATAACTGTTACGCAAATCTGAGGACAAGTCCTTTATTTCGTTAATATTCAATGCTTCGAACTGACCAAATCTGTCACGTGAAGGTTCCGCACACCAGTTACGAACAAAAGACCCAAGATTAAGTTAACATATCTTCTGGCTACCATCTCAGGCATACAATACGGCACACTCCAAAAGTAAGAACGAACTATGGTGAGGAACGTTTTTTGTTCCACTCGGCTGAAAATAATAAACAAATTTGGAGAGAATTTAACTTCGAGGCGAGTGGAACCACGTTTAAAAACAGGTTAAAGAAATGTTATTCGAGGAAAATACCTGCAATACTGGTATATAACTAAACGTTTTGGAGCACATGTCGATACGTTCCCCTAAAGGAAGAAGTTAAGAACATTTACATACTAAAATACATTATTCCGTAATTGTGACGTAGCTGTGCATTTGTTGAAAGTTAATCCGCACGGGTTACTGCGTTTGTCTGGACACTTGATAGTTCTGTTCATTTTAGACCTACGCTTTGTATAATACATAGGAGATGTATTAATAACTGTACTTTTGGGCTAGTTTTCTACTACGATTGTGCTACTAAGTTTCAATTTGTGAACAGCACTTTAATTATTTACACTGTGAAGCGCGTGGCCGAGGCCACGTCCGCCTTTCTTCTCAGCCTCCTTTTGGTTTTGCCAAGAAATAAAAATCAAATCAAATCAAATCCAATCAAATCAAATCACATTTTGTTTTCAACTCGATTCCCAAATGCTTACTAAGCTAGGCAAAAAGGCCTTAGATATTTAATCCGGCACGGCAAGTGACCGTAGCTGTCGTGGTCCTCGGGGTCAGCACGCATGGTACCAAAATGGCTGCAGCTATAAAGAGAAACTCAATAAATAAAAAAAAATTGTCGTTAGTCTCCCTTTCATAGAAATCGGCAAAACACGAACGTGAAAGGTGCCCTGACAGGACCAGTTGAATTTTGAAGGAACCTCCTCCATGTGCGAATGGTTCGCGAGCCTGACCCCGCCAGACGTCGGGACGCCGACATGCAAAAACAGAAAAATAACCGGTTTATTTCGGGACAACAAAACCAAAACTTACATGCACAGAAACAGCAGCTTGAAAGACATAACGGTCGTGAGAACAACGCACAGCGGAGGGTGCCTTAATTCACGTGCGTCCCCCGTACACGAAGCCACTCGCATCGAGGCGCCAACTGTCGGCGCTCCTTATCGTCATGATGAGCTACTTCGCCTCGCCTCTCCTATACGGCAGCTCCATCTGAATGAGCCATAGGGAAGGATATAAGGCGCGTTTGTAGAGCTGTTGACGTCGGAGTTAGTAGCACAGTGAGGAAAGCGCTCTGTACATCCCGTAGCGGCGAGAGGCGAGAGAGTTCGTGGGCTCCAATCCAGGCGCCACTGCGTCAATGGCACGTTTTCTGGCGACGTCATTTCCGGGAAGCATATGACGTCAGTGAGATCTTCGTGCACCCCGGCATAAAACACCTTCGTGTTAAAATGGCGGATCCCATGGAGAGACGAAATCGACGTAACGAGGTTACATCGTGGCATACAAGGGCTGAAATGAACTGGCGTGTGACATTCTTATAGTGTTACTCTGTTGGGCATTGTTTCTGAATGTTCGGAACCGTGAGCCGTGGCCATAGCGTAGGGAAATACGAGACGCAGGAGAGACGTTTAAAGTTTCCATCTCCCTCACGAACAGGCTCCAAGCACCGAGGGCGCGTCACGCAGGACCTAGGGTTTCCTCAGCACCTCCCTCCCCCTTCCTAACAAATCGCTTCCCAAGGCGACCCCCCTGGGCGCGGTACCAGGAAGCGAGCGCTACATAGTGTAACGCTCAACAGCCAATAACAGTTTGAGCTGCCAACTGGGGAGAGAGAGAGAGAAAACCTCATTGGTCTTAGTAGGGCAGATTCGCTGGGCAGAAGCGAGGCTCCCTTGCGATCAGCACCGCCGCGTCCCCCCCCCCCCCCCCTTCCCCGCCAGATCACAGGGCGCTCTCCTTGCGCGCGCACGCAGCGCCGCTGCAGACCTCTTTATTTGAACTTCTCTTCTCCAAATTAACCAAATTCCCGGCCACATTCATCTCGCATCATTCCTGCTATCCCCCTTTCATGCCCCCTTCCTCTTCCCCCCGCGGGCCTGATAAGGTGTCGACAACCCCCAGTCAGACAGTTTCGGGTCCCTTTCGTCCCCCCTTCCCCCACCCCAACAACCTCAAAGCAAAGCAAGTAGGGTTAGGAGACCGGGGTGGCAGCCGACTCCAGCCCGGCGGCGACTAGCATGTCCATTGTCCGCGAGTGAGGCTTCGTTCCGCGGTCAAAACTACCCAGCGCTCAGCCGGCGGAAATTAGAGGGAAGGGGTCATCACGGCAGCCCCACATGGAGTGGACTATACAGTGTTGCGTGTCCCAATTGGGGAGGGGTAGATGGAGGGGTGGAAGCGGTGAAGCACGCTCGGCAAGGGAGAGAGTGTGAGTATGGAGAAGTCTGCATGTGCGTTTCTGCGCATAGGTGAGTTGAGGGTGAGCAGGAGGATACGTGAGGCGGGCGAGGCGGTAATGAGCGACCATGCCGTGTTATCAGTCTGTCCCCGTCAGGTCTGCCTCCACAGTAGGTAAAGAGGCTAGGACCGCTGTGGTGGGGAATCCTCGAGCGACGTCATGGGCTGCCTCATTTTCCTCAAGGGTGGGGTAGGTGCGTAACTAGCTTATGGGAGATCTCGGTATACTTACTAAGCACCCACGTTGGGCCGACGGCGGTTAAGATTGACCGTTAGCGTCCGCATGGTGACCCTGTTTGTTGGTTGACTCCGCGTCAGGTAAAGCGCAGGAGTGCGGTTGGCAATTCTGAGGATATGTATATTTGGTAAGGTTCAGTGCGAACAGTGGCTGATTGACTCAATAGCACACGTGGCAGGAAGGGCGAGTACTACAGCGGGCTCTTCTGGCGCGGCATCTTCAGGGGAGGGGTTGAGGTGAGTTGCGGTCTTTCAACGTTGCCTGTCGGGCAGCAGTATTGCGTGGTGCCTTGATATTGTTGACGTTGTGGTTGGCATTTGTGAAGTAGATTGATACAGCTTATTTCCGTCGTGCCGAAGAGGCCGGCTTTTGCCGCTGATGGGGTAGCCGGGCTATGTGATCGGGCTACCCTTCCCCGCTTCGCTCCTAGCATCAATGACGGGCCAGTAAGGCAAACTCTTAACATACGTTGGACTCGGTATGGCGAGGCGTGTGCGCGCTACTCTGGGTGTCGCCAGAGCAGGATAAAATAGTCCTACTATAACTGTTGCAGGGCTATATTGCCAAATCAATCAATCAATCAATCAATCAATCAATCAATCAATCAATCAATCAATCAATCAATCAATCAATCAATCGATCAATCAATCAATCAATCAATCAATCAATCAATCAATCAATCAATCAATCAATCAATCAATCAATCAATCAATCAATCAATCAATCAATCAATCAGTCAATCAATCAATCAATCAGTCAATCACTCTGTATTCGACATCAGAAGTGTCACAGACGTCTGGGGAACAAAAAAAAGCCTCAAAGGTTTGGGCTTGAGGAGGACCCATACCTTTATGTCGGATGCTTACAAACAAACGAACAAGCAAACTAACAAACAAACAAACAATGGTGGTGAGCAGCAGGAGCAACACAAAACTAATCCATTAATATAAAGTAAGCAAACATAAATTCCTTCCTGCACTATAATTGAGATAATGTTTTCAGCGCGCGGAGTACATTGGGGCCGCGTTCGCCGTTTTTCATGTTAGTGAAGAGCGGGTCATGATAACGGTGATCGTGCGTTGGGATACACGTACGGACGCAGCAGTGCTGGCTTATATCAAGGGGTAAATCGAACTGTGCGGTCGGGAAACAGTCATATTTCGCAGGCTTGAAGGGCCCGCCTTCTCAATTTGAGTTTTAGAGCGAAAGCTCCACTACTCTACATCTTTCAAGGTCGTTCATCGCGTTTAAAGTGACCTTAATCCACCGACCAGGAATTGGTGCCTTTATTTCTTATCGCTTCACTCGCTCGGATCCTCGCCGCTGCGGTACCACGTGACCAGGCGAGAGTGAAACTGCTGCTTCGCGTGCGCCCGACTTCTAAACGCCGTCTGAACCGTCTGCGCCTGCGCCGCAGAGCAAGCAAACCGCGTGACTAAGCGAGGGTTTAACGTCTGTTTCACCGGCGCTTGGTTCCTCAGTCTCGCCATCGTCGGCGCAGCGGCTAGTCGATCTGTCCGCGCCCTTAGAGCGAACGGAATGCTGAATTTAATCATCGAGCAGATATAGCTTGATGGAAAGCTGCAAAGTCGCAAGCAAAGGCAAACTTTCACAAAACACTGTGTGCGCAGTCTTTACTTTCGCAGGTGATAAGTGTGGTTAGAAGCGTAAAACCTGACTCATTTTTTGTGACGGTAATGGAAGCGCTACCCAGAGACGGGTCTAGAACTATTGAAGGCAGGCGGGATGGGATAAACAATGCGGCGGCAAGGAATGGACTCAGAGCTATGATCGAAGCAGTGGGGAAGTGGAAGACTCCTTGTACCTGGAGCCTGCTGAACATAAGTGGGTTCACAATGATGGTGATGAGAATAATTTATTTATTTTTTACAAGTACCCACAGCGCCAACATGGAATTATTGTAGTGAGATTCCAAGCCGAAAAAGTGTCATGCAATCACAAAAAAATTAGCAAAAAAATCCAAAGCAAAGCTGTAAACGGCACCCGCAACGATTACCCATGCGACGTCACTTGAATTCACTCACGTTGCTCTACAAATAGTGAAACCAGAGAGAAGTGAAATGCACTTAACCACAGCCTCTGTTACCTGAAAGAAATATTTTTGGTAAGGTTAAATTAATGCATGAACGGTGGTTGGTTGAGTTGTATTGGTGTAGACATGAGTTGAAACTCTTGTTTTATAAAATTAAAGCTCAAACCCGGTGTTAGACGATCTCGCATCTCCGTCTCTGCCGTCGCGGGCGGAGGCGACGAGATCGGCGGCAGAGGCGGGGGGGGAGCAGGAGAAGAAAGTGGAAGAAGAGGAGAAAATACTTCTATTCGCATTTCTGAACGGCCCAGAGTGGGCCCAGGGGAGTGTTTCCTTCTTCACTGCAGCCCATATTCAGTCCGCGCAGCCTGTGCTCTGTCCACGAGCTGAAGCTGGGTAGGAAGAGAGGGGCTGGACAGCAGCATCTCCCATTGCTCTTGTAAAGTAGTAGACGGAAATAGAGTAGGGTGCTCAGTGCTAAAGTCGCACACCCTGATTATATGGCAGAGTGTTCCTACTTCTGAGAAAAATTTACATTCAGTGTCGTAGCGATTACGGTGCATTAAGTGAAAACGCGTCGGGTGTGGGAAGGAGCCAGATTGTATGGAAAGGTCAGGGTGAGGTGAAGGTATGGTCTGTCTCAGAAGGCGATACTGCTGGGTTATGTCCCAGAACGAGACAAGCGGGTGACTGTCCTCGTGCAGCTCCATAGCACGGGGGGTAAAGGTGCAGACTTGGTGGGCGTATTCGTTGCCCTCCATGGAATTGTGAGCGGGTGTCCAGATGAACTGCATGAAACCATTTGGGGAGTGGTTTTTTAGCACACGCAGTGCAGTTCGGGACACCAAACCCGACTGGTAATTTCGGTAGGCTTGTTGGGAATCGGTGACTACCTTACGAACCCCTGGTTGAGTGAGAGCCAAGGCGACGGCTGCCTATCCTGCTGCCGTCATGTCTTCGGTCTTGAGTGAGGCACAAGCAAGGAGGTTGGTTCTAGAGGTAGCCACGACGATGGCGTACTGCTACCCTCGATGTTGGGAGGCGTCTGTGTAGATAACTTCATGATCCCCACCGAGGGTGATGTTGAGCGCTTGAGCCCGTGCTTGTCAGCGACCCTGGTCGTGTGGGGGTTGATATTTCTAAGCAAAGGGAGCATCTTTAGTTCTTGTCGCCAAACGTCCAGGAGTACATCAAGTGGAGTGACATTCGGTGCTTCCCAGTCAATCTGGTTAATGATGCGGCGACCCGCCGCAGTTCTACTCATTTGGACCTTCTGGATAGACAAATGGCCCTCTATCAGCTCTTAAACCGTGTTAGAGCCCCGTGCTAAGCAGCCTTTTTGTGGACGCACTCATGGGAAGAGCAATGGCTTGCTCAACCGCCTGTCTAATCATGATATAAAGCATCCTTATGTCCTCCTTGCTTAGAAGAAGACAGGGGGTTGACATAAGTGATTCTCGAGAGGACAAAAGCTTGAACTAATCGAAAGGTATCGGATTTCTTGAGGGCTCGCTTCTTGGTGGCAACTCGCCTGATCATGTGTATGCTTTTATTGATGCTGTGTTTGAGGTGCTGCAAGGATACGTCACTCTTGGTGTTGGCCTGAAGCTGTAGGTCAAAGATCTTGATCTTGGAGTGATCTTGGAGTGATGGCCTGGCCTTGATGGCCTTGAAAGATCTTGGAGTGATGGCCTGGCCATTAAGGAGTATTTGGATGTGTTTCTTGGGGTGCGCTTGGCGTGAGGGGAGACGACAAGAAGCTGAGATTTTTCGCGTGAACATTGGAAGCCACAGGCTTTAGCACATTGGGTTGGGTTGGTGTGAGCTTCCTTTAACCGCTATCGCGTGGCATTCAGCGAGAATGCAGGGGTTAAACCCGTATATGTGCTTGGTGAGTGCACCACTGTCTTCCCCGTGTCCACGTGGGCTCGTAGCTAAATCGGCAACACAACGGGCTCTGGTTTGTTACTCTACTAGTTTCAGGTTAGATTCCTGGGGGTGCCAGTGAATTCTTTTATTTGTTCGGGGGAATTTTCTGTTGACACCATTTGTCGCGAAAGAACCCCTGGGGGTAGAGGTAAAAAGCTTTGCTTTAAAAATGACATCACAGTAAAACAACTGTACGTTGCGAAGAAATCCAGGGCCACCTCCACTAACGTGAAACCCGGGGAGGGGCGAAGCATGCAGTGTATAAGTGTACTTTTGGCGCTTTGTCGTTTTGGCCAACGAACGTATCGTTGGTGGGTAGAGGAATACAGCTTTGCTGTAAAAGTCTCGTGTTTATGCAGCACGAAGCGTTCTAGCGCGAGGCGCAAACGAGTGTCCCGGTGTTTTGGCACTGTGTCTACATAAGACGACGGTTACGACGACGACAGCCAGAGCCCCTAAGGGGCTTCGCCCCTAAAAAGCAGTGTGGAGGATGAATGGCTATTACTTGCTGCATAGAAAAAGCCTCAATGGCAGTCTGAAAATTATCTGCAGTAACCACGTCACTGGGGAGAGAATTCCAGTTGTCAAATATGTTAGGAAAATACGGATCTTTATGGACATATTACGGCACTAATACGAATTAATTTTGCTTGGGTTGCCCTGTCTGGCAGTGAGCTATTGAGGCTGCTTTAAATGAATGTTTTTATTAATTTCTGTCTTATTCCTTAAAATGTTACGTAGAAATTTAAAATTAATACTTTTCTACGTGCTGCCAGCGCCTTCCATCCAAGGCCACGTACAATAGTTGTGCTTCTACCAGTAAAATGATAAATTGCTGTGATGATGATGGCGATACGAGTTTCAGCAGCTCCTGCTCTCGCAGAGGTCGGCGAGCTGCAGGCCAGGGAGAGCGAGGCCCTGGGCGGTCCTTTGGAGCCCTGGTCTGCTAACAGTGACGACGCCGACTCCGGCACGCTCGTGGCCCCGGGTGCGCTGCACGACTCCAGGATACACAGCCTGCAGGAAGCGATCAAGGGCCGCCGTTTGTCCACCTTATTACAATCGATGTTCCGATCAAAAGCGGCAGCCAGCGGGTTGCACCATCGGGCGAACTCTGGACCAAAAGACCGCGTATGTATGCGGCGCCGCGTTAGATAGAATCTGGGTTATGGCAGGCAGCTAGCATTGTGGGCTTCCGCCCGGAGTCAATGAAAACGACGAGTGGACTCGGAACGGGGAAGCCGTGCGTCGGACAACGCGAGAATCACACGATGAAGGACAGTAGGGGGCGGGGAGCATAGCGCTGACGTTATGTAGCTCTGGAACGGTGGTAAGCTGACGACGGAACTCGGTTGCGGGCAGTCTTACTGCAGGTTGTATTAATTTATGGATCAGTGTGCTGGGAATCGCAGATGTCATATTTACATGTGTATCTCCGACCTACCGTAATACTTTTGCTCCTATTGCTCTACATATGGGGGGAGGAATCATGAGAACGCGCGTGATGGCCAGCTCTACACCCGTACCGTCTGATTAACTGTTCCCACAATGCTGGTTAAAACCAAAAGAAAGTTTCTTGGCACCGTGAGAGGATACCATTGTCGTTTTTAGCCATATTTCAGCGCCATTAAATGCTGCCTTCCTCCATTTAGGTACCACTGTGGCTATTGTAACCTTCTTCGTGTAAACGAAGCTCGTACTATCCGGAAGCTCGTCCTATCCGACACATCCGCGGCAGTTATTCGCTCATATCTAAAGAAACGAAAAATCAGCCATAGGGAGGCTACTTTTCGAATGTCATTTGGACAGGTAGTACGTATGCTGTATCTGGTGGTGCTTTAATTTTGAGGAGAAACCATTCACATAACACTGCTTCTCTAAGTACTTTCCCGTAACGCTTCCCTGGGCCCCAAGGTGTATCGATAGCCTTCAACCATTTGTTCTTTCGGAGGAACGTAAGAAATGATTGGAGATTCATTGGGAGATATGACATGAGGCAATGGGTGTTGAACGTATCAACGCAGGAAGGTCTCGTCCCTCCCCTTCGTGAACTTGATACCCGAACCAATGCGAACGCCTTGCTCTGGCTTCAAAAGTCCGCAACGCGGCGTTTCTCGAACGCCACTTGTGCACCGCGATAGCCGTGCTTTGTGCTCTAACCATCTCAGTGGCCGTGTTTGCCCGCTTTAGCAGCGGTATTGGCTACCAGTCGCTTCTTTTGTTTCCCGGAAGTATCGGCACTTCGTCGCCGTCATTTCCATTCCTTATCTTGCCGCCGTGCACAACGCGTGCAAGCTTTGACGGGAGTCACAGGACCCATCGAAACCGAAAAAGCGCGCCATTAGAAGTAGGTGCAGCGCCACGCTTCGAGCGACGTCTCCTTGGCAACGTCGCTCTTATCAGTCTCGTTGGCAGCTCTCTCCACAAACCCTTCAAAACTGCATCGTTTTTGGCTTTCGGTCCCTCGTTGAATTGCAGGATGACGCGATCGACGAAATTTGTTTTCCGACATGCCAACATCCATTTCTCGTTTGAAGGAAGCGTCGAGAACACAAAAAAGTAAATAGTGCTCGCATTCGTGACACATTAGTGACTTCTCTGACTCACGGAACTGCTCCGACGAGCCACTCTGTTATTGAGTGGACCGGGAAGCTACATACCTAATTTGATCATGAGTTTAATGAGAAAACGAAACATCTGGATACGCGTTCAGAAGCAGGTTCTGATTATGATAATAATATTGCATGGTTACGTTGCTGTTTACAGAGACATTGCTTTTCGAGTGAGGCGTGTATCGTTTTCACCAAAGAAACAAAAAATTGGTAGGCCAAACTATTCAAATGGGGCTGGTTTTCCCAGCGAAGCTATTTAAGTCATATTGGACTACACACGTTGATGACACACAACGCAATTGAACGCTGCGCTGTCCAAGAAAATACACAAAACTGTTGCTGTTGTTGTTGTTTATTGGTCGAAAAGGATGCACGGCGGATATTATGTAGCCAGTCACGTGATACTCATGCGTACCACACCAGTGCGATGGAGGGGGAAAGAATAGGATAGAAGAGGGAACAGAATACAGGTGAGGTAGAGACTCTGTAGGGCCGCCGTAGCGAATATCATCACTTCGCTCCCCCCGACGAAGCACAGAGAACCTGAGCCGCACACTCCACAGCCGAAATTGTACAGCAATGGTATCAGACACTGCACAACATCCGAGCTACAGATTTCAGTATGTCACATTTCAGCCGTAGGATCACTCCCGGTAGCTGACGAGTTTGCGGAAAGCCGTGCACTACGGATGAAATCAGGGCGCTTTGGGAGTAGGAGGGCCTCTAGGCTTGGGCTGGGGAGCCCCATGTGCTGGTGGAAAGCCTGCAGGTCTTTGGGTCAGCGTGGTGAGGGCAGGAGCACAGAAGGTGTTTGTCTCCGGTTGGCGGGCAAATCTTTACGTCCTTGCCGGTATAGCTGGACAGGTGTGTCACCGCAGTTGAGTCACAGCTGGATTAGGGCAGAGCGTGCCTCTCTGCTAATTGGGGCGAGCAGTGTCTGCGTGGTCTGGCCTCTGGCGAACCTTTGGTCAGAGTGCATGATCTGCACCTCGCGGTCCTACAAGGTGCGGGCTGCATCGAATGCAGTCACGTCCTGGGTGACAGGGGTCCCCGTTTGGTGGGTGCCCCTCGCTAGAATATCGGCTGCCTCGTTCCCCCCAAACGCCGGCGTGATTGGCCGCCACTGTAGCCGGATACCACAAGCTCGGGAAACCATGGTGGGCTGCTTCGCAGCTTGTGCAGCTTCGAGGGACTGCTCCTGGATGGTTCACATCCAGCAGCAGAAGATCAGGTCTTGAGTCCGTCAGGACGGCAGCTCCTGGTAGGCCCTTTCACGGATGAGGTCACCAGCCAGTTTCAGGCCATCCGGGTCCGAACGGATGGGCGAAGCTGGGAAAGGCAGGCGGCAGCCCCGGCTGACGTCGACTTGTGGCGCTGTGCAGGCGGCTGCAGCCTCCTATGTGGAGGGGAAGACCGAGCCTTCCGTGATCTGCAGGAAGCCACCAACTGCACTCTGAAGAAGGGCAGCTGCTTCCTGTCATAGGGGCTCAGGTGGTGTGCTCCACTTGCTGCACACCCCTGGGAGAGTTGCGACGATGCGAAGGGCCTTCCCATATCTGTCGGTGGCTCGTTGAGGGAGCTCCACGTTCCCCTCAGTGATGGAACACTAGCACACCTATCTAGGTGTTAGCCCTGCTGCGGAACCGCTGCAGCTGGCTGGCTACATCCGGTCTGTTCATCACGCGTCCGACATGATGGAGTCCGGCCTGAATGGATTTCACCTTGATTAGCCATATGGCTGTATTTGGTACGTGCCCGCCACTGATGATTACCATGGTAGGCCCAGGCAGATGTGTAGACGCGCTGCTGGCCCTCTTCAAGTTCCTTCATCGGCAGGGCTCCAGGTGACCGCAGACAGCGCGTAGAAACAACAGCGTATTGGCGGTCAACGGTGTCCACGTGATCGGTGGCGGGAACGGCTGCGACAGTCCGTCCGCGTTTCCGCTGGTGCTCTGCTGCGCCATGTTTCCTTCTCTTTCCGGCCTTTCCCTCGCAGCCGCTGCTCGCGCACCGCGCCCTCTCCCCCTACCCAAATTTGTGGTCGCTGAAATTGTCAGTTGAAATGTTAAAGCGCAAACGGGAGAAAGACGTAGAAGAATGACTCGCTTTTAAGGCTCATTTTAAAGTGAAGCTTTAAGCATCTCGTTGGTCGGAAAATTTCGTGCTGTAAACAAAAACCCAGGCAGGACCGAGCAGTTCTCGCCTAAGACGCCGAGCGCATGCGACAGGCTAATCAGGCATACAGCATAGAGCTCAGCATTAGTTTAAGAAAACCACAAAACAAGCATCGAAACCGCATTATGGATGGTAAGGTGGCGAAACCGCATTATGGATGGTAAGGTGGCTGTGAACAATGGGATTCCCATCCCCCCCTACACACACCATGTGTTCCTGGTAAAGATTGTTTGAAGGCTAGGGGGGACTAGTGTCACTAAATAGAGCAGTTGAAGGGCACTTACTAAAGACTTAAAGGATGTGTTGTTACCTGTGCCACTTTACCGATCAGTGTATAGATCTGTTCCTGGTTAGGACGTGTTATCTCATGTTAAAAAGATGGCCGTCCCAGCAGCCGTGAAAACATTTTTCTTTGAACTACACACCGGTACACTTCCCGTTAAGACGTGGATGCAGGAGAAAGGCTTGTTCGTCGCTGGTCCTACAACGTGCACTTTGTGCAACAAGCCAGAAACTGTTCAGCACGTCTTCGCGGAGTGCTGGTACGTCATCTTTATCTTGGATGTGTTGCAAAAGACCTTAAAGATTTCTTTGCGTAGCTAGTGACAACAGTGTGCCGATTACCTCATCATGGCTCTAGGATTGCACGCCATTTGGAGGTCGAGAATGGCGGTGCGCCACGCTGACCCGCACGCCCTACTGTGAGCAAATACTTTGCACAAAGTATTAGTTTGCTCTATGAAGTGCACAAGTTGCAGACTCCCGATTTGGAATGGCTACCTGTACTAGAAGAACTGTGTACGTTTGATGTGTAAGTTTTTCAGTCTGCCGAAGTTCGGCCGACGGTTTTTAATCTATCCGTGACGTGTATTGTGTGCGAAAAAGGGTAATAAAGAAAAAAAATACAGCAGTTCTTTCCCAAGACGCCGAGCGCACGCGTCACGCTATAGGCCCAACCCAGCATTTGCCACCAGAAAAGCCGAGCGAAAGCGACAAGCCCGCCGAGACGACGACAAACATTTCATACCCTTGTAGGGGTTTATAACAGATTCGCGGGACATCCACTTTCGCAGGGCAGAACGGCGACCATTTTTTTTGGTACTCCTCCTCACGGTACTGTTCATACCGCCTTATCCATGCACTGTGGCAAAATAAACGCTCTTAAAGAAAGGATGACTCGCTGGCGAGTCAGCGCCGGCCTAGTGTATTCTTCTACGCCGTTAGTCTGTTTGAGCTGTAACACTTCAACACAAATACCCACCAACTCGCTGAACCATCCGTTTCGTTGCAAGGCATTTCCAGCTTCCGGTACGCCCCTGGGAGAGCATGGCGGGAAGGCATACAGGGACTAGGAGTAAACAGCTTTGCTGTAAAAATTACGGGGGATGCCTAAAGCTTTCGAAGAATGAAATACTTTCTCGAACTCTCAAGTGGTTCTCGTCGGGCCGCTCCGCCAGCTTCATCCTTAGCCGCTTCCTCCCGACGACGGTTGCAACGAGCGGTGCTTCGAGCAGCTCCAGCCTCTTCCACCGTGGCGTACTTTCTCGGTCTCCCCCCACCCCTCGCGAATAGGACTTTGTGCGTCGTCAGCCAGAGTGAAGTGGAGGAATGCAGCTCGGAATCTACGGGGCGACGTATACGAGGCGCTTCGAGAACGTCCTAAATCTCGTCGCTCTTCCTCAGAACCCTCCCCCGCAGCTACTGTTTCTGCTTTCGCGACGCGTGCCCCGATTTTCCGTGCCATTTTGTGTATCGCAACGATTTTCTGTACCTCACGCGTTCCGCCACACACAGAAAACTTCGGCCTTCGCCTTAGAACACGCACAAGCAAATGGAGCTTACCTCTCATGCGCCTCTACTGTGCCCACCGCAGACGCAGGACAAGGCTGCGCCGGTACTTTGGCGCGCAGTGTGCGTCTTCTCGCTGGTCCTCGCGCTGGCCACAGTGCTGGTCGCCCTGCTGCTGCTGCTTCGCACCCACGCCAGCAGACAGAAGCTGTGCACGTCCGCCGACTGCGTCGAGCACGCCCGGCGCCTGGGGGTGGGCAGGCCCGACGCCAAGCGGACTCCGCCCTGCGAGGACTTCGGCCGGTTCGTCTGCTCGGCCGCCGCCAACCGGCACCCGTGGACGGCGAAGGTGCTGAGCACGCACATGCTGCTCGACTACCTGGCCGCCGTGGGCTCGACGCTGCCGCGGGAGCCAGTCCTAGCTCGCCCGACGCTAGCCATGCGAGCCTGTCTGGACTCCTCAAGCCGGGACGACGGGGATGCGCAGAGCCTGGTCGACCTTGTCCGCAACACCAGCTTCGACTGGCCGGCGAGCGACGACGAGCTGCCGGACGAAGGCGACTACTCCAAGCCGACCAAGGTACGCCTTCATGTCGCGCCTGTATGCGTAGAGTTATCGGGCGGCGTCAAAACAGCATGCGACTAAAGAGCACCGCGACAAAACAGCACGTGACGAAAGGGAAATGCGACACGACAGTACGCCTTAAGTGGCGATTACATTTGTAATGAGTGTCAATATCAAATTCTAAAGCATTGACCGTGGCTGTAGTGACTTAGCGGAAGTCGTTTGGCCGGTTGGGTAAAAGTCAAGTCAGACTGCTTCCTTGCAAGATAGGGCTGTATGTGGCTATAGTCACTGAGCGGAAGTCGTTTGGCCGGTTGGGTCAAAATCAAGTCAGACTGCTTCCTTGCAAGATGGGGCTGTATGTTTTGATTTTAAATGTTTTGATTTAAATCCAACCGCCGAAACCCCTTCCGCTCAGTGACTATAGCCACAGTCACTGTTAAGTGCGATAGGAACTCAGGCTAGCGTTTGAGCTGAAGGTGGTTTGCCGGTTAGGTCACGGCCGGGCGTGAGCGGCGGCGTAATTTTCGTAGAAATGTTCCCGGATGTTGCTACTGAGTACTTTTGTACATTATAAGTACTAGTAAAGGCTTTTTTTTATTACTAGAGGTGGGCGATTGGTCGGTTAACCTTCCGATTAATTGATTAATGTTCTAATTGCTATAATTTTTTAAATAAGTTAATTGGCTGAAGTCCAGGCGAGCCAAACGCAACGACGATATGGATCCCTTGCAAGGGTGCCATGTGCAGAAATCTCTTCTCAACGCCATTTTTAATCCCGTTTACTTTCTGTCCTCAAGGCGAGAGTGTGTTCGGCACAGCCGGGATGACTGTCAACAAGAAAAGAAACTTCCTGCTGTCGGAAATTGTCAACGAACTTCTCGGCTTTCGCAACTGCATAGACGAGTTACCACTGATCGCATAAAATGACCTGTATTCAGTAGCACCGACAATCCAATAGATCGAAGCAACCATTAACCATTATCCCTTTCTAAGCCATTTTTTAAATGAACACGTCCGACTAATCGATTAATTAATAGATTATGCGACTAATCGGATAAAAATTTTTAATCGTCGCCCAGCCCTATTTATTACATTATAATAATACAATAATGTGCATAATTGTTATAATAATAGCAAGTATTAACCATTACTATGTTTTGGGCGGCGGCCAGAAAGGCCCATTGGCAATCCCTGGGAGCGCATAAAAATACGATTGAATAATAAGGTATTGCTATTAATATTATTATTAGCATTATCGTCTCGTAGAATTTCATCGTAATCCCTGCAAAAACCTACAACCCCTCCCCTTTCTAGGGTGCACCCACGAATCCGCCCCTCATGGCGAATAAGCGGTCAATATTGTTGTATGGCGTTGTCGGTCCTTGGCAAAAATTTCGTCAAAGTCCGGCGTCTAGCATGCAGGTTTCACCGCAATAATATAACAGAGCTACGAAATTCTGTTCCAATATGATCGCAGTTAAACTACATAAGCTCGTACGCTGCGAAAACAGCCCGCGCGCGCGTGAACAGCCTTCAAATGCAAGCACACAAGGACCAGGCAAGGGTAGGCTCCCGCAGCCCCCACGTGGAGAGCGGAGGAACTTCACGTCGAGACTGGTCTGCATTGTTCTCGCCGCTGCTGCGAAGGCCGTATCAACACAGCGCGCGCCACCGCTCTAGCCTGCCGTGGTTAGTTAAAGCCAAGAGAGTCTGCCCCCCCCCCCCCCTTGCATATGTGGAACGACGCCAGCGAGTGCAGCAGTCATACATGGGAGAAAGTCTGTTTTGATCTTTACCCAACCTACCAAACCGCTTCCGCGACTATATAGCCATGGTCGCTGTTAATTTTTCATAGTGACCCTGAATAGTCAGTGCCCGGGAGCGGCTTGGCCGGTTGGGTAAAAAATTGGCCATGTATCTTCTTGCTCGCTGCTAATGTCGTCGAAAGAGGATGGTCTTCTGCTGCGACCCTGCTGCACGAATCATCGTATCTGCGTTTTTTGGGCATGTCTTCGCGTCTACAGCGGCACGTGCTCGGCGGCGCTCTTTCCGGTGGGCCACTCGAATATTCGGGCAAAGGGTAAAGGCGTCCCGAGAAAGTTTTGGTATTATGCAAAGGAACTAAGGAAAAATATCGAAGAATCACAACGTCATGTCATAAACGGTGAAGGCCAGGTACTAAAAGGGAAAAAGGCAGTACTTCCGATTCGCTCAATGATACAAGAGAAGTTCAGGATAACGGAGAGAGGACTACACTATTTAGAGCGTGGGGCAACTGAGGTGCGTGCAGATAGAGAGCTAAGGTTGGACAAACTAAACTGTAAAAAAAAGCCGAAGAAAATATTCCTGCTAATACGGCAACAGGGTTTTATGGAATCCCCATACGGCTGGTCAACCTACTGGGTCCAAATAGCAAAGCACAACTGATTTGAGCAATCGAAAAAGTGATAAAAACTAAGCAAGTGCTGGACGATTGGCGTATGAAGATGATCTATAAAGGTAAAGGAGGCCGGGCTGATGCCAACTCCTACAGGCCTATTACAGTCACCTTAGTGGCATACAGGCCGGCAATGGATACCATAAAAGCGGATAGAAGAGTGGATAGAGGGGAACGGCATACTGGGAGAACTACGAAATGGATTCGGACGGGACAGGCGCTCAGACGACAACCTATTTGTCCTAACCGAATTCATAGAGGTGTCAATGGCTCAGAAGCGACCACTCTGGATAGCATTTCTCGATATAACGGGATCTTACGACAGTGTATATAAAGAATTTCTACGGAATATACTCGAGCGGGAGGGATCAGGCCAGGACTTCATACAGCTGTTGCAGGAAATTTACAAAGAGAACGAGGTGCAAATTACATGGGAGGACCTAAAGTGCAAGAAACCGGTAGTCACAAATAGACGTTTAAAGCAGGGTTGTCCTCTGCCGCCATTTCTGTTCATGCTCTACATGGCGAGACTAGAAAGCGGGAATGCAGTAAAACAGGTTTCAATCTGTGTGGCAGTCGGAAAGCACAGGAAATGGAACAACACATCCCGGGTTTGATACATGCAGATGACATAGTACTACTAGCAGATAGCAAACAGTGTATGCAACAGCTCACAGATATCTGCGGGGAAGAAGTCACGGAACTGGGATTAACGTCCAACACAGCAACGCCGGGAATTCTGGTTTTTAATGACGACGCCCGTAACAAATCGGTATTCGTTCAACAAAGAACAATACCATGGGTAACGTAATACAAATATTTGGGCATATGAATAAACGATCGAAGGTCAGGCGTATCTAAAAACTCGTAAGGAGCATTTAAGAATGAAAGACAAAAAAACCGCCTTTATAACGGAGCACAGAGCCCTATGGGGATATAACAAATGTCAAGTAGTGAGAGGAATCTGGAATCCACACTTTACTCATCTTTTCAAACGCAGTGGTGGGTGTTAAGAGATTCATTAAGGACTACAAGTAAATCAGACGGCGGTAGGTTGTGATTAAGAGCACAAAGTAAAACAACAAATGAGGCAGTGCAGGGAGACAAGGGATGGGCGTCATTTGGAATGAGAGAAGCACAGAGCGAGATTTGTTTTGCAGAAAGACTTGTTACGGTATCTTTACAGGAAAAGCGTGGACACACAGGGAAGAAAAGATTCCGAAGGCTCAGGAGAAAGTATATGAAACCTGGAAGAACAAGGGAAACGTCCAAAGCAATAAAAAATGAAGTGAAAGAATCAGAGACAAGGACCTGGAAAAAGAGGATGGACGCAAAGAGGTCCTTATGTATACAGAATAAGGAAGCGGGAGATCCCAAGGGAAAAGTTCTTTGAAAATACCAAAGGGAGAGTAAGAAAAAATTTATTGCCCAGCCACCGACCTAAGTCCAGGTCAGCTAAATGATGGAGGCTGAGGCGTCACTGTATTCAAAGTGGTTCGGAATTTCCATGGCGACCTTTTGGACATGAAGGCAGGGAACCTCCTGCGCAGCCCGAACGTCTGTTCCGGGTGGGGGAGCCAGCCAAGTGTCTCATTAGGCGATGCGGGAGAGGAAGGGGGAAGGCTGGGTGGGTGGCAGTCCCAGTAAGAGTGAGGAATAGAGCGGTATGCGCCGCGAGCAGGCCAGGTTGGGGGACCAGAGCACTTACGTATGCGATGTAGAATGTGGTGAGATGGGAGGGAGTGGCTATGAGCCTTGCACGTCCTGTGTAGTTCTTCTCGTCCTGTGTAGTTCTTCTCTTTGCCCCGCGTTTGTCTGCGCTTTTATTTAGTATGTCTTGCAGAGAAGAATGGTTTGGGCGCGAGTGAGTTTCACGTCTGGAGAAGGGTATGCTTAGCGGGTGTGGCGATTTAAGAGTAAAGTGAATTTACGGGCCGTGCGATCGTGAAGACGAGTGGAAGGAGGATGGTGTGAGGTTGGCCAGAGCATAGACACCTCGGGAGAGCGCGTTTACTCTTGCGTTGCCGTCCGTGTTAGCGTGGCCAGGTACCCATACCAGGACAAAGAGGTGAGGAGGATGGCTGTTGAGAGTGCCAGTCACTAGGTTAGAAGAAAAGGGGTTAATGAAATAGCGTAAATAATCTCTGATGGCGGATTGTGAATCTGTGAAGATGTAGGTGGGGGATGGGTGGAGGTTGTGAGGGCAGCATGCTCCATGGCAAGCGCGAAGGTGTGCTCCTCTAGGGAGGTGGCACCTGGAGGGCAGAAAAAAGGCGTTTGTGCTGAAACCAGTGACGAGGGGCGCAAAAAGGCTGCGGTTTCTATTTTGCGTAGAGGAAAAATGACTGGTGTCTGTAAAATATACCGCTCATCCCTGCTTTTCCAGGAAGGAGACACGTTTGGTGAGGGCTTTACAGCGTAGAAGGCGGCGGGTGGCATGCCTGGCGCGGGGTTCATATATTTATATAGGGGCTCTATGCGGATGCGAGGGATCGTGGTCCATGGTGGAGGAGTTCTGGGGATTGGAGGAAGTGACAAAGTTAATTAAAGTGACAAGGTTAATAGAATGGGGTTCTTCAGGGTCACCTGTGTGGTACGTGTTCTAGATGGGACAGCTGGGACGTGATAGGCTTCCTGAAAGAGGATGATTTCGGCGGGTTATCGTGAGCTTTGATATACGCTTCGAGGAAGTTAAGTTTCTTTTTGAGGCAGAGACAGTTCCATTGCCAGATTTATAAAGGTTTGCGCGTGTTCATGGTTTCTGAGGTATACAGGAGAAGCTTGAATTGCGAGTGTGGGCCCTCGCTGATAGGGAGCGGGCGCGTTTGCTAGGGTTGGGGGAGGAGTGGCCTAGTGCTTCTTCTAGGGCGGCAACAGTGAATTTGAGAGCATCGGGTTTGGCAGAAAAACGAGATCTTGGACGGTGGTGGGGATGGTTGCAGTGGGTTGGTGAGTTGTATTTGTAACTAGAGGTGGGGCAAGAGCATCGTGGTATGTAGATGATATAGTGATAGGAGTAGAGGCAGGCTTCAGGCCTCGGGGAGGAGGGGAGGGGGAGAGTGGCTGGCTCACGGCTTGATGTCGCGGGGCCTGTGCTGCTGGTGAGTGCGCTGCGTCGTGGAGCTCGGTAGGCCTGGTCTCGTTGTCCTTCAAATTTTGTCGTCGGTGGTGGATTCTGAACGTGGTGCTTGGATGGCGATGGCGAGACCGGGATCTCGAACGGTGCTTGTCCGGTGCTTGCGAAGCAGATGATGACTGGTTGTCTGGTTTGCGGGAAGCGAGTTGGCGGCGGTAGGCTTGTTGGGGGACCTTGGCGTCGCCTTTAAGTTTCCCGGGGCACTCTTTCCAGGTGCTGGGATGAGAGCCTTTGCAGTTGCGGCAGGTGGCGTAGCAATCATGATCTTGGCCGGGCGGAAGCTTGGTAAGGCCTTGGGAGTAAAAGTCTGGCATAGCTCCGTAGAAGTGCACACATCCTTGTTGCGGTGGCCTATGTTACGGCACCGTTGGCAGAACTGAGCTTTCGGGCGTTCTAAGTGGCATCGGTATTCGGCCTGGTAGTACAGGACGTAGCTGGGGACGAAGGATCCTTCGAAAATGATGAGGGATGTTTCTGTGCTGTTCATCATGCGTGTCTTGATGATGGGAGCCCCATTGTAGATTAGATGGAATAGTAGTTCGTGTGGGGAGGTTCCAGCTATGATGCCGTGAATGACACCCCGGCAGGAGTCTGTGGAAGCTGCTTCATACGATATAACTTTCGTTGAGGCAAGAAGAAAAGAGCGGATGGCTAAGAGCTTCGAGCTGATCGGCGGAAGGTTTTGACGGTGATGAAATTTTGCTGTGGTCTTGGTTGAAGAACCGAGTCGGTAATTTCACTTGGGGTAAGGCGGGCGGCGGCCGGAACTGCCTGCATGAGTCAGTACGTTGGATCTTCGCAAGTGGGATGCCCGAAGGGCGGATTATAATTGTTGCAAGGTCTTGGCTGCGTCGGCAGGAGTTGGTATTCCGTTTGCCGGTGGGAATCGGTCTCGGAGGACATGGCTGGTTGCTGTTGTGGGCTACGTGGCAAACTCACGGGCACGCTAACGTTGCTACGGCGCTCGGGTTCGCCGACGCGCCAGTTAGGCCTAGCTGGCTGTGCCGGCGTGGTCGATGTTTGGGGCGACGTTCTTGAAAAAGGGGACTCACCGGAGGTTGAAACTTGGACTGGATGGCCCCTGCGTGTTTCGGCGTCGGTGGCCGCGCCTGTAATGCTGCTTTGGGGTGCCGTGATGGTTGTAGAAGGAAAGAACGCCAGAGCTCCGCGGAAGGACGTTCGACGAAGGACGCGCCCTTTCACCAAAGGGAGCGCATTACTTTTTGAAACCTCAGCGGGTTGCTTGCAGACAAAAACGCTTATCCGCGAGCCGGTACCGGAAGAACTGTGCGGAGGTTGCGGCAGGGAGCCAGAAACCATGCGGCATATTGTAACGGAGTGCAAAGGTGCCCAGTCCTCAGTGAGGAGTGCCCAGTCCTCAGTGAGGAAGACATCCAGCTTCCGGAAACCCTTGGTTTTCAGTTTAACGGGAAATTGAATTGGACAGCAGTAGAACTTAGTAAGAGAAAGAGTCTTGGTGGGAAAGGAGCAGAGAACAATCTGGGAAGGCAACAAAAAATTCATAAAGGTTTTGCTTTCTTTTTTGGCGAGGTGATTGTACAGTGGCGTTGCGACTAAAAAGCCGCAAAGTATCATCATGCCGAAGCTACACGGTGGCGCCATCTGGCACTGACCCTCGGAAATAACGACTTTGCTTCTCAGGGCACTTGGCGGCACCGTGTCCGCCGCGGAGGGCTTTTCTTTTCTCCATGGCTCCACGTTTCGCATCCATACTTCGGCTAACTTTCATTTGCCATCGCAGTCCAAGAAACGCTAGAGCCTTTAAAATGAAGCATGTACAGAATGTTTAATACGGAAACACTGCAGATGTCACTTATGTAATCATGTTGTGACTCAAATATGCGTAATGATTTGTTTTTGCTCAACCATGTTCATCAGTATGACCACAGCCACAAGATCTAGATGTTTGGAAATGGCTTGGCTGTACAAATGTCGCGTTCAGCCCTTGCTTTAACTTTGGCCGGGTGGCTGAATCGAGGGGCAGACCAAACGTTCTGCGTGTAAGTAGCCCAAGAAAGACTATCTTCTTTAAAATGAGGACCAATTGCTCCCCTACAAAGACGGCCGCCATGATGCGTCTGTTTAGACCGCCACTCTTGCACGCGTGTTATTTTGACACGTGTTATGGGACGTTCCGCTGTTCTGTCATGTGCTGCATTGTCGCTGTGCTTTTTTGTCTCGCGCTTGTTTTGTCGCGTGCTGTTTTGAAGCCGTGCTGTCTTGGCGCATGCTGTTTTGGCGTGTGCTGTTTTGTCACGGTACGACAGTAGCAGCCGTAAAACAAATAGTTTCTTGTACCCGTAAAACCCTCGAAAGTTCCCGGCGACGTGCATTAACAAGGTGTAGCTCAACACAGATCTGCAAAGCGGCAAGTTTTGCCTACCCTTCCTCGTTACAACGAGATGTGTGTGGAAAAGACTGACATAAACTGTCAACATGCCCTGAAGTTAATTTTTTCAAGTCGTACCTAGCGCGAGTTCATACACGTTTCAACGCTGTACATTACAACGCTATTACAGTGAAATAGTCAATTAAAATTGAATCTTTCTTTTATAGCGTAGAATGCCAAGCATCGCAATACGCTAACGTTGTCACCATGCTTCACCGTCGGTGTGAAAGCAGGGGATCGCGTTCACACGCACCCCGCAGGATCTGGAAGCCCAACAGACGTAGCCCTGAAGGTGAAGCCGGCTAAGAAAAACATTGACTAGAAGCCAAATTTCTTCGCAACTTGATGACTGGCCCAGCACCGTTCACTAAACAATAGTAGTAATTTAGACTGGCCCTATCATATTGCCTGCACGTGTCTGGAGCCATTTTGTTCGCAGGAGTTTTCAAACCCCAGCGGCGGAGGAGGGAGAAAAGCGTTTATTTTGTTCTAAATACATAGCTGGCCGCTCTTTTCTGACACTAAACAAAGTGGCAGTAACGAATGCTACAGTGCGATTGGAAATATTTGAAGGAAAATGGGGAGACGAGCTAGTTGGTGAACATTCATGAGTGAAACATGAGCGCAACAGACACAGGGACGAGAAAGGGAAAGCGCTGGTGTCGTTTCCCTTTCTCGCCCCTGTGTCTGTTTGCGCTTATGTTTCACTCATGGAAATATTTATTGCCGTGGAAACAACCTCGGTCATGAAAACATTGCGAGACCAGGTAGTTAAAAGACACACAGGGCTCCAGGCAGATTCAAACAATCTAGGAGCGTGGTAATTCTTCATAAAGAGGGTGAACTGCATGTCAGGACACGGATACATTATGTGTATTTATTTACAGACGGTTTTGAAAGCGTGCTTAGGAGGCCTGGGGAAGAAGTCATAGAAGCTAGAGATTAACGGACAAATATTCAATCGTGTGAATTTATTCAGCGCTTTTTTGGGGCACGGTAGGGTTTAGTGTGTCAAGGCAGTCTCCTTTGCAGGCACTCGTCGAGCTGAGCACCAAGTGGGCTCTGCCGCTGTGGTTTCGGGTCAGCGTCGCCCCAAGCCTTGACGGTCGCCGTACCGTGGTGCTCACCCCGTCGCACATGGTACTCGTATGGATCGACTACCAGCGGGCGCTGGTGAAATTGGTCGACAGGTACCCGTTGTACGTCGACCAGTACAACTCGGTGTTCATTTCGAAGCGGCGAGCAGCGCCCGCCTTCGTCGCCTTCCTGCGAAACCAGAGCCTCGACGTACAGGGGGTCATCTTCGATAAGTTGGAGGGCGCCGTCACCAAAGAGAACTGGCGGCCGCGATATCATCTGCTGCGTGACCTGCCCACGCGCATGCCCAAGCACAAGCCAGCCGACTGGGTCTCCGTCCTGCAGTGGGCGTTCGCCGTGCGTCCCCCGATCACGCAGGACGACGGCTTCCTCTCCACCAACTCCCACCTGGTCGAGGCCATGGCGTCGCTCATGGAGCGCCTGACGGCGAGGCAGCTGTTGTTCCACACCACCTGGTGGTTTCTGCAGTCGGTCGGGCCGCTGGCCTCGTGCGCCATTTTGTCCATAGCTGACATTGACGAAAGGGGAGCCGTGTTTCAGAAGCTGTTCTGCGGCATGCACGTGGACTATGTCTACAACGTGGCACTGGCCGCCGCCCACAAGCTGCGTTTCTCGGAGCCGCAGAGGCTCGCGGCCTACGGCATACTAGAGGCCGTGCGCAGTTCGTCTGTAGAGAATGTGCACGCCTTGCGCAACGTCAGCCACCAGACGAAGTCGTTCTTGGAGTCCATGCTAAATGGCGCTAAGATAGTTCTCTGGCCCGATGATGAACGGGTGTCGATACGCAACTTGGGGCGCTACTACGGTCAGTTGGAAAGTAACGAATCTTTTACATCTACGTTTTCTGAGTGGCGTAGTACGAGATTCCAAGTGCAACGCTTTCTGGGTGACGGCGAGCTCGACTTGTCTAGCATGGTCTTCCAGATGTACTCGGCGCAACTAGCCGCCCATGACTTCGTGCGCAACATCCTCTTTGTGTCTGTGGCTGCCATGGCATCGCCCCTGTACTACACGCGTGGCACAAGCGCCATGTTGTATGGAGGTCTCGGCTCCGTGTTCGGCCGGCAGCTGGTCTCCGTCATCGGTGCAGCGGACCAGCTCCTGAACGGGGAACCTTCCGTGGTTCCCTCGCTCGAAGAGCCACGCAAGTACTTTTGGGACGACAGTCACTGCCAGGACGCCGACTTCCAAGCCCTGGCGGCGCTGAGCTTCGCGCACACGGCCTACCTGCGCTCCGGCAACAAACTCGAGGACCTTCCTCTGCCAGGCCTCGAAGATTTCACCCCAGAGCAAGTGTTCTTCATCACGTTCTGCCACATTCTCTGCTGGTTCCGTGAGTCTGGAGGAGTCCCGGTGACCAAATGCAACGGGGCGGTGAAAAACTTTCCCCCATTCGCTAGCGCCTTTTCATGCCCTCCGGGGTCACCGATGAACCCAGAGACCCACTGCACCCCTTTCTAGGGAGTGCGGTGACATGGTCACTCGTTTGCAATTATTTTACGCATTGGGTAGCATTGGCGGTGCCCTTAAAACGTGTGCTCTGTCTGAGTAGGAGGTCCCTTGTTACCCCGCAACTTGTTGCCCTGGTGTAACTAGGTACAGCCATTCTGTCCCGAACTGTTTTATTTTATTTGGCGGATACAGGATCCCAATAAAGTTTACAGTGCCGTTACTGCTAAAACTGGATCACAATGGGAGTTCCGATTTCGTGCGGCTGTGACAACCGAGACTCATCTGATTTGCTCAATTCATATCACCTTTTAAGACGCAATGTTTTCATGCAGCACTTATTACGTGAAATCCGTCCTGAAAGAGGGTGGCCTTTATAAAAAATTCTAATATGACAGTGCAGTGATATGCTGAGGTGCATTTTCCCACAATTCCAACGTCAGTATAAGGCAGCTTCTCGGCTTGTGTAGTCTGCTGCAGGCTTCTTTTGACATAAGCTCATTCTTGAATGCTGGTGTCCAACTACTAATAACTAGGCATTGATTTTTTATGAAGATGATCAAAAGACGATTAAGACGACGATAGATGATCGAAACCCTATTCGCTTGATATTAAATAGCCTCCGCTCAGGCACAATGTCGGAGGCATCACTGTACACAATGCTGCACTGCTTTTAATATGTAAGATATAGCATGCACCATGTACGCAGTTTACTGCCTAGGTTACATGGTACTGCACACCGGTTGCACCATGCACGCATTGTACAGCGGGCTTACCACCGACGTGAAGATACTACGGGTGGTAGGATGGTCAGCCGATCGGTTTCTGCTAGAAGCCTGTGTAGCACCTTTCATAATCGTGAAAGCCGTTATATGGACCTGAGCGCGGCATTCCACATTTCAACGGTTAAGCCGACACTAGAAAAATACCAAACATACCAAGATTATCAGTACCTTGCAGTACCGAATTTCTAACTTTTCTTTCAACACAGTGTCTAGAATGCCGTGCGACAGTGCTCTAGTTCAGCGCCGCAGCCAATGGGTAGTCGACCAGGTTTTGTCAGACGCTCCACGCGTTTACAAACGAAAAAAACTTTGGCGGCGTGGGGCTCAATTATAGGCGCGAACGGTATGGACAATACTTTAAGACGAGCCGCCCGACAACGGATGGCCGGCGCTAGGTTTGCTTTTAGTCGGGTGGTTTTAATGTGAAAATTTAAAGCGCAAAAAATTTAGACAGAACACGAACGACACAAGGATAAGCGCTACTTCCAACTGGAAATTGTATTTACAAAAACAACATATATATATACGAAACGATGAAAAAATACAAAAAACCAGTGCATGAGCGCATTGTTCCAAACTAGAGTATGTGCGCACTGTACAGGCGCGTACACGTTCCTTATGTCATGGGCGTACCCAGGAAGGCCAGCTCTTTCGCTGATAAAGATACGGAGGTCGTGCTCACACAATCTTCGCCACCACGATGTATCTCAGCCGCCTCCACAATCTCCCGTGTACGCTGATCGAGATCGCGAAAGACAACCGTACATTCATGAAATCGAGGCGAACACTTGCAGTTCTGGCAAAAACTGGCGAGGTTCCCGTCTGTGCCTTTTCCGCTCGATTGGCATGCTCACGGAGGCGTTGATTTTCCCTACCTACACGGCATTTCACACAATCTTAAAAAAGATTGGTGGAAGGGTCGACGTCAAAGGTGTGATGTCTGCTCCGGAAAAACTGTCACGGCTATACACTGATACGTGCCCGTTTCCGAAAGAAAAGAAAAAGTTCGGGGTTAAGCAGCAAAATCAGTACGTTGATTGCGCGGCGGGAGTCGTGTATAAGCTCCCATTGTCTTGCCATAGGGCCTACGTTGGACAAACAGGACGGTGCCTTAATCCACGCCTCCGTGAGCATGCCAATCGAGCGGAAAAAGGCACGGACGGGAACCTTGCCAGTCGTTGCCAGAACTGCAAGTGTTCGCCTCGATTTCATGAATGTACGGTTGTCTTTCGCGATCTCGATCAGTGTACACGGGAGATTGTGGAGGCGGCTGAGATACATCGTGGTGGCGAAGATTGCGTGAGCACGACCTCCGTATCTTTATCAGCGAAAGAGCTGGCCTTCCTGGGTACGCCCATGACGTAAGGAACGTGTACGCGCCTGTACAGTGCGCACATACTCTAGTTTGGAACAATGCGCTCATGCACTGGTTTTTTGTATTTTTTCATCGTTTCGTATATATATCTTGTTTTTGTAAATAAAATTTCCAGTTGGAAGTAGCGCTTGACCTTGTGTCGTTGATCTTCTGTCTAAATTTTTTGCGCTTTAAATTTGCACTATGTATTACCAAGTAGCTCGAACCCTCACGTTGCTAAAATTTTCATGTGTTGTGTTTGGGTTTTTGTATGAGAGTGAGAGAGGTGGGTCACATGACTATTTTGGACCTACCTAGCTTTGTCACGGTGGCCAATCAGTGGACTATTTTGGCCTAATCAATGAGCCATCCTCACTCTGAAATTATGACCTCCCTTGTGTGGGCGGTGTTTTGGGGGTAAAACCGAGGAGTTTGATGTTTTGGGACAGGAGAGAGAAGGGAGCCCCGCAGGATGCAGGCCTTGCCCGACCTCTTGTATGCGATCATGAGCCTCGATAGTTGTACATACGTAGTGTAAATAAAGTGTACATACGGTACATTTTACGTTTACTTGGAGTAGACCGTCGTCGGCTACGTGCTGTCGGCCAACGAGCCCGTCAATCATCGGATCATTGATCATCGACGTCGGCCGACGGATCTTCCCCTATTGTAACTTTACCGTAGTAACCATTGGATCGGGTTAGGTGCGGAGGGAAGCCTATCACCACGTTTATTTAAAGTTAATCAGCGCCCCGGAAGTGCCAGGCCTGCAATGACTCGGAAACAATGCCGTGTGTCCGTCACCGACCACTGTGGAATGTCTGGAAATGTAGTGGAGTGCAGTGGAGCTTGTCGCTTTTGGGTGGCATCGACTTATATAGTTAATGAAGCGGTGCATGCATTTCAGCTGGTCTCTCCAAGCAGCGTGTTTACGAACGCTTCGCTGTATAGAGCACTCCCGCGACATGTGTGATGTCACTGCGGATGCTATTCTTTTCAGCACCTGCTAGAAGGAGCCCACGGTTCGGGCTCTGTGGCCTCGGTGTGGAGTACTTAGCACTGGCGCTGATGGCGTGGGTTCGAGTCCCAGCACGTCTATCTCCTAGTTTCTTTCTGCTTACCTTTTTTTCTGGATTTATTTAAACCATACAATCAATCAATATTTCATTAGTTCGAGTTCATAAAAGCATCGAGCCGTATTGATACCTGCGCGGGAATCCGAATTTGTTCGTTAGGCAGAAAACTTCGCAAGATCTGGTTTCGCTAGATCGAATTTTGAATGTAATCTTATTCGGAATGCTTTTGCTTATCTCGGCATCTTAGGTGGTCGAGCTCCCGAAACGATTTCGTCAAGGATACGCGATCTTCAGTTACCACGTGCAAGTTTGTCACCCCTTCCAATTCGATGCTTGGCGAGATAAATTTCGCTTCTCCTTGCAGTGTCCACGCAAAAACCGTTTTATGAGACGCCTCTGAGTCAGCTATAGAGCTGGACACAGTCGTCAGTTTTTCTGTTGTTGGGCGTTTCCAAAGTACCTTGCAGAAGGAAGTAATATGACGTCTATTGAAATGCCAACATTAAAGCTTTCTTGCATTCTTGCAATCCTTGGCATGGTGGAAGGGTCTGGCGCAGCGGAAGCAGCATCCCTGTTTTCGCAATTTGGTTTTCTTTTCTTCTAATGGAAGGTCAGCCGGTAATTTCTGATGTGGTCATTAGATTAACAAAAAAGACGCCTATGGCGGGATATCTCGACCGTTAGCGTGAAAGAAGAACCTTGAACGTTGTCCTTGACTTCGTTCCGGGTTGGTTCTATTTTGACAGATGTGGCTGATCCAGTCATCAATGACATCATCTCCCGACTTCGTACTTCAAGGCTCAATAGGTCAAGTAGCATTGAGACATCGTTAGGCCGTTTCGCTCGTGGTCCATTTTGTAACGACATGATTCCATTAACTCTTTGAATAACCAGTTCTTACCTTAGCTAATAGAAGCATTAAAACACCTACTTCAATTAGTTGTCAGTTCTAGCGCAACTCACAAAAATGCCGGCAATTTACAGCGTATTCCTGACAACAATGACTTTCTTGTTCTTTTATTATCTGACCTTATATAAGCATCGTAATATTCTTTCATTTTTCGTTAAAGTGCAGTTCGACCTCATGTGTTGTGTACAAACCAAATAATACTTCGAAACATGAACATGCACATTTTGTGTCACTGCTTTGCAATCACGTGCGTTTTGTATATATATTCATATTTTGTTGACTTCTTTGTTGGCCTTGCTCCTGCCCCTTGTACAATATCTCAACATGAGTCCTCAATGAACAAAATAGATGGTGATGATGATGGTGGTGGTGGTGCTTGTCATGACATTCTATTCCAACCTACGTACAACCCAGACACTTCCGGTGCGATGCAGAACGTTAATCAATCGTGCTGATATAACGCGCACACCCCCTAAACCAACCGTAAAGATAGCAAAACACACTTATTCACAAATGTTGCTTAGCATCGGCGTAGGAAAATATTTTCCAGAACTAAAAAAACTGGTTTATTCCTCTAATATAATCGGCAAAACAATAAAGTGAAATGTGCAGCGAAATCTGCAGCTGAACATGATTTGCGGGTCGGCGGCTCTCTCGTGGGTGTGCTTAGCGAGCGACGTCCTGCTGGTGGGTGGCTTCGACAAAGGTGTACTGGCGTCATTTCCGGGACGGATATGACGTCACTGAAATCTTGGTGTATCCCGGCATTAAACTTTTTCGTGTTAAAATGTAAAACCCGAAAACTAACAACCCTAAGTATAATGTACTCTTTAGTACTAAAGGTTGCTTACCCGCAAGAAGACCATGTGTGCAGGGGTGCACCGTTTGCAGCCGCTTGCTTCGTTGTAAGGGCGTCATTTCCTTGACGGATATTACGTCACTGAAATATTCGTGTATCCCGGAATAAAACACTTTCGGGTTAAAAATCGTTGGTCTTGTCAAAAAACTTCGCGATGTGGGACTCCAACCTAAGCAGTTCGCCTCAAAACCCGCACTTCTACACATTAGGCCACTGAGGTCGAGCACCAATGTACTTTTATCAGGTGCTTAAAACAAAATGCAGAACTTTTCTATGTGAGCCAGGAGATGACGCTGGGTGCGTTCAGAACGTGGCAGGCTTGTAAACACAAGGGAACAAAGTCTCGCGTGGTTGTGATGGTAATGGCGGTGAAGCGTTCACATAATAATAATAATAATAATAATAATAATAATAATAATAATAATAATAATAATAATAATAATAATAATAATCACCACCACCACGCCGCCATCACCATCAATCATCATCATCATCATCATTACACCACCACCATCACCATCAATCATCATCAGCATCACCATCATTATCAGCCAATATACGCCCACTGCAGGGCAAAGGCCTCTCCCACTGATATCCAATTATCCCGGTCCTGTGCTAACTGCAACAAATTTATTCCCGCAAACTTCATGATATCATCTGCCCATCTAACTTTCTGCCGCCCCCTGCAACGCTTGCCTTCTCTAGGGATCCACTCTGTTACCCTTAACGACAAACGGTTATCTTGCTTCGCATTACATGCCCTGCCCACGCCCATTTCTTCTTCTTAATCTCTACTAATATGTCCTTAACACGCCTTTGTTCCCCAGTCCACCCTGCTCTCTTCTTGTCCCTCAACGTTACACCTATCAACTTCCGTTCCATCACTCGCTCATGCGTTCTCAGTTTATGTTGAACCCTTTTAGTGAGCCTCCAAGTTTCTCCCCCGTAGGAGAGCACCGGTAAGATGCAGCTGTCGTACACTTTCTTATTCAGGGACAATGGTAGGCTGCCATTCATTATCTGAGAATGTCTGCCGTATGCACTCCACCCCATTCTTATCCTTCTAATTATCTCTGCCTCATGGTTGGGATCCGGGGGTCACTGCTTTGCCTAAGTAGATAAAGCGTCCATTACGGCTCGTTAAATGTCGAGGGTCTCTAGAACCCCTCTCATCACAGAAAGAGCTACCTGGAAGGTGCCACCGACTAGCGAAATAGCCAATTTGGCTTCTTAATGACCGCTGCAGGACATTCAGCCCTACGGTCTTCTGCATTGGTCGGACACAAAATTACATCGCCCGGCTCAAGCAGACGCACATATTGCCCCGTAATTAGATTGCACCAGCAGTTTCGACACGAACTGAAATGTCACTCGTTGCGCAGTCAACGCTCCATTACCCAGAAGCCAGCCCTGATGTCGCTACGGGGACTTCAATACAGTAATATGGGACGCTTGGCGACACCGAAGTTGCGCCAAGCGCCCCGTTATCACCAGCCCGACTCTGCAAGAGTTTCCCAGATGTACCCCCCCCCCCCCGTGAAAATAAATACATTTTATTTGCTATATGCAGTATGCGAATTGGGCGCAACTAAAAAGTGGAAGGTAAATACTCACTTGATAAACAAAAAAGGGAACATATAAAACAAATTACCGCAGTGATCACGTACCCTGAAGATGGAAGGCAATCGAGTGTCTCAGCACACCGATACGGAAGTACGCTAACATGAGCTAACACCGGTCGAGGCGGAAACATAGATAGTGTACGAGGGGAAAAGTGTAGCTACATTCAATCGTGCCTCCACAAAAAACGATATAAAAGCGAGAAAACTTGGGGTCATATTTATGAGAAATTGGTAAAACCAGAGAACAGGGTGATAGTGATAAAAAAACTACCCCAGGAACTATATACTAGTGGGATTTAAAAAAACAAATTAGCCCATAAAGACTACCCCTTCCAAAACCATTGAGCGCCATTTCAATCACGAAATATGTATTTTTTAAACCGAAAAAAAAAAACGGAAGAAGCATTGAAAAACTTTCAAATTTCTTGCTAAATGACCTCACCTGTGACGCAATAAAGGGCAACACTAAGAACGATTTGTTAGCTGCACGTTAGCATTGAAATGATATGGTCAAATGAACTTACAATCACTTAGTCATGTTGTCAATCCGCGGCTGCCAATCACAGAAAGGAGATTCTGTGACGTCAGAAAGACCTCGCCAAAAAGTGCATCTGTTTTCTTTAATATCCATATTTTTTATGTGGAATTTGCGTAAAATTGGTATGATATATTGTTATCAGGACGTAGCAGTCTTTAATGGACAAAACTAGTATTTTGCCAAAAAGGCACGTTTAACTATCTTCGTAGAACAAAAGTTGTCCTAGTGCACGGAGAACTAAACCAAAAAAGCAAGTTTTCGCAGATATATATAGTTCTTCGGAGATCCCTTTTGAGATAGGAATCAACATTCTTGCGTTTCTTTTGGAGCTGAATGGCATAAGAGACAAAACGCCGCAGTGCAACAAGGGCTGATGATGGGGCGAGGGTAAAAAAATGTTGACGCTATGCTTGTAAATTTTTAAATGCTTGCACTACCAGCTCTATTTGTTTCCATAGGCTCATTATGTCCTAAAACATAAAAAAGACGCGATATTTTTTTTTCGCTTGAAATAAAACCTTTAATTACTCGATCACGTGGTCAGTCGTCACGCCTCCAAGTACCTAAATACGTTCAATACTGGCCGAATTTTTTATTTGTAAGCTCTCGGGTTCCTGAAGCATAACTACGAGCCGGCCTAGTTGAAATTGATGCATCATGACAAACAGCGCAGACGTACCTGGAAAAGAAAGAAAGCACGAACAAGCGCTTCTAACAACTGAGTTTCTAATTGAAAAAAAAACCGACTTTTGTTCTCAGTGCTGCGCACAACAATGCAATAAAGAATTCGACGGCACAGACATTAAATCTCGCTCACCCTAAGTAATTTCATAAGCCGGAGCACAGCACTGGTATCTCCTATCTTTATTGTGACGGAAAATGTGAAAAGCCTATACAATCTCTCTTGCTGTTTTGTTGGGATAATCGAAAAGGACGGCAGTGTAATCGAAGAAGGGTGTGATTCTATACCCTTAGAAATGTGACGCCAAATGTGTGCACGGGTTTCGTTTCCTCTGTGTAAGTCTTGTAGCAATACACGTTCTCTTTCGCCCGACTTACACGTGACCGCACGCCATCTACACCTTATACACGACATTTTTTACACCATCACCAAACTTTTTGTCATGACGTAGAGTACATTCATCCTTCAAGTCATTCTTGCCTCATATTTTTGTTCTACCCGGCGACAAACAGTTCGTGTAAGGGTAAAACAAACACTTTTATATGGGGTTCGATTAAACTTTCAGTTTTGAAGCGCCTGTACGTGTTTTTGCCCCTATTTGTGTGCGCTATTTGTCAAATTTTCTGTATAGTTAGGAGGACTTGGCAGTGCTTGGGGTTCTGTGAAAAAATGTTTCCTTTGTGTCGGCGGATTTTCAATCTGGATGCGGCCGGAAGAAGACCCTGACATTGTTATTCCTATTATTCTGGAGCAGGTCACTCACGCCCATACTGGGCTTACATTCAGACACGAAGGGGCAGAGAAAAAAATATCGGCAGAAATTCGGAGAAATGCCTACTAATCTGTAGCATTCATATGCCGTTTGTCTAGAGTGCGAGTGTTTTATAGCTAAATAATCAATCAAGCAAGCAATCTTTATTTTTCCAGAAAAGCCTGGACGGTTCTTCAGGGCTAAAAGCCGCTCTGGGCAGCAGCTTGACTGCTCCCTGAAGACCGTTACATTTTGCAGCATATGCCTTTTGCAGCAGATTTGTACATGAGGAGTATATGAGCATTGTTGCAGATTGGGTTTTAAGACGAAGTGTTTAACATGGCAACGTACAATTCATTACAAAGACAGTATAGTAGAGTACGATTCATTAAGACAACAGGGATTGATTTCAAACATAGCATGACCAACTTAATCGCATAACAACATGTAGACAACAACATAAACATATAGAGAAAATATTGTAAGCAGAGGTTTCATAGGGTGAGTATACAACAAAGAATGTACAGAAGTGGCATAAAGATGGCAAAAATTGGATAAGAACATACACAGGAATAAACCGATGCCTACAAAGAAAACATACGTGCACCTTCCTAAGTATCACACCGTGAAAGCTGTTGCTCACAACATAGATGCAAATAGTTCGCGTAATTGTTGGTGTGTGGCACTATTTAATTCACAAGATTTATTCAGAATTGATGACAAGGTAAAGTGATGTGCTTGTGACTTCCACATAGTGCGGAAACGAGGCACAAACTAGGTTAAGGTATGTTGTGTACGCTGTACGCGTGCTACTGTTATTTGACCTAAGTTCCAAGTCCAAGTTAAGTTCTGATCTAAGTTCCGATCTATGTTAAGGCTACGCATAGCCTTATTTGATTTAAATAAGGCTATGGGTAGCGAGAGGCGTTACATTGTGTTATTCTTTTTAAGTTTTTTGTTTCTTTCCGCCAATGATGTAAACATACACCGCTTTACGGATGAAGTGTCTTTACTTCGTCAATTATCTATTTTTTCGAAGAATCGAGATGCACTGCACAGTTGGTCTATTTACGGTATCTTTATACGTATTTCCAACGTTCTCTTGAAGACGTTTTTCGTTTATTCTTTGGTTTTGTGCGAAGACGTATGATATAAATATTTTGGATTTCTTTAAATAATTTTTGTAAAGAATTTATTTTTTGCATTTTTGTATTTTTTTGATTTTTCAAAATTCTGTTCGACCAATTATCTCCATTTACGCTGTTATAATGAGTACAGGCCTTACTTGCACCAAATCTGCCCCTTTGTGGAAAGTACGGGCGTTACACGTTTTGCCATTTTCGCTTTTTTTTGGATTTGTATTTGGAACGTGTTTTTGAGGACTTTTTTGTTTATTCCCAGGATTCTGGGGGAGATGTATAAAATACATGTTTCTGATTTTGTCGGATAATTTTTTGGAAAATTTTATTTTTCGATTCTTATTTTTTGGTTTCAAAATTTTGTCCGACCAATGACCTCCATATTATAATGACAACACGCGTTACTTCCGCGAAATCTGGATTTTTGTGTAAATACAGGGCGTTACATGGTCCTAGCTGTAGGGGTACTCGGCAAACAATGCTACGCATTAAAATGCGTGTAATATCTGAACATATTTCTGAAGGCAGAGAAATTCGACACCTGTTGGACTTACAGCACGAAAGGGGGGAATGGGCAACTGCCTTATGAATGTTCGCCATTTTGGCTGATGAAACGCGCAATTGGTATCTCTTGCCTCACGCAGCAATAAAAGAAGTCACGCTCGCACACAGTGAGATACAGCCTTGATTGCCAACGTGCCAGACTCACACAGGAGGTGCGGCCACCCGACACATTTCGTTGTCCCGGTTGCAGATAAGATGCTACGAAAAGAAAGAGGCGAAAGAATTGTGCGCCGGAAGTGGTGATGAACTGTATTCGCGAGGTTTCACACCCACTGAATACATTGGATAGTAATAACACAACCATTTATTTTCAATGCAGCGAGCCCGTGCGGGCTGTACCAGGGATGGAATACAAAACACAAGTGCACCCAACGCTTTCAAATTTTTTCTAATGAGTCAACCGGGTTCTTCATTAGATATACAGGGAGTTCAAGTCGTTCCACTCAACAATTGTATTGACAATGAAAAAATTCTTAAAGGGATCAACTCCATGTACATAAGGCATGATAGCAGAAGGGGGATTAATTCGCGGGGAAACTCTTCCTGGAGGTTGCGAATACAAACGAGAATTCAAGTTCAGACTATTGTTGTACAGCTTTCCCATGTTTTCCAAAAAACAGTTTTCCCAAAAACATTCCCATGTTTTTGATGTTTCGATGTTCCAATGTTGTTTTTAGCTCCGCCGAATTTGAAGGGAGTGTGCAAGATTGAAAACCACAAGAAGAAGAATGCACGCTGGCATGAGCTCAAGTTTCTAAAACGTGCCGAAACCGTTGTTTACAGAGGTTCTCCACTGTCAGTTGACGAGGGCGCCTGGGTGTCGGGGCGTGCGGGGCCAAGGCGGGTTGGCTGTTGTCACACGGGTCACTGAGGTGAGGGAGGTTAGCAACCTAGGCACCGGCCGAGGCCCATCGCGGAGACTCCAGCGCCTTGGTTGCTGGGCTTCCCGGAAGGGGCTCAGCAGAGTAAAAGTTCTCTCTCTCTCTCTCTCTCTACTGCCAGGCTGCCGTCTCAACCACGGATCACGGAAGCGCCACAACACTTGACATCAAAGTGAGACGCACAAGGAAATTCGGCCACGCGTGTTGAGATCGGATGATCATCGCCAGAATTTGAAAACACCAAAAACTTGCTTCTCTCAAGGAACAGCATACCCGTGACATGTGGGAAGCGTTGCCAGCGGTATCAGGAGAGGAAAGAGTATCCGCGGGCAGCGCCCCTTCATTGACGCTTTCAGCGCTCCGAGTTAGCTTCCTGCACCATGAGTAGGAATTGTCAGCCACGCCCGGTTGTTACTACAGCGTTTTTCCTTCTTTATTTTTATGTGATGGGCATCGTACGTGCGGCTCCCTTTCGATGAACAGAGCAGTTGTTCGCACTTCACCGTGTCAGACCACGTCTTCTCTTTTCCTTATGAGAATGTGTTTCTGTGTGTATGCCCAGAGCTCCCCCATACTGCGAAATCCTCAAACACCAACTAGCGAACTTCCAAGCTTTGCTGGACATAATAGTGTTTACGTTACGTGGTTTACGCCACGCTACGGTACGCTATGCTACGTTAAGCTATTATACGCTACGTACGTTACGCTACCCAAAAAAAAATTATGTAACACGAGTGTGTTATGCTTCGACAAGCAGCGCCACCTTCTCTTTGTTTCCTCCGCCGATTGCCCGTTAGACCAAACAATGGCTGCTTATGACGTCACTGACAGGTGGAGGGACAAGACGTGTATCGAGGTTCACCTGATTCTCGCAATGGCTAGTAACACGCGGGTGCTAACAAAACCAAAGAGGAACGCCGAAAACGTCGAGAATGGCGAAAGCGCGTGCTAGCAAAATCGTACGAGAGAGAGCTGAAAGAGACGGCGTCGTCTGCAGAAATGGACAAGGGTATACACCTGCATAGGCCGATAGTGTCTGCATTTGACGAATTTCCAGTTCCTGAAAAAACGAGAGTAATCACGGAGGAAAACTTGCCGCGTATACCTGCTCCCTTCGCTGAAAATGTTGTTGAAAGACGATATTCCTCTGCGCCCCTGGCACGTGAATGCCTCTCTTTTCTTTGCCGCCCACATCTCACTCTCTTCTCGTCGCCTCTCGCTCTTCCCACGATAAGCACGGCGGAGGTTCGCTCAAGTAAAATCAATATTGCCACGTTCCACTGCTCGCGCCATCTACTGGAACTTTTTGTTACTGTTGTACTTCTTGGCACGTTGACGAGCTCCAACCCGGATCACCAAAAACATCTGGTAGACAGGGCGAGACTGGCCACCAAGACCCAGGGCTTCCTGGGATAAGAAGGTCCCCACCTGGCGGTCCACCCAACAACATTTACTGCTTTAATTAAATGTTTATTCCTCCTCCTTGTAGGCTTATTTCTTATTTGCTGTCGAAAAAACCAAGCAGCCACGTATTCCTAATTAAAAAAAACTTGCACATACCCACTTACGTATTGATGGTTTGCATCGAATATGCCTAATGTTTTTTTCCCTGAAGAGAGTTGACAAGTATGAAATGTGTTTTGAGATATAGTGGTTTGGAAATGTTTTGCCTGAGTAAACATCACGTTCAAGAATTGTTTTAATTTCAGGAGTGGTTGTTGAATTGAGGGAACGACAGACGTACGGGCAGACCAAAATTTTAGGGTTTATGTAGACCAAGAAACATTATCGTCTTTAAAAAGCTGCGTCTTCTATTGGTCACAACTACGCTTAGAGCGAAGTCAAGTATTACTAAGCACGAATGCTACCCGTCCGCAAGAAAACTGCCCAGAAATTTCCCCGATTTCTTTATGTTTATTTACGGAAAGGTTCCAGGACTGCGAATAGCCTATGCTGCATCAAAAGAAGAGATGAACGAAAGTACACTTTCTAAAAATTAAGGGAATGAATTCTTGACCCTCAGCAAACAAAGTTGATCCGAGGAGAGGCGTAAACTCGTTGGATATTTTCACTCACTTTAGCCGTGTCAGAGATACAACGAGTCGTATAGGAGTTGGACGCGTCTCCAGTGTGAGACCTGAGTACGCTACCACCGCGTCATCTCCGCGCGTTAGAGACGCAACTAATGAGTACGTACGATGTAAGACGTGCAAAATTTTGGGATCATATGACTTACCTTGGCCCAGCCAAGAGGTACAGTTCTGTTTAACAGGTCAAAGTGATAGATACTGCTAGGCAATAGATCTAAGTTTGGACCACTTGAATCGTTGGATTTATTGACTCTGCTTATGCGTTGATGTGAAATCATGATAAGATGCCCAATATGCACCAAACGGTGAAAAAAGCACTGACGATTACTATATTTCCTAATGCGAAATTTGTGCGCAGAGCAGACTGCAGCGTTCTCGGTAACGGCTCATATCTGCTCCGTCTAAAGAAGTGATCGCGTGATCAGCGAACGCACGGCGACGCGCTACTGTGCCCTCATCTCGCAGCGCGTCGCCGCCGCCACCGAGTATGTCGTTGCAAATCTTGTTTGATATTCCCACGTTAATGTAACGTTGTTGGGAGGAGCCACGAACGAAGGAGCGGCTGGCGAATGCGTGAGAGAGAGGGCGAAACTCGGGGGCGATGCGTGGAGAAAGTGTTATGGGGAGGCAGTGAGAGATGACGCCATAGCAGCGCGTGCAGCGCTCCCCCTCACACTTTCGCCAGACGCTCATCTACCGTTTTCTTTATGCTTTCTGTGCCGTGTTTGCTCGCTCGGTTACGCGAACGTCTTCACCGCCGCCGCCACCACCGCCAAATCACGGTACCCGACGCCAAAGTGCTGCGCACTAAAAGTCAAGAGATCCTACGAAGGGCTCTTGACAAGGAATGGGTCTTTTCCGCAACACCGCCACGGCTGCTTCAGCTGCGTGATAAGTCGGTACAACAAGCATGTGAGCGCAGGTAGGGCCGAAAGCATTCACCGGAAGGGCACCTCTTCAATACTAAATTCCTGACTGCCCAACCACTTATACATTATTTCGCCTAGTGAGTCAAACGAGTACACTCCCTGTCTCAGCAGCAGCTGGAAATGAGGAGCGTATGAATGGACTTTCTCCGCGACGACTTTCCGACTCACCCCGTTTATTCAAACATGGATGGATAGAGACTAAAATTTGGAAGCGAAATTCAGCTCTTGTAAAGCAAAGCTGTTTGCAAAGCCAAGCTTTACTAGTCTAGGCAAAAGCAGTCCTGTTTACAAAGAAAACTCTTTCTTGTAAACACACGATAAGCATCCGGGAAAAACGATCACGTGACAACGGCTGGCTAAGGTGGTAGAGGTTCGGGCGGAGAAGCGTCAACGCGGTGAAGACAAACACCGTCCTCACGTTACTTCGAAATTTGCCACACGTCATTAGTAATTGCTAGGAGCAGGCAGCTTAGGACCAGCGACGCCGCGAGCAGGAAAGGGAACGAAAGAAAATACCACAACCACGAAACGTATAGGAAACTGTGGCGGCGCCCCAGCAGCTTGCGTCGTCTGCTGCCGCAAACGGGCACGCTCCAGGAACGATGACGCTGGGGCTGAGCCACGAGTGGCGAGTGCTGGCCACGCGCTTGCGGTGCGCGCTGGGCACGAGCGTGGAATAAAGCGGGGACCCCAGTTTGGGTCCACGGCGCTGTAGCGTGCAGACCTGTGTCTTCTCATCTCTCTGTCGCCGTCGCGACATTGGTGACCCGGACGTTGCAGCGGAGCCACGTACTCAGAATGGACCCTCCCCGCGACGCCAGCGGTCCTTCTGTGTCCTCCGCTGCCTCTTCACCTGGCATCTCCGCCGTCACTTGCCGTTTGCACCCCTTCAGCGCTAAGCACCCCGACGTGTGGTTCCTTCAAGCCGAGGCAAGCTTCCGAGTAAGTCACATCACGTCGCAAGAGACCCACTTCAACCATCTACAACAGTCACTGCCTATTGAGATCGCGGTTGAGGTTCGTGACATCCTTGCCAACCCGCCTACCACGAACCCTTACGACATGTTGAAGGCTGCCATCTTGAGCCACACGAGCCCTTCGGAACGGCAGCGTTTCCAGGGGCTGCTTTCTGCAGAGGAGTTGGGTGACCGTCGACCTTCGCAGCTCCTTCACGAACTGCAAGCCCTGCTCGGCGACGCACCTTCTGCCACGGACTCCCGTTTGTTGAAGGAACTTTTCCTGCGACGGCTCCCCTCTTCTGTGCAGATGATCCTCGCGACTGCTTCTGACCTTCCCTTATCCGCGTTGGCCGCGCATGCTGACAAGATAATGGAAGTCGCCACGTTGCATCCGCCTTTGTCCACGGTGGCATCCGCTCAATCTTCCGACCATACCACCGTGGCGGCGCCTGCTACTCCTTTGCCCTCACCGCTATCCGACGACCTCGCCGCTCTCCGAGAGCTCATGCAAAACTTGGAGGAGCTTGTCGCCTCGGCTGGTTACAGCTCGCCGCCGCCTCGCAACCCTCGAGCTCGCCGGTTTTGCCCTTCTCGCCGTACCCCGTCTCCGCAAGTATTTCGCCAGGAAGGCACAACGCGCCAGCCACCTCAACACCCTGATTCATTGTGCTGGTACCATCGCCGCTTCGGTGCAGCGGCGCAACGTTGCACCCGTCCTTACGGCTGGCCGGGAAACGGGACGAGGGATCGTTAGCGGCGGCGACCGATTCCCAAGCCAGCGACAGTCGCTTCTTCTACATCACAGATGCAACCAGTGGCCAACGTTTCCTAGTTGACACTGGTGCTGAAGTGAGTGTGCTCCCCGCTAATTCCTGTGGCCGCACTCAAGCACCACTGTGCCATCTCCAAGCTATTAACAAGTCCAGCATTCCCGTGTACCGGAAAAAATCCCTGATGGTAAACATCGGCCTACGCCGTGCGTTCCGCTGGATTTTCCTCGTGGCCAACGTGAGTCACGCCATTCTAGGAGCCGATTTTCTTTCGCACTTCGGCCTCCTGGTTGACATGGCCCGAAAAAGAATCCTGGACGCCACAACCGGCCTTTCTGTCATCGGCAAATCGTCTCCAGTCCATCCGTTCGCATTTACGCTTCTTTGCAACCTACCTTCTCCGTACCGGGAATTGCTGAACGAGTTTCCTTCCCTGACTGCCCCTCCAGACTGGACAAAGCCAGGGAAGCATGACGTCGTTCATCAGATCATCACCACCGGTCCACCTACGCACGCCGTGGCGCGTCGACTGGCTCCAGAGAAACATAAAATCGCGGAACAGGAATTTCACCACATGGTGGAAATCGGCATTGCTCGCCCGTCATCGAGCAACTGGTCCTCGTCGTTACACATGGTCCCGAAGAAATCAGGAGACTGGCGACCCTGTGGTGATTACCGCTCCTTGAACGTGGCCACTGTACCCGACAGGTACCCCCAACCTAATATACAGGACTTCACCAATAACCTCAGTGGATGTACCATCTTTTCAAAGCTTGACCTCCAAAAAGCCTACCACTAAATCCCCGTAGCCCCGGATGACGTCAAGAAAACTGCCATCATTACACCGTTTGGCCTCTTCGAATTCACTCGGATGCCTTTCGGGTTACGCAACGCAGCTCAGACTTTTCAGCGCTTCATAGACGTTGTCCTCCGTGGTCTGCCTTTTGTTTTCGCCTACATAGATGACGTTCTTGTCGCCAGTTCATCGCTATCTGAGCACCTGCACCATCTGCGGATAGTTTTCGAACGCCTAGCAGAGCATGGCCTCATCCTTAATAGTGAAAAGTGTGCGTTCGGGTTGCTGTCGTTGGAGTTTCTCGGTCATTTCGTTGACTGCAATGGAATTCGCCCTCTGCCAGACAAAGTGAAGGCCATAATCGACTTTCCCCGACCTGAGTCCTTGCGCCAACTGCGCCGTTTCCTAGGGCTGGTGAATTATTACCGACGGTTCATCCCGGACTGTGCGGCCATTGTTCAACCTCTCGAAACTTTCCTTCAAACTTCCAAGTCTCCCGAGTGCAGTCTTGAATGGTCTGAAGCTGCTGATCGCGCATTCACTACCACCAAGGAGCGCCTGGCCTCTTCTACCCTCCTCGTGCACCCGCGCCACAACGCTCCCACAAGCCTGATGGTAGATGCTTCCCACTGTGCGATTGGAGGTGTACTTCAGCAGCACATCCGCGGCAGCTGGCACCCGCTCGGTTTCTTTTCGAAGAAGCTTTCTCCCACTGAGCAACGGTACAGCACTTTCGGACGGGAACTCCTGGCGGCATACCTCGCTGTGAAGCATTTCCGCTTTTTCCTCGAAGGCCGCAGCTTCGTGATCTTCACCGATCACAAGCCTCTTACGAACGCCTTCAAGTCATCGAAGACTACATATTCTCCCCGAGAGACGCGACATTTGGCTTATCTTGCAGAGTTTACGACGGACATTCGGCATGTCAAGGGAGTTAAAGGGGTCCTGAAATACCTTCCGCCGATGCGTGGATGCACATGTAACCAAATAAAGCAATGTATTAGCAATCTCCTCCCGCAAGAATTTTGTTGAAGCGATGAGTATTAGCTGAGAAATCGTAAATCAAAAACCGCGCATTATCGTCGCGCCGCGTTTCCTCCTCGTTTCAACTTACTCTCCGCTGTTGACGGCGAGCGAGCCTTCCCTCCCATCATGCTGCGCTCCTCGGCGGTGACGTACTTCCGCTATTGTGCTGCTCACACAGCCGTCTGCTACGGGCATGGAGGAAAAAAAAGCTTGCTACGGGCAAGCTTTGTTGACACCATGAATCCGGCACTCCGCTCAAGGCTGGAAAAGCGAACGAAAAATCTGGCCGCATGTGTGCGGCGGCCTGGCCTTGCCCTTTCGCGGTGTACGTTGCTGCAGAACTTTGCTATCGGCGGCACGCGACTCTTTATCGGCGGCGAACTCGCAGCCGCACGGGGAGGATCCTGCGCTCGCTCCCTTGGATGCACAGCGCACTGTATATCCAAAAAGCGCCGTATCAGATGTGGCCCCGCTGGTGCAGGGTCTTATTTTGTGGCGGTGGTAATTCCTGGCGGCGGCATGTGAAAAAGACATTTTAAACTGATACAGAACCCGTGCAGAAAACGCAGTTCAGCTTGGGGCGACGCGTGGTGGAGAGCGGCAACGTTGGCAAAACATGTTCCGCCGCGGCTCTGAGCTGTCTAGCGCTGGAGAGAGCACCATTTCTTTGACAATATCAAACATCGGTTGCCCTGGCAACAAGGCACAAACCGCTCTAGAAGTCAGTTACGGTTGCGTGATCCCGGTTCAGCTTGGGGCCCCACCTCGCGGCATATGGGCACTGCAGGCATACTACTCACTCTCATTTGGAAGTGCGAGATGCGTTCGGCATTACAGGAGGCGATGGTGTGTGTGTTGTGGACGCCTTTGTTTCGCGATGAAATGCGACGTTGTGCTTCTGCGGGTGGACAGTGCTTCCCATGGTCTGCATTATCTTTCTCCAGCGGCGTACGACTCAACCTCGCATGGCGTATGTGCAGTGTGCGGCTTGTGCACCAGAGTTAAGTGACTTGCTTTTCGTCCCCGCCAACCGCGCGCGAGGTGAGTGCCGAATTTACGAGGGGCAGGAGGAGGCAACCCATCGTCTGTCAATCGCGGTTCGGACTTGCAACGCATGTTGTGACGTTGTGTTCGTTCGAAACGCATCTCTGGATTGTTTGGAAGTTGAATAAAATGTATGCGTCAAACCCGGGCATTCGGCTCAGGGCGTTCTCTGCGATTGCAAGAAAGAAGTGCCACGGGGCTTCAACGCTTTCTTTATGGAACGTACTTAAGAGAATATTCATGTCGTGTTATGGCCCTGTTGCATTCAGTACAAACGGTTAAGCGTTTGTTTACACTTGTTTCGTTTGTCGTAAAATGTCCAAGCACTCCGGCACTCCGCTGGCAGATCAGCCGGCGAGCCGACGCTGAGCAGACGACTCATCTCTTTGCCGGAAGTGCGTGAAAAAGCCGCCCAATAGCAGACGAACATCTGGGAATCGATGATGTAGACATGTGAAGATGGCGGCGTCCAAAAACACGAAGGAAAGGGTGAGAAAAAAGCGACAAACTTTGCAACAAAAGTGTGAGCTTTCCGCTGCACGTAAAAGAGTAATACTTGGCACAGATGATGTTGACGACCCAATCTAACGATTGCGCTAGTCAATTTAGTGTGCTCAAAACACCTTTCAGGGCCCCTTTAACAACATTCCAGCCGACGCCCTTAGCCGTATTTCCGCCATACAGCGCTCCGGTTTCAGTTCTCAGGAGTTGGCCCAAGCCCAAAGCGATGACGAGGAGCTCCGAACTCTACGTTCTTCAAACAGCTCCTCTCTGCACCTCGAGGACATTCTATGCCCTGATTCGGGAATCAGCATCGTTTGCGACATCGACCCGGTCTCAGGCCGCAGACGGCCGTACCTTCCTGCGTCTCTCAGGCGCATTGCCTTCAACTCTATTCACCGTCTCTCTCATCCTGGAGTTCGTGCCTCACGGCGTTTGATTGCCGAGAGATACGTCTGGCCGGGCATGAATACTGACGTACGCGCCTGGGCCCGTTCCTGCCTCGCCTGGCAACAATGCAAGGTGTCTCGCCATACCACATCGCCTCTGGCTACTTTCCCACTACCGGACTCAAGGTTCTCCACAATTCACGTGGACCTTGTTGGCCCACTACCACCATCTAAGGGCTGCCGCTACATCTTGACAGTGATCGACCGTTTTACCCGCTGGCCGGAGGCTTCTCCAATCGACGATATTACGGCTGATACTGTTGCTTCCACGCTTATGTCGACGTGGATCGCCCGTTTTGGCGAGCCGTCGGAGATTATCACAGACCGTGGCCGCCAAGTTGAGTCCACACTCTTTCGCCGCTTGACATGCCTACTCGGTGTTACTCACCTAAAAACAAAGGCCTATCATCCTCAAGCCAACGGCATGGTCGAGAGGTTTCATCGTCAGCTCAAGGCCTCGCTGATGGCTCACGAATCACCTGAGCAGTGGGCAGTTCACCTTCCTCTTGTGCTGCTAGGATTACGCACTGTCATCAAAGATGATCTTGGTTGTGCCGCATCCCAAATGGTCTACGGCACGTCTTTGCGATTACCGGCAGACTTCCTGGTCCCTCCACAGCCTCAGGATAACCCTTCCTCTCCTGGCCCATCCTACGTAAAGGATTTAACCCGGTTTTTCAGCTATATCCGTCCCCAACCGCCACGGCCGTGTTCCACAAAACCCACTTTTATTCACCCAAGTCTTTCTGTCAGCCAATACGTTTTCATCCGTGTCGACAGTGCCCGCCGGCCACTTCAACCGCCCTACACCGGCCCTCATCTCGTCATTTGATTGATTGATTGTGGGGTTTAACGCGCCGACGCAACGTAGGCGATGAGGCGCGCCGTAGTGGAGGGCTCCGGATTAATTTTGACCACCTGGGGATCCTTAACGAGCGCCGAAATCTCGTACACACGGGCGTTTTTGCTTTTCGCTTCCATCAGAAAAGCGGCCGCCGCGGCCGGGAATCGAACCCGCGACCTCGTGCTCAGCAGCGCAACGCCTTAGCCATCTCGTCATTTCACGCGGCGAAAAGACGTTTACAGTTCGCGTTAACGGCCGCGACACTGTCGTTTCCATCGATCGCCTCAAGCCCGCTTTCACCGAGGCCGAACCGCCTGCATTCGACACCACCACCCACCACTCCACCCTGAACACCACCACTCTCCCCTCCGTTCGCAGCCCCACCCGTGAACATCCCAGCGCAAAGACTGTCCGTTTTGCCGACACTCCGTCTGAAAAGGGGGGGGGGGGGGGGGGGGGGGCTATATGGCGGCGCCCCAGCAGCTTGCGTCGTCTGCTGCCGCAAACGGGCACGCTCCAGGAACGATGACGCTGGGGCTGAGCCACGAGTGGCGAGTGCTGGCCACGCGCTTGCGGTGCGCGCTGGGCACGAGCGTGGAATAAAGCGGGGACCCCAGTTTGGGTCCACGGCGCTGTAGCGTGCAGACCTGTGTCTTCTCATCTCTCTGTCGCCGTCGCGACAAAACAATACGTTAATGAACGACTTAAAGGGGCCACGAAGACAAAATACAAGTTGGGTTTATTAGAAAGACTGCTTAGTCCCGATAACAATGATACCAATATCATCGCAATTTTCGAAGAAATAATGCAGATATGAAAGAAAACGTGTGAAGCAGTCGTGACCCCCCAGCCAATTTCCCGCCAATTTTCTATGACGTCACGGGACCTTGTTTATGCGATTGGCGGCCGCCTAACTAACCTGTCGCGACGACACATGACTGGACGTCTGTAATGGGGCCTCTAGTTCCATTTGACCGCACCACTTCAGTGCTAACGTGCAGTTAACGCACTGAAAATTATGGTTTTTATGGTTTATTGTTGGCCCGTATGGCGCCATTCCTGCTCATAACACGTCACTGTGGCGCAAAATTTCAAACTTTTTAAATACTCCTTTCTTTTTTGTTAAGAAAACATCTTTTGTGGCTGTAATGGAGCTGAGTGAGATACTGAATCCTAGTTCTTTCAAATTAAACGAAGTTGTATTTTCTCTTCATGGCTCCTTTAAGGAGCAATGTCGAACCTCGTTATAACGAAGGAGTATCGGGGCAGTAAATGTGTTATATCAGATATTCGTGCTAACAGTACAAGCAAAAAATCGGCTCTAACAAATCGGCAATCCTGGCCAAATCCTGGGTACAAAATCGCATTATTGTAGGATTCGAACCAACTTTAAACGAAGTATCCTTACCTGTCTCCTTGTGACATTTCAAACTAAATGGGGAGACCACCAGAACGAAAAATTGCAGTACAACAAACTTCGTTTGACAAAACAGCCCGTATTTATTCGAAGAAAGATCTGACATTCATCTGGTGGCTTTTTCGTCCCGAACCAAAGATTTCTTCCAAAGCCGATATCGCGCGCGTCTCTCGCGAATAAGTGTCAAGTAAATGAAGCGTGACCAACCAAAGTTCTTATTTAGTTCGCTATTGCCGATGATTCGCTATGTAAGGGTTCGTTATAACGAGGTTCAAATGTAGCACACGGGAAAGCATGACTTGCACGTTTCAGGTGTACGGAGTGCATATACCGGCGCATTTTTTTAAAAACGCAAGACCTGATTTTTCTTGAGGAAAGTACCAGCAGAATTGCTTTGAAATATTTAATTACATGTGATTAATTTACATAAATTGGGAGTGTCAAAAGTAAGAGTAGACAGATTTTGTAGTGGGAGGAAGGTCTCTCTTTCGAAGAACTAATAAGAAATTTTCCAAAAAGCAAATATATTTACCGTCCCCGGGAGCCTAAAAAAGCGGACAGTTGAAAAGACTGCGCTTCTTGCAGTTAGAACATCGCGCGTGTCAGGTAGAACTGAAATACGTGCTTGACCACGACGATCGCATATCAAACGTCCTCAGTACAAGCAGCGTGATTAGTTGCTTGTAAAGGGCATAAATTACTAATAATGTGGGATTAAGCAACGTCAGAAACGTAAAATGTGGGTTCCTGACACAGCTAAGGCAGGAGAAAACGAAATATCGTTAAAATGGCAGCCTTAATCTGGTAGAAGACACAGGCGCCTGTGCCTTCCACCAGATTAAGGCTGCCATTTTAACAATATTTCGATTTCAGCGCTGAAAACCTCGAAAAAATTTTTAATGTCTTCCGCAACTAACAAGTTGAACAATTGCTAAATATGACTGCTTTGATCAGTTTGCTTTATATCAGTCGCTGTATTTTTTAAGAATCTGTAAAAAACAGCCATAATTATTTGTTTTTGTTCACGGCGAACTGTTGTTCAAGTGTTGACCGGGCGAAAAAAAAGTGTGTTGAATGTTACCACATTTTCCAAGTTAAAACGAAAATGCAATGCAGTTTTAGCTTTCTAGAATATTCATTTATTGAGTGCCATTTTGTGTGAATCTCCCGAAAATTGGTAGTTTTTTTAAATGACGTCGAAAGGCGGCTCTTTGTTTACAGATCTTCAGTTTTTTGGCGTACTTCACGAAGCTGTATTTTACAATTACGAAATGTTCAAAAAAAAGAGTCGTCAGAATAATTGCAAACAAGCCATTTACGCAGCCCCCTGCGCAGCTATTTAGAAAGTTCAAAATTATGAGAGCAAACGACATCTACGAATATCGGCTAGCCAGAGTGTTATCCAGCATCATTAAGAAGAATAATCCATTAATAATTGAAACAGGTAATAATGGATTGTCTTACCAGTGAATTTTCTTACCAAACTCGAAAAGCAGAGAGATGGAAGGTTCCAAAATATCGTACAACCTATGGACTGAAAATGCTTGAAAATAACCTGCCACGTTTGCTGAATTGGTTTGATAGCCAGGGATCATCGCTAAGCACTGCTTATTTAACTGATTTATTCGCAGCCTAACCCGAATGTGCTCTCGTTACCTTTTGTTGTTATGGCATCTAGCTAGAACTGTCTTGTCCTTTATTATTTTTGAGGAGCTCGAGTCTAGTATCTGCATCGTTTCTTAAATGTTTTTATTTATTGTTACTATTCAACCCTTGTTTAACCTCAAGAAGATGCACCTGTACTTTTTGCAAATTTCTGGATAAGTATATTTGTCTCCTTTAAGATATTTGCCTCATTTAAGTAGCCAAACTTGTTTAGTGCTTGTATTTGTACACTTTCTGCCCGTATTTACCCTATTGTAGTTGCAGTTGTAGCTGTGTAAACGTTGTTTTGGTCATTCTCCTCGCGTATTATTGAATAATTTCTGTAATTGTTTATGCCGGCTATATGTTTTTGTTTGTTTTTGTTTTTGTTTTGCCGTGGCCGCGGGGGGCCAAGGAACCCTCAGGCCGTCGTAGAACGGTTTTTACCTTGGCCACCTTCCAGTTTTTGTGGAAAAACAGATCAAAAAAAGAAAGAAAAGGAAAAAATAAAAATAGTGTTTTGAAACGTTTGCTTTCTAGAGCAATGGGCGGGGTACGAAGTGTTTTAAAGCCCCTGTTAAACAAGGCTAAAAAACGGGAGAGCTTTGCCTTTGCCCGGATGTGTAAGAAATGTTTTTATATGTGCCACTTTTGGACGACATTGCTCTCGTTACTAACTTTGAGAAATATTTTCTAAAAACCTGTGTACGACGAAGCGAATTTGTGAATCCAGCAGAAAAGTTGGGTTCTGTTCGGCTAAAAAACGTATGGAGATCCAGAAAGATTTTCGCTTTGTTTTACAAGTCCGCAAAGTTGCCACACCATGAAATGTGGAAAGTAGCCCTGCGTAATCGCGTCATAAATATTGTTGTACTAAACCAAATATGGTGTTTCTCACTAACGTGATACCAGTTCTACGGTGAGGACACAGTGTTCTACACAATGTAAAGTTTCATCTCGAACAGAAAATGGTCCTGGCACCACCTTGGCTGCTTATCAGAGCCCACCCATTTGCATTGCTCTTTTAATTAGAAATGCATTGCGGCTTGATTTTTGCGATATCGAATAAAAAATACGGCCTCAAAGAGGGTGTTAGCCACGAATACATTATTTCTAACGGCAGCCGCAGTGACTGATTCCTAAAGGCACAAGAGTCAGAAATCACTGCGCGCGTCTTCTGGGGATACACGGAGCTAGACTAAAATCGGAAATGTACACTCTCTTGCTCAGACGCTCACGTAGCGTCATAGTTTTGCCACTTCAGAACTGCCATCAATTACACCGACGGCTGACTATCCTAAAGCTATGAATAGTGCATACTTTCGGCAGCACTTACCATAGTCAGTTATTGATAGCGTTTATGCACAAGAGATATATTAGGAAAAAACTGAGAGCCCTACCACCCTGTGAAGATACAAGTAATCGAAGCTGTATCTATAGGTTTTTTTTCCTATGATGGGGTTTTGCTACAGCAAATTTAGATATCGTTTTTGGCTGACGTCGGGTTTACAAGAAGCATGTAACCTTTTCATCCGGGAGGTATTCCCAACTACCCGACGAGGTGAAACTTAAAGGGATACTGACACAAAATTTTGAAGGCGAGATAACTTCGGAGATAGACTGGTGTGAACACACATACATCATCTGCAAGATATCAGCGGCGAATACAGCCTAGAACATATTTAAAATCAATTTTAAAGTGTGCGAAACGCAACCGAGCAGACAGAAGAGGACCATGCGCAATCGACATCCCGTGGATATTCTGTAAATAAACAACATCTAAACACGTCACGAGTTTGTGTTTGCCGCTTCCGCACTGCCGGTGTTTTTCGCCGGCTCGCCCGGCTCGCCGCTCCAATCGGAGGGCGGAGCTTCTGCTCTCGAGAACGAACGACCCGATCGTTGGCGGCGGAGGCGCCGTGATTTCGTCGGCTCATCGGGCAGCTGGCCGCGACCAAAGTTCTACAGCGATCCCACGCACTCTGTTTTTATTACTTTTTATTTACATTGGATGCGAAAACGCGCCGGAGACACAAAAAGCCCACTAGCGAGCCGCACGGTCGCTGTACAGGCGGCGGCCACGGCCGCGAAGTGGCGCAGGTTGGCGCAGGTAGGTCGAGTAATAGCTTGTTACCGCCGCACGAAATTGTACCCAAGTCCCAACGATGGCAGCTTATATGAGAAAGGAGTAAATGATGCGATGGCGGGTTGCATTAAAAAATGTCATCTGCACCGCATACGAGAGCGGCAGTCGAATATCCACCGCAGTGGTAAGCCGAACACATCTGTAGGCGGACCTGTAGGCAGACCGGCCGGCTGCTCCCAGCGCGTTTCTTGCCACCCACTGTCTCGAGTGTCGCGCGTCGTTCTTTAGCAGCGGTAGCATTTGCGCTCGCAGCGCCTGCGTCACGTCCACGGGCGCTTTTTAATTAAGCAGCTCAAGAGATCAGTACGGGGGGGGGGGGGGGGGCATTCGCAGAAACTGCCGGCGATGCGGATTCGACAGTGCTAAGGCAGCTCTGCTCTGTTATCCCTCCGACAGTCAGCTTTGTACGTGGTCAGCTTTGTTCACACAAAATCCATCGTTTCGCGGCACCCGCTGAAACTGAAACTGCGACTGCCGCATTGAAAATGCCTCTAATTAAACAACCGTCGCACGCTGAACCAAATGAGGTTTCTACAAGTCATAAGTAGGTCACTAGATACGTATCGCAACAACAAAAAAAGAAGATGCAAAATTTTTGTGTCAGTGCCCCTTTGAGGGTCATGCGGCAGCGGCTTTCCGTTGATTTCTCGCCCATTCACGTTTCGGTGCGCTCCGACTCTGCTTCGCTTAAATCTCTTCTTCCTCCGACGGAACGACACCCGCCTGTACAATAGCGAGTTAAACGAGCAACTGCTTATAACGCCGTTATCATCCGATTGCCAAACTTGTGAAAGAGGCATTACTGGGGGAGTGGTGAATAGACCTTGTGAAATGGGAGTCGGGGGAGGCGAGGAGTAATGTCTTAGCGAAAATGTGGTGCCAAATAAACCGTCACCTCCGGAAGAGAAACCTGGGTCCCTAGCCATAGCCTCGCTGTACATACAGCTTCGCTGTAAAGGCTACCGATGGCATTGCTGGTCAATTTAGCGGCAGTTCTGCATCACTAACATCAAGTCACGAGCAGCCGGCTGCGTTTAAAAACTTTCCGTCCCCGCTCCATTACTCAGTTCAACTCTCGGCTCGTCCTTTGAGGGGCTCCCGCCATGGTGTCCCCCAAGATGCCCTCCCCGTTTTGTACGCGGACTATCCTTCATGTCGGGATCAAGGAATCACTCTGAAAAGTCCTAGGGACCATATACTGCGTGCATTTCACACATGCCCCATCACAGCTTTCCAAATGGATGCAGTATGTATGAAACTACTTTTTGTATAAGCCGAAAACGTTCAGATGTTACATTTACGCACGTTATATACACCCACAACACGTAAATGGTGCCAGAAACACCCTTTGTTTCTTCGCGGAAGCTGTGGGAGCCTTGTGGCGGTTCCAACATGTGTGCTTATACGGGTACAAGTTAGCACACCCACCGCAAATGTGTCATCGCGGAACAGGCACACAAGGCTGGCCGTGTCAACTGCAAGTCATCGGGCAATTAAAGCTGGGTGATGCACCTTTTCCATTGGGTGTCGAAGCATGAAGAGGTAAAGGAGAAGCATACAGCTTCCACATCGATGCAGGGATACTTTTTTGCAGCCCTTCACACTCGTAAAATTGTGCGTCCACAGCCAACCATCTTAGCCCACGCTTTCTAAAAAAAAGCTCTAAAGCATTAATAATGCATGCCTAATTGTGTCATATTGCATAATGATACATCTGTTAGTCTTTACTGCTGTAAGAGAGTACGTAGATATAGAAAAAAAACTAATCAGACCTAAACCTTTCCGACAGCTTTATGTTGACGAAAGGCGTGAATAGGAGACTATAGGAACCGACGCCTATCAAAATCGCGCATAAAGGACCTTTCTGTGCGATTTTATCGTGACTTAGTAGTCCCTGAACACGCTGCTTAATCGGGCGATAAGTGCGCATTCAGATCATCACTCCAAAAAATGGTCAAATTCACTATCAAGCCGCGCCGGCACTCTCCGATCCGCACGGGCGTCATTGAAGGCCAGGGCGGGAAACCCGTTCTAAAAGGCCACTCACGGCCCATAACGCCACGTCATCCAACATGTCTTCGCCTAGGGTGCCGTTCTGAAATGGTATATATAGACAAGGATAAATATGACCTGCGCAAGGCAGGGGCGGCCATGGGAAATTTCCTGGACCTTTCGGGTTGTACGATCATGGTATTCCTTTCGCGCTAACACATTGCGAGACGGGTTGTTCCTGCTTTTTCTCGCGTGCTGTACCGTCCTTGGCGTGAGTGGGGTGATGTCTGTTTTGTATAACGTAGCAGCGAGGCCGTCCTCGGCAGTCCGAAAAGGGGATTTTCTCGCGGCCGCCGACCGCTTTGCCGCATAAATTGAGATAGGACAACGTCTCGAGAAAAGAAACACTGACTCTTTGCCCCTGGTAATTACAGCTCGTGTTTGTTTTTAATTTTCGCGTGCTAATCAAAGGTAGGAAAAAGCTTTCGCCATTGCACGAAGTTCTCGTGAACTGAACGGATAATTTAGCATTGGGCTGAACTGTGGTTTCAACTGGATTTTATTATGGGGTCTAACTCGCCGAAGCTGCAACTGGGCTGTGAGGCACGCCGTAGTGGAGGGATCTCCCGGATTAATGCCGACCTCATGGGGAGCTTTCATGTGCCCTGAAATCTCGACATAAGGGTGTTTTCGTCGTCGCAACTATCTGAAAAGCAGCCACCGTGGCCGGGAATCTAACCCGCGTCCTCCGGCTCAGCAGTACAACGCCTTAGCCCCGGAGCCACCGCGGCGGGTATCCACACGTTCCCGTTTCCCTGTGCAGATCGTTCTTGCAGACAGAAAGCGGCTTGAGTGCACTGCAAACCATTTACACCCCTTTTGTCTATAATACGCTTACATCCTATCAAAAACAAAACAAGAAACTCTTGCAAGGGTGTAATTACTATGTAATTAACTATACGATACACTTTAAAATGGTGTGTTTTTTGTGTTTCTAGCTAGAGTGTAAGGGTGTTACAAACGAAAAAGCATATTAAAAAGTGTTTTCTTGTTTTTTTATAGTGTAAGGGTTTCAGTTTCAGTTTAAGTTTATTGGTGCTTTAAAAAAGTAGCACAGTAATATTATTATACAGACGGGGGTACCAAAAAGAAAAAAACTAACGGCCCCCTCGCCGAATACTAACCAACAATAAAATTAGCCAAGTAAACAAGCAACACGTAATACGAATGAATGGAAATCAAGTATACCATTTATAGTAAGGAGTAACCAATATAAGCTAAAGGACACAACAGGCAACCAAAAGAAATGCAAAGGAGGAAGAAAAGGGTGTAAGTTATAGACAGTGATTTACACCTTTAATGGTGTAAATAATTTTACAGTGTGGTCTGCAGCGGTAACATTTCGCCGATCATCAAGCCGAAGTAGACGCGGAGTGCATAGGAGCCGCAGCATATAATGCCTGTAAAACCAAGCTTCCGCACCCCCCCCCCCCCCCCCCTCCATTTCTATCTCCTTACTTGCCAGCCCCCTTGGTGACGAATTATTCAGCGAAGTACAGAGCACTGAACGCTTCACGGCATGGAACTATAGGCAACCCCCGAGCCTGGGTCCGGCATGGGCAGGCCATTGAAGGATTTGAATTTGAAGTTAAATTTGAATTTGAATTGAGTTTATGTTGGCCGTAAAGTGTACAAAGCTATCATAGTGCCGTGGCAAAGGCGACGCACATGTCGCCTGACTTCACATCTGGGACCAGTCTACACTGGCAACACGGTCAGTATTTCATGAAGAGAGAGAAAAAAAAAGGTAGCTATTCTATCGAAGACACAAAATTATGCAAGAGCCAGCGCTTGGGAGTGAAAAGATGAACAGGATCACTGCAGTACAGGGCTACGAGCAAGCAAAAGGCGGTACACAATTTTACCGCGAAAATATAACAAAAAAGCAGATTTAATAAGAAGGTGACGGTAGCATATCAGGTCAGTGGAACTCACAATGGATTCAAGAAGTGAAGGTTAATTTGCTTTTGAAATGTGTATAAATACGCCCAGGTTTGATACTGCCGATCATGTCGGGATAAAAATTTAAGTGGTTCGGTACCTGCAATATATCTAACAACTGGGTGTGGCAGTTTTTCCTCTTTATAAAGTTCTAATGAAAAAAAAAACATTATGTCAGAAGCTTTACTGTGCATGGGGGTCTGTCTTGAAAGAAAAGTTTAACGATCACCTACAAAAGCTTTGTAAATGATCTTAGATAACTTAAATCCATACTTAAATTGGACCTCCAAAATTTGCTGTCTCGGGAAAATAAGGTGCGGTATCAACAGCCGTAGATAAATGAAGTTAGTTAATTTATCTAGACAGGTACCCAGTCCAAAATGACAACAGGAATACCGCATAAACCTAACAAGAATTCCTGTCGAACGACAAAAAAAAAACTTTGTTGTGCCAACATAAGCCCTGTTGTTGCGACAAAGCCATCTGTTGTTACGCCACACATTTATGTCGTAACGACAGAAGTCAATTTTCTTAATGAAAAACATTCCTGTAGTCACAACAGAACTGCCGGTCGTTACGTCAGCCATCATGCTGTCGAGACACAGCCAGCTTCCAAAATCACGAGATAAGAATACGACAAGACGACAATACGACACGCAAAAATACGAAAAACTACAGGAACTTTTCTTGTCGTCATTTTCGACTGTGGTTAGGTAAGGTATGACGGTATGATTACCGAAGAAAATAAAATGATTGCGAAGGGAAAAAGAAAGGTGAACAATAAAGGTTTGGTTTTTATAAGGAACACTTTCGTTGTCCTTTATTTACTTGTTTCCGCTCTTACGCACGAGTTTTGGAACGCAGGCTGGGTATCTTATACAAGATGTCTGCGTGGCAGCGACCTTGCCTTCCGGGTGTTTAACTCTTCCAGGCATAATTAACTTTAGTGCGTCGCTTCGCACCTTAACACTTTATTCTTTTTTTCCCACCCCCTCCTTCGTCATTATGTCCTCAGCTAGAAGCACAGACACTACTCTGAGATATTCTCTCCAGCAGTCAGTCGTGACCCGTATTCGGGTAGTGCATCGTGGCTACTTTCTCATTATCGCAGCTCTGTCCTTCTGACGTATTTCAAGCTTATCCTTATCATTTTCTTCCTCCATGTTATGAATATTTATTTTCTTTCGGAATTCAGGAGCAAATTACATTCCGCTCTCTCAAACATCGGAGAAGTGAGGCTATGAACGTTGATCCTTGGAGCCACGATATCAAATTAACACGAAACTGCAGTATTCATGAAATTCGATTAGCTCATTTTCCCCGCGGTTCCACGTATTTTTGACTAGTCTGCCAATCAGATCTCTACCGTGCAAACAAAGTACGAAGGACGAACCAAGGACGCTGTAATTGAACAGAACTGGAGGTGAGAGTGAGTGATGCAAGATTGCCTTCATGGCTTGCACATTATTCGTTGATTGTGCGCCCCTGAGCACCTGAAGCCCTTAACTCACCTGCAGATGTGTTCGTTGGGTGCACACTAATGAGAGAAAACACGAAAGCAAATTAATAATCTGTTCCTTGTTTTTTTTTTGTTGTCGAACCTTAAGAAACCATTTTCCTTCCGTGCTCTGGAAGCTCTCCGTCGGACAAGCAGCTCGAGCGGCCACAACAAAAACAGCAACTTGAAAATAGAGAGAACAACGCAGCGGGCGCTCTTACGAAACTTCTTCGAGACAAACTTGCCAGGCGCCTGGGGCGGGCGCGTAATTTACATTCGCTATCAGTCAGCGACCGCGCGAAGATACTTCACCACCAAGGCTGGCATTTTTCCCAGCACGTTCAATCGACGATGCCGCATAATGCGGCGCCAGCCCGGTCTCATCAAGCGCCGTGAGAGAGGCAATAAAAGCGAAAGGGAGTCGGCAACAGTTATCGTTTCTGTGACGTCAATCTGCGAACGCTCCTCCATATTCTGTAAGCTGGGGCAGCGAGTTGGCGTAACCACTGAGAAAGAAAAGCAGACGCAGGGGGTGACGTCACAGAGGAGTCGGAGTAGGCCGGTTGTGACCTTGGTGTGTCGGCCAACAGGTAGCACGCGTCCTTGCCGCCCTCGGTGGTGAAACCGGGAACTTCGAGGTGTTTCCCCGTGTGGCGGTTAAACGCGAGTTTAGGTCCGCTGTGCAAAGTGTGCGATTCTGTTTTTGCGACACGCTGAGCACGTCCCTTTTTTCTCTGTTTCTTCACAATGTTTGTTCCAACGCGAAAAGGGATGAGCGAGGGGGAAAGAAAGGCAGCCGTAGATGTCTGCGCTTGACTAAGTTGCAGTGTATACAGTAAATACCGTAAAATCTCGTTAATTCGGATATCAGTGATTGGAATTTATGGGTAATTCGAACAGCACGACTTGGTCTGGCCCAGTCTCCATTGTAGTCTGTGTACAGAAGCCCGTTATTTGAAAACCCGAATAGGCTCTGGCATGGATAATTCGAACTACGCGCCAAAGCGCCGTCGCTTTGGCTCATCGCACACGTCCAGAGAAATGCCATGCCCTATTCGACTGCACGCGAGGATGAATGAAACGCAGAAGGTGAAAAAGGGGAAACCAATGCGAATCCCACGCGGTGGTCGTTTTGGAAGACGCATTCTTTGCGAACTACGTCGATGAGGACGTGAGTGCCGTCGTGTGTGTGCAACATATGAGTGCATCATATCCCAGGTCAGAGGCACAGGAACTATCGATGCCGTTGATGAGGAGGAGGACGAGAACCAATCATAGTGCAGCCGTCCGCTCAGAAGTCAAAGCTGGGCGAAGTGCCACCCGTCTCTACTTCAGTTTTCAAGAAGGCGAAGATGAGGATTTCCGTTACATTCGTTTGTTGGAGCAAAACGTGCGGCCTGTCGCCTTTAGGGACGAAAGGCCGGCCGTAGTCACGGGAGTTTTCGAGCATCAAAGTGCTGACATGTCATACGTCTTCCCAGTTGCAGTGCATTGTTGTGATTCTTCCCTTTCAGTTGTTCGAACTTTCATTAATGCGAGCTGAGATGGCGTCCCCTTGTGTGGTTCGAATTAAGGAGCTTTTACTGTATAAAACGAAATGCAACAGAGCCGTTATATCTAGCCGTCGACGCCTGTTATGGTGCCTCCTGGTGTCACGGAGTGACCGGCATTCATGGCTGTTAAAATAAGCCCCTTTGGTAGTCAACGTGGCAGTCGTGTGTTGTGTTTAGTTGTTTACTGGCGATTCTATTTCGGTGTATAGGTATTCAACATACGCGCACGTGTTTTTATGTTCTGGAAAATAAAAAAATGCAGCCTGATATGTAACCATGTCCTTATACAGAAAGATTTTAAGACGACAGCCCCAAGTGGTCCATTGCAAGATATATTGGCAGTGTTGTTCTTGTAGTATTTGCTGTTACCAAGTTCAGAAAGGGGCCGCGACTGAAAGATTCAATAAAAGTTCCACGCTATGCCGCCCTTCGAAGGTCGGTAACCATACGGCTACATAAAATTCGTGATAAAAGTCTTTTTGTAAGAACGTTATTTCATCATTAATTGTCCATCATTAACGACAGTACCACATTAAAAGCACCAAGTACGACCACAAAGATACGTGCGTACCAGTGGCGGGGAGCAACAACGTGCAGCCAATTCAATTAAAAAAAACCCCTTCCCGTGGTCAGAATAGAACCTCGGTCCCTAGCGTTATGAAAATGGCGTCTCTCCGATTGCGCTTTCGTATTTTTTTCGTTATATCCAAACAACCACCGCTGTTACAAACATAACACACAGCCAGGGATTTATACACCCCCCCCCTAACACCCCCCACCACCCCCCCAGAAGGACTTCGACACCCCCCCCCCCAAAAAAAAAGATTCCACAAACACAAGCACCCTGCCTAGGGATTTATACAACAGCCCCCCAAACATCCCACCGACACCCCCCCAAAATCGAAATTCTGCATAAACTCCTGCACACAGCAACAAAAAAAGACCATTGCACGAAGACATCGAATCACGGTTCCACTGTGGGATAGAGTGATAGTTTGCTAAGAGATTTTCATTTTTGTTATTTTTTGACGTGTGAAAACCAGTCTGGAACGCGTGCCCTTTGCATTTCAAAAAAAGAGAATATGGCCTTTCGGAAATACTCATTTGCAGGGCGCGCATCAATGTCCGAATGGCGGACTGCCATTCGGCATCTCTACATACTGTGCAGACCCTGTAACATTATTAGATCCAGAGGAAAGACATCATCATCATGTTCAACGGACAAATACCGAAAACCATCAGCATCGATTGTGAGGTTTTTTTTTTCAGCGTACGTTGCAGGGCATGCCAGAAGAAAACACCGTGTGAACAGTCAATGAGAACATGTTGAATGATTTCAGGTTTGTTGCACAACCAACACTGTCCACCCCACAGCATAAAAATGCCCTTTTCTTGTATACGTTTTCACAAGGAGTGTCCTGGAGTGTAGTTGAAAAAAAAATGTTTTACACCCCGGCGCAACTAGCATTTTTTAACATGTTTCAACACATCTTGACCTGTGCCAGCAGAGTGTCCAATTCTGTACATAGGAATGGGAACAACAGTGTCGCAAAGATCATTATACAGTCTCTTCCTAGTGACTAGGGTCAAATACTCTAACGAGAGTCATGCGCACAGAAAATGTAACGACTCAACAACTTCTTTTAGATAGCCACAGACACCTCCTGGCAGACACAATGTCGTAACATACAACTCATGCAAAACCCTGCCTAACCTGACTGGGAAAACGGTGCGCAAAAACGGGTGTTTTACATCCCGCCAAAACAGAAAGCGGCTTGGGAGCTGTCGCAAAAAGAAATGTGTTAAACCTAACCCCCCACTACGTAAACCCAAACAAAAACTGGGAAACTACGATGTAGCTTTTGGTCGTTTGCCTGTGAACAGTGAAGTACTTGTAACAGATACCACAGTTTGGTCACCAGAAATTGGTTTCAAACCGTTGGGCGAGCGAAGATGGATAACTTCGCGGCCTTCCACTTCTCCGCATTTTGACGAAGCTCTACAGCTTGTCTCCGCAATTAAGGGCCACTGTTGAATAATACTCCAGGAAAACGCCAAGGTACTTCACCGGTGACGTCACCCACTTAACATTTTGAAATACCACCGGTGTTGTACTCTCATCTCCTTGCCAGACGCCCAGGCATGTTTACCAGTTTTACAGCCCATCTACTAACTTAACAAAACTATTTAACGGTATTAATGACCCTATCAATGGTTTGGTATTTACAATGTATTGATATCTACGCTATTCCGCACGATATTGCTATCTACGCAGAAGATAACAATATCTTCCGCGTATGCTAAAACTTTAATTTCAGCTGCATGAAGCGGAAATCTCTTGACAGTGCCGTTTTTTTATTATGCTTAAACATAATGATTCAATATATCTGCAAAAGACCAGAGGTTAAAGAGGACACCCCTGCCTCACGGACCTCTGCACTTCTATACACCTTCCAACCACATTGTTAACAATCCGTCTAGTTGCACAGTTGTTATGCGCCATGCGAACACCTTCTAGAATAACTGACCCGATGTTACTATGTTACAAGCCCGCCAAAAGACCATCGTGAGGCGCACAATCAAACACCTTTTCTAGGTCCACCTGTAGCATTGCGACGCCTGTATGCGCCACGTCGCAAATTTCAAGTACACGCTGTTTTTTGTCTATGTTCATAAAAACTGACGTATCTTTTATATGTTTCATGCGGCCTCACTAAGCTGCCAGTTACAGCCTGCAACCTTCTAGCCAATATTTTCCATAGTACTTTATAATAGATGTTTGTTATGCTTATGGGCCAGTACGATGCGACTTGGTGAAGTTTGACCATGTCTTCTCTTTTGAGAATTAATATCATGTGGGAAGCTGAAAACAACGGTGGCTGTGTTTCTAACATATAAGCTTCTTCGAACACAGCAGTTAACACAGGGATATCTCATGTTTAAAGGACCTATAAGAAGCAGCACTCAGGCCATGAGGTCCTGGTAACTTTCCCAGGTTTAAGTTGTCAATAGCTTCCTTAACTTCCTCAACAGTGACGGGGATTCCAGAAGTAACTCTTTCATCATTAATGTTTGACATAAGTGACACAAATTCACTTTAGAACTTTGCCAGTTCAATAGGGCTTCTAGTAAACAAGGTCTTAAAGTGAACAAAAAAATATACGTTCTATATCTATCGTTTCACTGCTAATTGCGCCATTAGGCTATGTTCAGACTACCGACGTAAAAGCCATATCGTGATCTACAGACGTAAAAAAATGGCGTGTCACGCAGTTCTGTTGGCTGAGACGTGTAATGACGTCATTCTTTAAAGTTTTACGACATTTGCGGAAACAGTCTGAACCCGGCTTTATATTCAATCTCAGTTATTTCGTTAAGGCGAGCGTATCTTTTTTCCGTCCCCAGCGCTCTCTTTGTGGGCGTTTTATCCGCTATAATTTATTCTGACAAGCCCTGCGTGATAACGCTGCGCATCTATCTGCTCAAGTTTTGCTTTTGTGGCCCGTATCTCTTCTTTAAACGCCCCCGGTGCTCGGCTTTCTTCAGCAACCATCGTCTGAAAGATTGAGCGCAGAAGGCTTTCTTGCTTTTGTTTATCCTTTTTAATTGCGCTCGCTTTTTCGATTGCTCCCATTTTTATTTCGTGTTTAAAGCGTTCCCTTTGAACTCCGTATTTTTCACTGCTGCAGTTATCTATTTTTTCCAAGGCATTTCTTACTCGTTCCATAAAAAGATCATGCAGCGTAGCGTGGTGCCACCTATGTTAACATAAAGGAAATGTAGTGTAGTGTGGGGCCACCTATGTTCTTACACAGAAAATAAAGGAGAGCAGTTGCACTAGGGTCCGGCAGAGAGCGCAGACCGTCGTTCTAAGACTCCAGAAAAAGATATCGGCACTATGGGTTCCCATTCGGGCACTCGCGGAGAAAGGTACGAAAAGGGCGCGGGAAACCGCAGGGGCCGTCGGTGAGCAGGAGCGAGAACTTAGACTGGCTGGACCCTGTACTTTATTTGCTTCCGCCCACGTTTCGCGCCGCCGAAGACTGACGCTTGTGGCAGCCCCCCGCTGTCCTCGTTAAGCACGGAGGCTCGCAGTCAATCGTCGTTACCGAATGCTAACGCCTGAGGCAGCTCCTCCGCTGTCCCCGTTAGTCCGGACGCTCGTTCTGTGCTGCACCTAGTGGCGTACTGCGTTTGGAGATTGAACCGTCTCAGTCCGATTTTCGTATACGCGACAATCATCTTGTAAGAGTTTGTCATTCAACTTCCGGAAATCCCATCTAAATGCGGTTAGGGCCGTCTCGGAAGTAGAACCCGGGACGTTTACGTTGTGAAATCGGCAACATGACCACTGCGCCACCGCGAAGGCCAGAGAAGTACGCGGTTAGCAGCAGCGGCGGGGTGCGATAGTGGCGATAGCATGAGCAGGCAATCGGAAAGAACCAAAACGCTTCCCGTGCTCGATATGGAACCTGAGTCCCTCGCGTTATGAAACCGGCCTCTAGCCGCTTCAGCTATCATCGCATTTAGGGCGCACAGCATTTCCTTCGGGTTCCTAGCGTGGGCGTTGGCTTAGGACTTGGCTGCGGTTTCGAGCGCATTCTAACGCGATCCGCTTTGGGACAGATGTGAAAATTTGCGGACGAAACGATACGGGCCTGCCAGTCGTAGAGAACATTCAGCGGCAAGTTCGGAAATAAATTTGAGGTGCAACAGCCGGGTCTCCGACGAAGGGGGAGAGGGGCCGCCAGCTCTGCCGCTACTCCACCCTTGCACCACTACTGCAAGCTGCGCCCATATTCCTTGCTTCAAAGTAGGCGGAATTCCAAAGTTGTGTGTCATGAAGTTTCCCCGGTGGTTTAGTGCAGTTGACCGCTGCGACGGTGAACGGAATTAGGAGTGGTACTATTGTGCGTTTTATATTGAATATGCACAATTTTTTCTGGCCTTTATTATTCACAATCTTTGAAGTTATTCAAATTGGTGGCGTGGGAACTCGATGCTTTTGCATTATCACTGACAGTTCGTTTGAGTCGAGAATATGCATATGCAGGAGCTAACAAGGCGGAGAAAATACTTTATTTAGTCATTCATTCCAAATGCCCCTAAAAGCCATCACGCAGAAAAGTATAATACTTTGGGTGTTGGAGACACAGCAGAAGAAAACAATTGTTTCCTGTTGGATAAAAAGAAGACAGCACTAAAAGAACAGTGCATATGTGCGAAAACAAATTTGTGAAAATTAGGGAGAGTGTTGTATGCTCCCAATAATAAGTAAATAAACCAACAAAAACAGCAACGCATGAAAAACCATGGCACATAAACAAAAAATGCGTTGACGAGTCACTAAACCATGGGTAAATGATAATTCTGATCTTAGAATATAAATATAAAGTTCTACGAAATCTCTACAAGAAAGCCGTATGGCGCAGTACGAAAGAGTGCGCAGTTCACAAACAATAATTATGATGTTTAAAGTTTATTTCTTCCTGAAGCGAAAAAGGAAGCCGAGACAAAAGGCCACGAGGCCTGACAAGTTTTAAGATCCCTTTTCAGTTTGGAAGCGGTTTTGAAGCCGTTATTAAACAAGTACAACAAATAGACAGAATTGGCGCGAAAACACGCAATTACAAAACATGTAGTACATCTTTACACGTATCCTATACACAAAGAAACACCAAATAAAAACACTGCAACGCACAAAAGAAAGGTTCAGAGTAGATACGTGTGTATCTCTATACGCGCAAGAGTAGAAATAATGAGCATAACAAACCTCCAGAGAAAAAAAAAACGCTAAAAAACACAAGAATTCACAGAGGCCCCAGAGAAGTTCTGGAGTGCACTCGGTCAAGTATTTCATAACATATCTCGGAAATTTTTTTTTAGATGTCTCATATTCCCAATCAAACGAAAACAGCTAGGTTAAGAGCTTCGGGCACCTGAAACTGCATACTTTGTTTGCCATAGTTTGTGCGAATGATGGGTTCGCTCTTTTTTTGAGTACGCAGGTAGTATTGTGTTGCCGTGTTCTATGAAGGGACGGGTTTAAACGGTTTCGGTGTATGCACTGCAGCAGACGAAGATACTGCATTTGTTTGGATTTAGGATTCCATATTTTCTAAATAGAGGGTGTGTGAGATCAACAGGCCTACCACGATAGCCTTCGACTGCACTGAAAGCTTCTTTCTGGAGCAGTAAGAGCTTATCATAGTTTGAACAAGTCGTAGTGCTTCAGACCGATAAACAGTACGAGTAGAATTGTAACACAAGAGGGAATAATACATAGCCAACTGCATTTGCGCAATTTGGGACGGGAGATTTTGGCTAGAAGTTGGCAAAAAACACATGACACTACGGCCGAATAATATTAATAATTATTGAAAACGACAGTGAGGAAACTGAAATTGGCACGTACTTCTATAGGAACTTAGGCAAACTGAGTGAGCAACGGACAATAGGGTGAGTGCACAATAACTGCAATAATCAACTAGGGGTGAAAACTACAAAATACAGTGAGATAAAACGAACGTAGACAGGTATAAATGAACGTTTGACAAGAACGGTGCTCGTTCAAATGGGTTTGGTGAGTGGTGCTGGGTAAATTTTGGGGCACTGAGAAACGTATGAACTCGTCGGGGGAGAGTAAACAGTATGCCACTAAACTTTTTTAAGGGGAGAAAGACGATAGCAGTGACGTGCCGTTGTCAAATTATTCCAACTTATTTATGCACGGTATGTTAAACATGACACTTACTTTATTCATCGATCATTTCAGTGCATTCGCAGTTTTCACTGTTTTTTATTCGAGCTCAATGTTGACTTTCGCTTTACCATGCTAACGTGTCCTTTGTTCGTTAGGGCAGCAAAACCACATGGATGGCACGAACAGCGTCTGGATGAGGGACCTCATTGGTCTTGACTGTTGCGACTCCGCGCTCTGTCGCAAGGAGGTCTAAAGCGTGGCTTGCTTCAGCCGCTAAAGATGGGTATCTTTCTCTCGACAGGAACGCGGCACATGTGGCAGCAGTCCAGGTTCGCCGAACACTCCGTGCATGCGCCGTGGCCACACAGGAAGACGACATTGCGCGTCCTTTCCATGCATATGGCGCACTGGTGGCGGTCCTCCAGCTCTTTCAGCTTGGCGTCCAGCTCCTGCTGCCTCCTTTGGTTCGCCTGCGTCGCTTGCACCGGTTGACCGTCTGAAGAATACAACCGTTCACACTTGCGTCACGCTCTGCTACAGGTAACTCGGGACACACAGGCGCATAAAGGTCACCATAGAGATATCACACAACAGGGCAGAATGACGAAGGCAACCACTGTGCTCCCAAACAAACAATGCCGTAGTTCTACCTTTTTATTTGACGGTGCTCTATATGCTTATTGAATATAGTGCGGTCGGCAACTGAAATGGCACCACCAACAAACTTGGCCTCTTTTGATATGGTCTTACGTTGCGAATTTACACCTGGGTCACGCATTAAGGACAAGACAGGAGTGGAAACGACACTTTGTAGGGCAGCGAGACACTGTCAAAATTGCTTGGCCTAGGTAAGCTAGCGCCATCTGTCGCAGCAGAAGAAACTGCTTGGCCCCGGAATAAATTGTGGCCGTTATAAGTTTGCCGCTATCCTGTCCTTCAGCGTCAAGGCAACGAAGCTTTGTAGACGGCGTTCGTTTTCACTTGGTCGCTCGGCCGGGCCTGCCGCAATGGGCCGTTTCGCCGCCTTGCACTGGGCTATGAGGCGCTTCGTAGGGGAAGGATCCGGATCAATTCCGACCACCTGAGGATCTAAAAGAGGCGCTGAAATGTCCCAACATTGACGTTTCCGTTCTTCGCCTCCATCATGAAAACAGCCGTCGCGGCCGGATAGATGAAATAGATAAAATGATCAATGAAGATTATGGCACTTTGAAGGGGTTTAAAGTCGTTTAACATTAACTGGTGTGAACTAAGGTAACAATGAACCATTAGGACGGTTTATACTAAATTAGTGTAAATAAGCACACATTTTCTAGAACTAAAGTGAAATAAAATGTATAAAGGTGGAATAGGGTAGATTAGGATGTATTGACACGGGTTATAAAAGTTTAAGTTGGAGTAAGGTAGATTAAAATAGATTTTGCCTGGATAACATAGATTAGGGTGTTATAACATATATTAAGACGTGTTGAGGTAGATTCGTAAAATTAGAAGGGTTACGATGAAATAGGAGGGATTGAATACAGCAGCAGTAAATATAACGTATCCCTAAACCTAACTTTCAACCATAATTTACCTTGACCCTAAATATATCACTGAACGTAACCATAAACCTATTTTAACTACCCTAACCATATCCCTAAACCCAACCTTAAAGGTACAGACAACCGATTTTTGTCGAGTATATCTTCTCTATCCCAAATGACAGGGCATCACTTAAAGGGACACTGAAGTGATATGTAAACATTGCGGGATTACTTGCGCAAATTGTAGTCCGGAGTCCCCAGGCCATGTTTCGACCACCCTGGGCGCGTTTACGCGATTTTATTTAGTAGAAAAATTAATTCGAAAATGCTGTCCTCCTCTCTTTACGCTAGCCCATTTTCTGCGGCGTTTTCGTGTGACGTCAGGAGGGGATAAGCTGGCAATTGGCTGCGCTACTGCAAGGCTCCTCGGCCTTCAGACTGAGTCAGTCGGCCCAGCGTTTCGTCCGCCGGCCGCCGACGGGTCGTCGCAATTCGTTCGCTCAGTTGAAACGAAGCCAGGACACGTTTGTGAATGGTAGAATTTGCCTTTCTTTACTTGGTTAGTTTGTACACTGTATCTAGCTCCAAGTCAAGGTCGCTTCACACAAGCGCTGCACAAGCGCACATGCGACGCTTCGCTGACTGGTATGCCAGTAGGAAAATATAAGGCCTCTTGAAGGCGGGAGAAGAGTCAGCGAAGTCAATATAGGTACTATGGAAATAAAATCAACTGATATTTTTACCGTACAGCGTAAAACTAGGGTGCGGGAAGCACTTTTTTGCGCTGGGCGAACAAGCACAGCGGTCAGCAGCACGACTACGCATCTGCGAACGCTTTTCCGTCTACAAAATGCAATTGCTAGACGTGAGCTATTGTGGAAACTCGGGCGACGCTTACTGCACGAGCGCAATACAACAAATAGTCACCTAAGCTGCTTGAAATACCAAAACTAAAGAAAAGTGTAAAGTGGTTGTACAATATATACCCTATATTAGCAATGCCAGCGGAGCCCGTTCTGTGGCCGAGCGGGCGCCGCGGGTACGTGCTTTTTTTTTTTTTTTTGTAAGTTCACTTTTTCATTTTCCGCCGATGTTTTCTATATTGAGTTCACCTTTTTTTGGGCCGCAACGTTCATGGCTCCACGAACTAGTTCACAAAACGCGCGCAGGCTGGCACTGGCGCGCTAGCGAGTTCTCGTTGGCGTGCTGTTGCCATAAGCACAGACTGCTTGCAGGCAGTGGGCACAGGCCAGAATGAACAGACCCTTGGCCTGGTGCGAACACGCTTTTTACGACACAGGCATGAGGGAGGCAAGCTCCAAATATGGGGGAAAAGCGCATGACATTTGGGCGTCTGCGGGTACGCGGAGGGCGTTCATGCACTGCGTAGGTTTCGGCTAGTGAATGCTACGATTCCAATCCGTCCTAGGAGGCTTATCTTTATGCATTTTTACAGCGGACAACATGGCAGAAGCGCGGTACGATGATTACTGAGTTATTGAGAATGCCCATTCAACAACGCCAACGGTTGTGTTTTACAGAACCGAAACCGAAACCGAAACTTGTTTGGTTGCTCACCTTGGGCATCGTCCAATCACGGTGCCCGCTCCTCCTAACGTCACAGCTTTAGTTGGTGCGGCCGCCGCAAACCGCGCATGGTAGTTTTTCTTCTTTCGCGCTTTGTAAAATAATTACCGATTTGTCAACCGAATAAACGATGAAAAGTGTGCTAATTTGAGCCAGTCTACGCAGTGCAAGCAAAAACGGGAGCTTGACAAATTCACTTCAGTGTCCCTTTAAAGCACCTTGACGAGAAACGGTTTTGCTGATAATGCCCTAGAACTTTTTAAATCGAAATTTTTAGATCTGCGAGCCATATGTGTCCCCCCCAAAAATGATGCTGGTAACCATGACAGAGTAGCTCGGCAACATACTATTGTCTGTATGCGGAATTAAAAACGATATTTAAAAACTTGTCGCCAGGTAAAAAAGTTTGAATCGCAGGCTTTTCTGTTCCGTTATGTGTTTTTTAGTGCAACGGTCTATTGTGCACGAATGGGCCATCTGTTGGGATAGACGATATATAGAATCTGGCTTCACGTTGTGGAGGTGGGCAGTTCGATTCTCCCCGGGCGCGACGTTTTTTTTAAGCTGCCGTTGGCGTATTTGGAAAGTGAAATAAAATATTTTGGCAGAACAAGCGCCTCTGACTCAGGCAGAATCGTCCAAGCTCCTTCACTGGATCTGTTTACTAAGCGCTGCCGTTGATTCTGGGCATGGTGGTTCAGTTAGCCACACTAAAAGCAACCCGGCGATGGCAGCGCCGTGTCTTTAAAGTTTTCAAAATAATGTTTAGAAATACATATGCAATTTAACCTTCGACAAATACTTGTGTTAGAAGGTTTTCAATACGCAAATAAACGTTTCAGCAGTTACAGTAGCTGCTAGGTTTGCAGGTCACGTGACAGGGACACATATTGTAGTGTCAAGTTTCGACACTACGAACCGCCACCCTTCTGATTTCAGGAAGTTTGCTGCCAAATTAAAATTATTTCCGCTGATTTGTTTAGAAATTTCTTGTGGTTCCCGCGCTATATAAAACGCTGGCTTTCATATGAGCTAGAGAACATATACGCGACAACAATCGGTTGTCTGTCGCTTTTAACTACAGCGAACCTACTTTTACTATTCGCCTAAACGCTCGCATGGTAACGTCAAAAATGTGCGCACAGATTCCTTACTACAAAGTGCTGCGCGTCGGCTCTGTACAACAGATAGATGTACCACTCCTCCCCCCTCTGACATTCTCAAGGCGGAACGGGCTTGAATTTTTATAGTCACAGTTGTCCCAGTATCCCCTGGATGCACAGTAAAGAACAAACCAGTAGCGCCATTATCTGGGGCCGTTTGCCAGGACTAACTCGGAAGTACCTACACGCAGAGATTCATACTAAAATATACTAGAGGGAAACGGCGATATTGCAGCTAGCGGCATTCCTCTCCTCTGGCTCAGCTAGCCATATGGCTTCTTTTTTGGCTTGAAGCCAAAATCCGGTAAGAAATACCGCATTTTTTCTTGTTCCTCGTGCACGAATCTTCTAAAGAATCCCTGAGAAATAAATAAATAAATAAATAAATAAATAAATAAATAAATAAAAAAATAAATAAATAAATAAATAAATAAAAGGCTTAAGCTTTATAACAACAAAACAAATTTGGTTAATCTTCTGCAATAATATTGTTGCCTTTTTGCACCCGGAGGCAATTTTCCAGCCTGTTCATAAGCCATGCCAAGGCCAAGTGAAACATGCCTGCCCGGCACATGACGGAAGGCTCACTGAAGCTCGGCTCCCCTAGACAGTAGCGCCAGATTTCCCTTTAGTGTACATAAGTATGAAACTCTATTCCTGAACCTAAGCGCCTAGTACCAAACACCCTCAGCGAAGCCGCCTAGACGGCCGATTGGGATGAAAATGAAAAGGTTACTGTCGGTAGCATAAACGCGTTTCATTAAGCTCATCCACGCGAACGAATGAAGGCGTACCCACCGGAACGAACTTTGGCCTGGACGGGCTTTGCGCAAATGAGGCAGAGTTTACAGCGCAAGCAGCACTCCTGGCAGGTCACTCGGTGTCCGCATGGCTTGAATACAACGTCCGCTTCAGCATCGGCGCAGATCTTGCACTGCGAAACTCCGGCAGACGCACGGGCGCCCTGTCGGCTTGTTGCATCTCTTGTGCCAGCCACGAACCGACTAGAAGAAGAAATAAATTCAAACACGATAGTCATTTTTACTTGGAAAATATACAAAGCGTTCACTTTAAGATCGCTTTACACCCTAATCACAATTTACACCCTAATCGCTTTACACCATAATCGCATTTTATTTGCAGCGACATGCAATAAATGAAGCAGTAGAACAAGCAGCCATTCTGCATTACGCACTGCCTGAATTTTTTTTTGTTTACTTGACCAAATTCTAGAAGCAAACTTGAATGTTGCCACAAGCGAACAAAAGTCAGCGGTGTGCACTGAGATCAATTGAAGGAACAGAGATGTCTTTGCGAAATGTAGCAGGAGCAAAAGGCGAGCAGTGCGGAACCAAGCCGCGGTTACTTAGGAGACCTGGTAGCTTTTTTTTTACATGAACACCTGCGGCGTCATTTTGTTGATTTTGTGTCAGTACGTATTGCTACTAGTGCACAAGGTCTCCCTTGAATGATTTTCTCAAACCTCGGCATCACCTCAGAGGGGCAGTTAACACCCAAACCTACTCATAAACTATGACGTGAAAGTATAGCTACGTCTCCAGATTAATGAAGGCAATACGGTTAAAAAAATGAAAATAAAAGTAATCGATAACACATTTGCACTTTTTGTCCCATTAGAAAGTCAGTTCGCACTTGTCACAGAATCACTGACCCATACAGGGCTGAGTCAATCACGAATCAAATGGCGTTAGCGAGACCATTCTGGAGAGAGAATTCTACAGTTCCCTCTAATAAAGAGGGATTAGCACGCATTTGGCTAATATGGTCCTCTTCATCACACGGGATGGAGTGTAGTGTTAAAAGTTCCGATGGTCCTTGCGAAAAGGCAGAGCACATCAAGATAAGGTGGTAAAGATTGGAAACAACTGATTGCCCACAAAATATGCCCTTTGGAGTATATGCTGTACGAGGATAGGTCAATTTAAAGAGAATGTCGGGGGTATATACACATCGACTTGAAATTTCAGCTTGAACAAAAAACGATAGGACTTAGGAAGGAAACACGGACACAGTGCTGACTATCAACTATCAAGTCGATATGGAAAGTCGATATCAAGTCGATATGGAAAACCAACTCGCCCAAACCCAAGCAATTCTGCAGTATATACACAGTTTGTGTATATCTTGTTTGCAATAACTTCTACTTTTCTGGGGAGACGTTTTAGAGGTGTGAGGAAACCCACAGGGCAGGATTCCTGGAGGCGCTGACGACTAAGGATCTTTGCTTTGCGGTAGTTTTCAGGCCAGGTCGCGTCCTGTGGGGGTGGGTTAGAAGAAACCATGGGAGGATGTGAGAGACTCTCCCGGGCAGCCATGTGGGCTAACTGGTTCCCTGTGTCACCCTGGGTGTGCGCCGGGGTCCTAACCAAACGAACGGATACGAATTCGTGCCGTAGCTCCTGAATTTTTCTCAGTATAGTAGTGGCAGTTGCGTTTGGAGTGAAAGAACGATTTAGTTCACGAAGTGCCACGTGGGAGTCTGTGAGAACGCGGAGTTTGGTTTGAGGAAGAGACGGGCGATTCTTTTGGATGCTTTGAAGGGCACCTAGAACTCCGAAAAGTTCGGCTTCTGCTAGTAGGCCATTGATTTGTGAGATATTGCAGGACCCATCCAGGGGTGGAAATTCAGGGCAAGTTCAAGCTACCGCTGCGGCATTGTTGGCCACTGCTGCCTCTGAAAACATCTAGTTCATCAATGGCTTTGTCTTGCCGTATACGCCTAACAAGACGCTCTCTAGCCGCCCGGTTGGAGCGCCGTATAGGCCGTCGTCTGATGAGTCCAAGCGGTGGACGTTCCCATGGGGGGAAGTACCTTGAAAGGGTGCCTCCTCAAAGACGCTGTTCAACGCGTCCCATTTTAAGATTGCTTGTCCTTGCGGTGAGCATTCTAGGCGCATTTGAAAACGTAGCTGAGTTTCCTCCACGAGCTGTCGTAGCGTGGGAAGAGGAACTGCCAACTCTGGACGATCATTTCTGGTGTGTCGAGGGATACTCGTGATGGTTCGAATCATAGAACGATTTAGTATTTCTGAATCGCGCAGATGCCGGGGGCTGTTGGAAAACCGTATGTTGGAAAACCGTATGTTGGAAAACCGTATGCTAGCCGGCCATGGGCCACTGCTCTGGCGAGAGTTTGACAACAGGCTTCTCGTGAATCAACCACGTGATATCACCGTCACAAAAGCGCTGATTGTCCCCACAGCAAGCGATTCTCTAGTCGTGCTGGCACGCTTAAAGAAAAACCCAACCTAGGTTAATAGGTTCGCTACATAAATGCACGCCAGCCATCTAATTATCAATAAATTTCAGTCATTCATTAGTTAGTGCGTTAGAAAAACATCAGCACAGGTGACGCCAAAGTCACTCATCTTCCACGCGAGCTCCTGAGACGTCACAAATTGCAACGTCGGGTAACAGGTATTTAGGGCAATAGCAACTAATGGCCCATCGAGCGAAAAGCGGGTGTCGGCTTCCCCAGCGTTATATTGTCCGACGCATTCCGTGGCGGCAGTTTAAGCACGTCAGCAGTGAAAGGTGACCTCTAGTACTCGCAGATGAAGGAAACGGAAGAACGCGGCTGAGCGAGCTAACAGACGGCAACGAAATTCACCAGCGTCGTCAACTCTCTCTTCACAGAAAGACGGGAACGAGGCACCCGTCGCGTTGCGCTGCTGAACACACGAGGTCGCGGGTTCGATTCCCGGCCGCTGCGACAGCCTTTCTGATGGAGGTGAAAAGCAAGGACGCCTGTGTGTACGAGATTTCGGCGCACGTTAAAGATCCCCAGGGGGTCAAAATTAATCCGGAGCCCTCCACTACGGCGCGCCTGGTCGCCTACGTTGCGTCGGTGCCTTAAACCCTACAATCAACCAATCAGCGGGACGAGCAACGGCGTAACGCGTAGGAGACAGATCGGAGCCATTCCAAACCGTTTATGCGGTTCGCGTTAAAATATTCTGCATTAACAGCAATGATTATAGGAAGTAGCTTCTTCCTCGTAGATTACATTAGTGTCACAGGGCGTTCTCAGTACCGAATTCCTCCGTAAGCCTACTGTTCTGGAATTTCTGAAGCTCTCCTTGAAGATTAGTTGCAATTATTTACTGCTGACACATTGAACCATAAAAACAAATATCCAGTATTGTTACTCACGGCTTCGTGGCCCAAGCGACCACCACTTCCGCAATACCGATTGCATTAGCGGTGTCCAAAGGCGATACGCCGTTATTGTTCTTCTTGTATAGGTCCGCTCCACGGTTGGCCAGGTAGCAGATGGGGGCCAGTTTGCGGTCTTCAAGCTGCTGCTCGATCTGCACGCCGAACACAAGGTCACCTTCAACTTAAAAACAGTGTGACACTATTCTTTTTCTTCTCAGTACTAAGCGATTATGCATAACATGACTGAGGGACAAAGCATCAATTGGTGAAAAACCTTTATAAAACTCTATCGTGAAAGAAACACGAGACGATACGAAGGCTTACAGAGCTTCCAAGTTTTCGCATTTCTGCGAGCTTTTCCATTTCCTTTGTTGAGCTAATCATTTCTTGCACAAACTAAGTGCGACTTCGCTGAAAATTATCCTTCTGAAGATGTGTTTGGACTTCGCTTCCTAGATCAATGAAGAATGGTAAAAGTAACTAGATGGGAATGACCCAGATTGCGGCATTACGTCAACGTTGTTTTTGAAAAAGAAATCAGTACCCTTTCACTCTGTGAAAAAGAATAACCCGGGAAGCTGTCTTCCGTAGTCTTTGTCGTCTTAGCGGCTTATTGTCACATAATTTGTTTCCGGATAGTTCCGGTAAAACAACGCGTACAGCCATTTTCTGTAAGCAACCCGGCGTTGTGATTCAGTAGTCAGTGGCTACTTATCCTGTAATTTGCTTTGGGATACTTTTATGACACAAGAGTAAGAACTTTTGTCTGTTCACATACTAGCTTCGTAGATGACCATGTTTCACGGTGCAAAATAAGTTACAAAAGCCAACCTACAAAGACCAAACTTACATCAATACTATTAAATTCGGCTTCACCTCTGAACAGAAAAACATTGCTGGGAAGATATTCCTTAGGGACAATATAAGCCGTCTCATTTATGAATGCCCCAAAACTTTTTCTTATTTTTATGAAATTTCTATTTATTTATTTATTTATTTATTTATTTATTTATTTATTTATTTATTTATTTATTTATTTATTTCAGTACTTACATTCGCCCGAGGGCATTTCAATAGGGGGCTCGAATAATCACAAGGCATGAAGAACTGTGAGTATCAGTTTCACTTTTGGAACAGGAACCGGTTCCAAAACTTGGAACTGGTTTTTGAGGCCCTCGGGCGGATTTTCAAGAGAAAATCCGCCAGAGGGACTCCAAGGTTTATATGACGGTCAAAAAGCAGAAATTAAGGGCAGAAAATGTTCACAGACCGCAGATAGGTTTGGAGCTTTTGATGGGCCGGATGACCCCATGTGCAACTGCCATAGAAGATGCCTCATGATGGTCGTGTGCAAGGCAATATTCAAGGGGGTATCTCCGTCCTTATCCTGGCTGTTAATGTTAGCTCCAGCTTCTACAAGCAGTTCCACGACATCCCACTGCCTGCGCAACACAGCCGAGACCAGTGGCGTCTCCTGTTTGTTGTTACGGAGTTCCAAGTTGCACCGCCCCTGAAATGTAGGACAAGAAAAGAAGTGACAGAAATATAGCAGTTTCAAGCGATGGGCAACAACTCCTGCCAATATTGGGCGAAAAAATTTGTTCAATAGGCAGCTGTAGGCAGCTGTACAGCTGCCTACAGCTGGGTGCAAAAAATAGGCAGCTGTAGAGCTGGGTGCAAAAAATATTTCTGCAAACTTACTTTTGTTAAAGATTTTGTTGCTACTAAGGCAAAGCGGTAATGCTTATAAGGAATGCTTTCATACAGAACATGCCCAGAGTGCCATTGATAATGTGCTCTCCTGTAAAGAAAGAATCTGATGACCACGCTATAGTTTCATACTAATATATACTAGAGGGAAATCTGGCGCCACTGTCTAGGGGAGCCGTGCTTCAGCGATCGTTTCATCATGTACAGGGCAGGCACGTTCCACTTGTCCTTGGCGTGGCTCATCAACAGGCTAAAAAGTTGGCTCTGGCTGCAAAAAAGCAACAATATTACTGTAGAAGGTACCTGAAATTTGTTTTGTTATTGTAAAATTGAACCTCCAAAAGATTAATTTTTCAGTGATTATGTAGAAGCTTCATGCACGATGAACTTAAAAAAAACGTTACCCTTTTTTGTTGATTTTGGCTTCGAAACAAAAACAAATAAAAAGAAAGCCTTATGGCTAGCTAAGCCAAGTAGGCGAGGAACGTCGCTAGCGCCAATGGCGCCACCCACGGCAGCCCGTGACTGCAGCGACAGATATGTGCTCTAGTACATATTAGTATGAAACTCTATGGACTACCCGTCTATTACGACTGATTTTTCGAGCTGTTGTTTGTGAAATGTACAAATACGATCAGTTCTACTGCCATTCAAGCGGTTCCTTCATATAATTGTAAAATAATGCAGAAGACAAAGCTCTACAATTAAGCAACAACGATAACACGTGAAAATTTCAATGCTTCGTCATCCGGTGTTTAAGAGCAGCTTTTAAAAGACCGAAAGGCGCACTTTTTTGGTAGAGAGGAGGCTTTTATTGTGGCACGCGTTCAGTTATGGTAGCACACGGAATTAAAACACAATTCAGTGTAAGGGAGGAAAAAGTTACCTTTGTCAAAAGAGTTTGCGCTATCTTGTAATGTCCATTAACTGCAGCCAGATGCAGAGCGGTGAATCCGTCTTCTTTCGGTATGTTTACGACGTCTGGTCGCCTTAGGAGAATTTTCTCTACAACACTGGAATGAGAAAGAATAAATGAGAAAATGATGCTTTTGTAGATGGCCGGGGCCAAAAAGAGCATAGAATGCGTAACTGTGCATTAAATGTTAAATTAACAGTTGAACACAGTTGTAATCATCATTTAGTGCTATCAGAAATACAATGCTAGAAATCCCAGTGGCATACTCGATGTGGCATTCTCGAAGTCCAAGAATAGGGCATCAACGGCAACGTTTTTGTCGAGATAAGTATGCAGATCGTGAAGAAAAAGGGGATGCTGGGTGTGACAAGATAAATTTTTACGAAAACCGTGCTGAATTGGATAGGATTTCAGACATGATAGAAAGGAAACTATATAGGAGTACAATACATGTCGCATGATTTTAGAAGATACGCTGGTGATGGAAATGGGGCGATAGTTGTAAATAATTTTAAAGGACCGCGAGTTGAGACTGGAACTTTAGGCCGGAAATATCCAGGTTTTACGCGCCCAAATAGGCACTGAGAAGTGCCATTTAGGCATTTATAGCCACCTAATGCTGTCGTTTAGACACATATGGGCTCCATTCGTATTAACTGCATTAGCCTATTTTGCGACAAATTTTTGAGTTGTAGTAGAAACAGCGGGCAAGCCTTGTGATGCGGAAATTAATTTTAGTTTCTGCGTGAAAATCAGCCGCACAAAAGTTTATATTTTAGCAGATTTACGTGAAATGTAGGGTGATTGGACAACAAAATAAAATCTTAAACGCCATGACAAGCCAGCTCTATGTCAATGATTTCCGGCTTTAAGTAGTACCTCAATTCAGTCGACAATTGTGTGCAAAAAAACCCCCTCAACGTTCACTGAAAATGGGGAGTGTGATTGTAGTTTGGGACGTTACATGACCTGATTAAATCTGGAATATCAGAATGCTACGTGCTCAGAACCTTCGGCACGTCTTGTAGCTAAGGGAATCCAGGAATTTTATGTCAGACAGAATGGCAGATTGTGAGACAGGAATGGCTCTATCAACGACCAGTCCTTTGGGGGAGGTGGCGGATCTATCCTGGACCTTTGAAATGAACTCAGCATTCTTGTGACGCCCAGGCTCTCAGCTGAGGGAATGATTTCTGCTAGGAGTGTGAAATAAGCACGCGGATGTGCCAAGTCTTGTTCAAGTGTAACGTGGTGTAAATAATTTCGGCTGGGACGCTTTGGTCGTCTGCAATGCTGTTAGTTCTACCGGGAAGTTTATATGTAGTAGTTTCGTGCCCTTAGCCGAGCTTAATCGGTGACAACAGACTGTGGTGGAAGCGGCGCAATCGGTAACTGCTGCTTGAAGACATAACCGCGCGCCAAAGAAAGATAATAACTTCAGGCATTTATACGTTGACAGAGCAGAAAGACGTCGCCAGCTTTTCACAGCACGGACGAATCCCATAGATAGTACATGAAAGTGCAACAATTCCGTACAAAGATATTTAGGTATTCTGTTCTTCAGAAGAAGATGACTAGGGAAGCAGCAGGAATAACACCATTGAAGAACTATGCTCTATATAGCGATTATTAATATTAAACAGCACGCAACATTCTGTACCACTAATACCCTTCTTGCTAGGCTTCCAAATGCCCTTGAACATTACCCGGCATGGCAAATGATGGCTGTAGTGGCTAGAGTATTTCAACAATTCCGAGTTGCCCATTCCTAATAGCTCCGTTTCTCGTCCCTTCTTCGTCCTGCGCGTGCTGCATCTTGCGGTCCGACAGTGTTCTCGTGATCCGCGGATGACTGTGCACGTATTCGTGGCGGCCCGTCAAAATTTTTTGTGCGTCAGATTTGCACGTGGGTTTCCCCTAGGAGGCGTGTTTGGCCTTGAGTGGCATGTGCGCGGCTGTGTCAAGTTCACTTTCTTCATTCTTTTATTTTTATCAACGAATAGGGCTCATGGGATAAAGTGTTCGCCTTTGTTCCACATACACAGCGCGTGAGAAGAACGTGGAACATTGATTGATTGATTAATTTTGAGGTTTCACGCACCAACACTTTACAGGCGATAAGGTTTGATACGGGCTTGTTATGAACTTGATAAGGTTTAAAATAGGCTTGATACGAGCTCAAGGAAAAAAAACGGGCATTTTTCCTAAAGCTCCGATCTCTAGTTATGAGTGAGGAGAGTTAAGATTTGCAATGAGCTAAAGTGTAAAGGGCCCTGATAAATAGAAACGTATAATATGAACAAGGTGATATTGTGCGAAGCATATAAGAGTTATTCATAACGGTAGGCTGATGCTTCCTTTAAATCCTACGATTATAAAAAGGGCGGTTTACAGCGCCACGTCGTGGTATATTATGTCTGCGTGATGACGTGCTTTTGACGCTTCGACGCAAAAGAGATGCAGCCAGATCACACGTCCTACGAGCTTCGATCATGGCATTGCGTCGCGAGGCATCTAAGCAGAGGACCGTGCTATGAGATAATTGTAAAAAGAAGATACATTGGCGCTCCCTCATACCAAGTAGTAGAGAACTATTGGAGACTGGTTTGCCCCATTCTCCATGAATAAACATTTTCACTGGTATAAAACGGGCGGTATAGGATTTGTTCACGGAATCCTATATATTGACATTGCTGTACAATATTTGCGTCGTAGCCCGGATCAGTAGGCCCATAAATTGCCGCACAAATCGGTAGGTGGCACAAACGACGGGCTAATAGTAAAGTCGAAAAAGAGCTCTTGGGTTCGAGCAGACACCATCTCTTACTCTTTAAAAATACACCATATGCATATGAGCATTCATTGTTGTGTGTTACATATAGTTTATCGGCCCTCTAATTGTTGAAACGTATTTTCAAATCCCAACTTGAAGGAATTGCAGTGAATGATGGTTTCAACGATGGGTATTTACTATTTATTGTTGTAGATAAAAACGTGACGTAATACATTTTGCGGGTGTATACTTCCGCAGAAATATTCAGATCACGTTTCTAAAAATGGGCAGAAAGCGACTTACGGATTGTTCCCTCTCAAGCAGGCCTCATGCAACGCGTTGAACCCGCGTGCGTTTTTTACGGTGAGATCCACTGAAGGAAAATCAATCAGCAGGGTAGCAATTTGGAAGTTGCCTTTTGATATGGCGTCATGTAAAGCCGTGTCGCCGACAAAATCCTGAAACAGAAGTTTGCATGCACCGATAAATGCGATGTGCTTACATCTTCATGGCGTGGTATAGCGAGTTCCTTTACCACCAACTGTTACTTAACAATAAGAAGATCGTGTATTAAAAACTTTTAAATTATTTTTATTCTAAACGCCACCTTTTTCAAAATAGGCATGCATGTTTCTTGTTTATATTGAGGGCCTCCGTTTGCAATGAAAAACACGATGAGTAAAGCTTAGAATTAGTAATAAATTGCTCCGACATGCTTCGAGGCTAGGGAGGCTGAAAATACACAAAAAATGTATTGCGTTCTGGAGATTTGTAATTAAAACCGAACAATCGCATGAATTGTGCACAGAGGAGTCCATTATTCTAACTTTGAATCGAGTGCTCTCGCGTTGCATCTAAATTGTTATGTTGAATTCCGCGTACCCTTATATATATATATATATATATATATATATATATATATATATATATATATATATATATATATATATATATATATATATATATAGGGCTTCCCGCCAGTTACCCGCTCATGACAGGCTGTAGACGTTTGAGTCACGCCCCGGGGGTTGAAAAGAAGGTCCCCTTCTCCCCGTATAGTCAGAGTGGCGCTGGCTACCACCCTCAAGCGTCAGATACAATTCTAGTAAATATAAATAGCCCAGAAAGTGAAGGAGAACACAGTCACCCAGATAGCCGAATTGGTAAGGCATTCGACATGTAATCGAAAGGCGTGGGTTCGGTCCCCACTCTGGGCGCGTGTTTTTCTTTCTTTCTTTCTTCTGTATATTTAAAAAAAATGTTTACTTCATTAACCGTAGTGAAAAAGAAAAGAGCCTAACCACACCCCTATGCATCCTTTGGCGTTGTAGACTGCTGACCTATCTTTCTGTATTTCCTCAACGAGCCCCTCATTTCCTTACTATATTATTCTGCGAAAGCCTAGCGAGGGTCTCGGTTCTGGCAGCCTTGATGCCTAGGTAGCATAAGAGGGCTTCCCGCCAGTTACCCGCTCATGACAGGCTGTAGACGTTTGAGTCACGCCCCGGGGGTTGAAAAGAAGGTCCCCTTCTCCCCGTATAGTCAGAGTGGCGCTGGCTACCACCCTCAAGCGTCAGATACAATTCTAGTAAATATAAATAGCCCAGAAAGTGAAGGAGAACACAGTCGCCCAGATAGCCGAATTGGTAAGGCATTCGACATGTAATCGAAAGGCGTGGGTTCGGTCCCCACTCTGGGCGCGTGTTTTTCTTTCTTTCTTTCTTCTGTATATTAAAAAAAAATGTTTACTTCATTAACTGTAGTGAAAAAGAAAAGAGCCTAACCACACCCCTATGCATCCTTTGGCGTTGTAGACTGCTGACCTATCTTTATATATATATATATATAGCGAAAACACAAAGGGGCAACCACCATAAACTCCTTCCCTCAAAGGGGAAAAAAGTCATTTATCTTTGATACAACGGGGTATGAAAAATACCGACCAAAAATATATTTAGTAACATAAAAGACGTTTCGGCTACCACACGGGAGCCCTGTTCACACCCAAAAAAAAGTCTCAGGAGTGGTATACTCCGTCCCTTGTGGCGATTGCGAGTACAACTACATAGAAGAAACCGGCAACTTCGAAAAACGAATAAAACAACATGACTACGACGTCAGAAAACGCCACATGGCTTCGTACGCTCTGGCTGAGCATGCTGACACTTCGGGCCACGAGATGAACGGGGGTGCGGCACGCATTCTTGCAAAAAGAGACAAACCTGACGTCACGACTTCATCTGGAATCATTGATCATACAGACAACTGAGCGAACATTGAATCGAACGCAGGGCAATCTGCATCCAGTTTACTCCCACTGCCTACGTCACATTCTTAAATGTACATAAATCGTTATCTGATGTACTGACGAATTCATTGTGAACACGGCTCCCGTGTGGGAGCCGAAACATCTTTTATTTTACGAAATATATTTTTGGTCGGTGCTTTTGTTTCCCGTTGTATCATGACCCATCCCCACCAGGCAGGCTTCCGTCCGACTATAGATTTCATTAATCTTTCTGCAACAGGTATAGTGTTTGAAATGTTAGAAAAATTCACACTGGGGAAAAACATGCTCGCCGGGTGTGGAACCAAACCCACGAACTCCAGAATACCGCTCTAGCAGTTTTGGTGCCACAGGTTGATTGAGATGATTCAACGTTGGTTGACCGCTCTCGATACGCCGTAGACGCTCGAGCCACGTCCCGGGGAGTTAAAAAGGTCACCTTCACCCCCACTAGTTAGAGTGGCGCCACCTACCACCCCCAAGCTAAGGAAACAATTACTTTAGCATAAATAGCCAAGAAAATGGAGGGAAGCACAGCCTCACCAGTAGCGTAAATGGTATCGCAACACACCGTTATTCTGGAGGTCATGGGTTTGGATCCCACGCGGCAGGAATGTCTTTCTCAACTTTTTTGTTTCAAACTTTTCAAAAACTATCTCTTTGAAGATGAATAAATCACTTAGCACTTTTTTTTTTTCACTCGACGGTCTTGACTTTCGACCATTGCTTCTCTCTTCATTCAGCGAGCCCCTCATTTCTTATTCTGATTCGATATTTATACCTATACTATGAAAAAATATTACCGTCACCACGAGATTTGCCCCATGGTTCCCAAGCTGCACACAATTAGAGCACATCACTGTGTTACGTGCATGTTTTGCTTTTTGGAGAGGGAGCGGTGGCTTAGTGGCTAAGACACTGACTACTAAATCCCAGGCCACTGATTTGATTCTCGGCTGTGGTGGAATTTCTCCCGATACACACAAACAATGGAAAGGCCTGGGAGTGGGTATTTCGGTATTAATCGAGGATACCTAACAGGGATAACATAATTGCCAGCCATTCATTACAGCATGCTTCATATTCCACGTATTTTGTCAGTCCATGAAACCCCGCCCCCACCCCCTTCCAATTGAACTTTGGTTTGACGAATGGGCGATTTAACACTTCGGAATCATTTACCACGTGCAGAAACCAAAACGCAAGAACATTTGCCGTCGATAAATGTTCAATGTGACCGATAATGACGTGCAGGAGACTGGTTCCAAATAATGAGCCCATTGTTGAAGCAATGCCTGAGCGCATGCCTGAAGCAATGACTTAGCCACATTAAAACACACGTCACCTCAATACACAGCCGACTAAATTTCGGAACTTGTCGTCTAGGCCAAGTAACTCACAGCGATGAATTTTTGGGACAGTTAATGTTTCAGGCATGTCGTCTGAAGGCATATAACGGATTCACCAAGAAGTGTTTACAGTTAATTACGCGCACATGTTTCCAAGCCACAATGGACGTGTTACTCTCAGGGGATTATTGTGGACGTCATTGTGACTCTTTTAAGAACCGGAGCTCCCACAATGTTTAAAAAATACAATGTGCTTTTGAGTTGCCACTTCATTCATTTTTTTAAATAGTGCGTAAATTCCTTGTCCCTCGCTGTCGATTCGGCCTCTAAAGGCGCATTTTTTGGCACGCATGAATATAAATGTTAAAAGAAAGCTTTTTGTACGTCAGCGATATTTAAATTAAAAGCTAATTAGGAACTGAAGCTAATTAAAAACTACGCTTTGTGGTATTAAAGATGGGCACCACCTTTAAAATTATCTTTAAACTCTTCATCATTTATTTTTTGACGAAAAACGTTCTCTTTTGCTGACAGGCTACTTGTCTCTGGGCTGCCAGCAAAGGAGTTGGTACATTTTGTATAGTATACACGGCACTATTAATGCACCTTTTTAATATACAGTAGCCGACAGAGTTTTCGGACTTGGAGGGGAACAAAAAATCGTCCAAAGAAAATAGCAGCCCTAAAAATCCACGAGTTGCAAAAACTAACCTTATTTAAATTAAGTAGGAATGAAAAGGTCGCGAGTGGTTCCTTGCCATCCATTCCTCCTTCTTGTGAGAACGTCTACGTGCATCTCTGCAAGCGTCACGTTTTCTTCGTAAACATTGGCTTTCGAGATTGCTTCCGCCGCACACTAAATGCACAATTATGGCCTCAAAGATCAAAGTTTGCTACACGGGCGGAAGTCAAGCCAATCCGCATTCAAATATAACCTAGTCAGGTAGCTTAGGATTCAAAATGGCGTCGTCCAGGAGTAGCACTGTGGTTCTGCCGCGGAATGTTTTGTCCGGAAAATTGAGCTGCTGGCTTTGTTTTGCCGGAAATATGCGTTGTTCATATATATAACCCTTATGGGACAACTGGCGGGCTCTCCGGGAAGGTCCAGCAAGTCCGAATATCGAGCAAGTTCAAATTTTTGGAGTCGGAAAAAAAACGGTCGGCTAGTGCACTATAGAAAATCTTCGAAGATGTTGCTCCTGGCTACAGAAGACAATCGCTTTCCTTGGCTAATGCAGCTGAGAGAGAAGCCTTGCGATTGCTATGGCAGCTACGCGTAAGCCGAACCATGCACGCATACCCTGGTGTTGACGTTGATACGACGAGAGCATGTGAGAAGCGTCCGCACGCAGTCCACGTGGCCCTTGACGACTGACACCTGCAGTGGCGAACACTTCTTCTCATTCAGCGCGTTGACATCAGCTCCGGCTTCAATCAAGATCTTCATCGCACCAGGCTCGTTCCTGATGTTCCATCAAAAAGATAAGATAGCGAGAGAAAAAATTCTTCAATGAGACCGAAGATGTCAGCCCAGCATAATAATGGGCTTGCTACTTCCGATGGTTTGTGAAAATGTGATAAGGGTTAAATGCTAACGTGAATAAACAAATAAGAAAAGGAAAAACAAAAGAAAATTCACCAGAAGGACCAACGCAAGCATAAAAAAAGCGGCAGAGGCAGTCACAAACTGGAGCGAGTCCCGAGTCTCTAAGAAAACGCGCAAGAGCTTTAAAACCCCGCACCGCACTGTCTTCGCTGTTGCAGGGGCCTATAAGAAGTCCTTCATGCTGAGAGTTCTCGCCCGTAGCAAACTTAGCATATATCTCGCTGCTCTGGCGGGTATACCCACGTATATGCTGGATGTTCAACATCCTTGATGTGGAAATAAACTGAATTGAATTGAGAATTGAATATGCTGATGGCTCCGTAACTTCCGAATCTTCCGAAGCCAGAAGCTCAGTCACAAGACATCGGCTACAAAAACTGAGCTGGCAGCAGTGAGAGCTGCGCTGCAGATTGTCAAGGACTGCCCTCCAAAAAGAGAAGTGCTATAACACCCGTCACTCCCTTTCTTAGCCCGACAGCACGTTCAGGGCTTCACCCTTGAAAAAAATTGAATTTCTATGAACGCCCTTTGTGTCGAAAATTATTGTATTATGAATGTAAGCTTTGTAAATTTTAGATGGTTGCAGGGCTCGTTTTCCTTAACTAATATACACTGGCCGATTTAAAAGCCTCAGATCCCAGATTTCATAAGTTGGGGAAGTAAGTAACAAATCTTTTCGACGCGGTTACGTGAAGTCTGCTGCATGTAACTACACGGGGTTCGTTCCTATTGAGCGGCAGGTGGTTATGAGCGGTAGATGGTTACTCTTGATTCCTGTGTGTGCACTTCGCTGAAATCGCTCTTAATGTGGCGTGCCTCGCATTGGTAGGAATTAAGCTACCACTGCGAGACACCCACGGCAGATGTGCAACCTCTCTGTGGGCAAAATAATTATATGTAAGAGTTACTGTACGTCTGCTGGAAAATTCAGCGTTGCCAACGCTATTATTTGTACAGCACGTTGACAAAACTATAACAAAACAATGGCCTTTTGCATAGCTACAATATCCTGAAGGTATCACCAGAATACTTCCTACAAAGCATATTTACGCGGAAGATGAAAAGACATTACGTGCAGGTGTTTTAAAGTTTGTTTGGTGTTTAAAGTAGTACAGGTAGATTTACAAACGGTGGAATTGTTCCTGCTAACAACAAGAATAAAAAAAGCCCCAGTTGTAGACACAGGCGGAATCGCACTACTTACCCGTGAGCGCAGTAATGAAGGGGCCTGTTCTTGTCAGTGTCCAACGCTTCAATGCTGCTCTTGTTCCTTATAAGCATTCTGATCTCAGCTTCGTTGCCACGAAAGCAGGCTACATGCAGGGGTGAACACTTGATGCTCCTTCGTTGTCCCCGCTGTTTGAATATTGCGACATGCAATCATTGGTGGAGTAGCTCTTGTTTAATTCTCTAAACATGCGCAAGCGCACAAAAATGCCAAACAACACACCCCTTGCATTCTCTCGTGCGCGCGTGTGTTGTATGGCCTCTGCGTAAGTGCGTATGTCTGCACATGTATGCGTCTATGAGTGAATGCACGCTTGTATATATGCACACATGTAGGCAGGTGACATACTGCACAAGCTAGGGAAAAGCTTTAAGTGGGCGACGTCCAAAGAAGAAATGACTGAAGACGAAACCCTTGGTGAATTTGAAGCGAAGTACGGCAACGGGTGTGGAGAGGCCAGGATAGTGCTACAACACTTCTGATCGCAGCTAACAATGCTAATAAATCAGGGATCAAACGTACAAGTGCAGCAAATGGGTCCAAACAACAGAAATAATTTCGGTCGCGTGACAAGCCAATAATGAAAACCACCACAGTCGCCCGCAACCTTTAGTACCGCCACCGACTCCACAGCCTAACCAGGCTCGAAGTCGCCACAAACAAAAAAGTCCTCTTCAAGACATGCGGCACGCACCGCCAATAAATCCCGATGTAGGACGTATAGGTCTAGGCTGGTTGTTGCACACGCCCGTTGAATTTTTTCATGGCAGCCTCTGAGCACGTGGAGACTGTGCGGAGATCTGACAGAGTTCAGCACAAAAACCTGTCGAATCGCGGTCGAGCCCTTTCTCGTGGTTCAAGAATCGAGTCTTGGCCAAATCCGTTAAATAAAAGACAGCCTTAAGCATTTTCGGCGATTTGTAGCACCTAACATTGTAGCAGGTAGGGTTGTACTACGACTGTGGGAGTGAAAATTTAGCATGCTACTTAAATTGTAAATTTGATGCACCAGCTTAAATTTAATGCGAGTTAAACGTACATTTAGCTCGAGTAAAAAGATGTACGATAAAAGGGATAACTACGTTGTTGCCGCTTAATTAGGGTAAGAGGGAAGATGAATATTCTATGAAATTTTAACTAGTTGTTTTCGGTTGTTGAGAGAAAAGCAAAAAGTAGAAAAAATGAACATTTTATTTGGTGCTCAATTTTCATCCTGAACACTTCTGGAGGAAGTGGAAAACAGCAATTTACCATAAATAGCACTCTCATTGCTACGTTGTATAAAAAAGCATGTCGCTGCAGTGCCACTACATAAGCAGACGCTATAACGCTCACAAGAGTCACCCAATGCTTGCGGCTGAGGAATGAGGCGTGATGGCCCACAGTTTCCGGTAACCTCGAAAAACAGTCGCAAAATTGTAGCGGGTAGAGTAGTTTGCTAGTTGTCCAGGCGGAATTTTTTTTTCCCGGAGTGAACTTTCCAGCTTTACCAAGCAGGCGTGGAGAAAGCTGGAAATCGCAACTTGGAAGCCTTTTTTAGAAGAATGGTAGCCCACGTCTGCGTCAGCATTCCAGAAATCCCTAAGCTATTGGTCCTTTTGTTGTCACATTGAGTGTCTTCCTGAAGGCAATGCAGAAGAGCCCGTTTCACAAAAATTCTACTGTTTTATTTTATGATAGCATTCAAGAGCAGGATTCATGGGGGTTTGCAAGAGAGTTAAGTAGTCCTGCTGAACAAACCCAACACAAGGATACAGTACAATTCTGAAGCATCGAACACGTGAGAAATATCTCCGTTTTGTGCACTAATACGAATGAAGCGCAATTGCAGTGAGAGTATTTATGACAGCTTTGTTCTGAAGTATTTGCCAGTTACACGAGGGCATATTTTTTATTTATTTAAAATACCTTACAGGCCCGGAGGCATTGAGTAAGGGGGTTAAATGAAATATACAGAAGGAGCAAGCAGCCATCACTCGGCAAAAAAGATTGTAAAGAACTAAAAACTTCGATACACACAAAGCAAAATCAGAGAAAGAACAAGAAAAAAACAACTTATATGTACATTGCAGGGAAATAACGCAAAAAGTACTACAATGATCAGAGCACACAAACCGCATCAAATGAAAGGTAGAATTATCGCAGTATCATTTGACGACAGAAAATGCGATAAAAGAATTGACATCTCTGCGAGAGATAGCGTGAACATGACACGCACAGAAAAAAAAAACTGAATGCAAGAAAAAAAAAGATTGATGAAAAAAGCAGACAATTCGAACACCTTACCGAGTGAAGGAAACAATATGATGCCTAATTATATGTGCTGCTTTGCAAGTGCTCGTGTAGAAGGTGAAAATTTTCTTGATTATTTTATGCAGCAATGCTATCGGGAAGGCTATTCCACAAGCGAATGGCCACAGGAAGTGCAGAGAAGTTAAACGCATGAGTGGAACCATACAAACGGGAAAAACCTAATTGGTTATTTATTCTTCGGGACGTGTTTTATGCGATTTGGACAGGCAATGTGGAACGAGTGCAGTTATAAACATATTTGTGGAGCAATGATAAAAGGGCGATATCGTCGCGAAGAACTAGAGGCTGGAGGGAAAGATCAAGCTTCAGTTATGGTACGCTGGAATGGTGGCTGTAATCACGGGAGATGAAACGGGCAGCTCTATTTTGGACGGATTCGACCATGTGGATTAGATAGTCAGAATGCGGGGACCAAATTGATGATGCGTGCTCGAGTTGTGGGCGAACAAATGTCTGATAGGCCAATTTACGAATACTCGAAGGTGAATTACTAAGATTACGACGTAAATACGGCATAAAACATATGCAACATATGGCTGTAACATGGGATGACCATGAGAGGTTTTCGGTTAAGTGAACGCCTAAATATTTATATGAAACGGCATGCAACAGTTCAATGTGATTGATATTGTAGGAAAAGTGTGAGTCGTCACGCTTACGCTAAAACAAATTACCTGACATTTTGACACATTTCGAGACATATTAACCAAGTGTTACACCAATGGCAAATTAGGCTGAGATCGTTTTGAAGCGCTTGGTTGTCATCAGTACTATTAATTGCTCTGTAAATACTGCAGTCATCAGCAAAGATGCGAATACGAGAGGAAATATTTAATGGCAAATCGTTGATTTAAATAAGGAAGAGCAAAGGGCCCAGAACGCTGCCCTGGGGCACACCTGACGTAACGTAAGTCGGAGATGAAGCAATATGGTTAACTGCTGTGAACTGTTGACGATTCAGCAAGTTTTGTTGACGGGATAGTTGGTCTGATACTTGAAACGCCATGAGGATTGCGGGGAACGACGACACAAAGAGGAGACAACACGACGAGTTGACGATTGGAAAGAAAATTTTGGAGCCATGATAGCGTGAAGGGGTCGAGGCGAAGAGCGGTTAATTTTGTAATAAGGCGACAATGGGCAACACGATCAAAAGAGAAGTCGAGAAAAATGCAGTCAGTCTGAAGGTTATTGTTCACATTAAAGTGCAGGTCAGTTGTGAATACAGGTAATTGTGTTTCACATGATCAGGTTTTCCTAAAACCATGTTGATTTTGAAAAAAAGGAAATGATTTGACTCAAGGTGATTGAAAACATGGGAAGCTATTATATGTTCGATAATCTTGCAGCACATGTAGGTCAATGAAATGGGGCGGTAATTTTCCTGGTTATTTCTATTTCCAGATTTAAAAACGGGGATCACTTTATCTATTTTCCAATAACTGGGCAGCTGTCCAGAGGATAAGGACTGCTTGAAAATCATACACAGAACTATACTGCACACAGATATGGTGTTTTTTAATATTTTGGAACAGATGTTATCAACACCAGCTGAAGAAGCTAATTTAAGATTGTTGATGATGCTTGCTACGCCCTCCACTGTGACATCAATACTTTTTATTTATTGCCAGTTATAATCATCGACGTTAGGTAATATGTATGATCCTCTCCGCTGAAAGCCGATGAAGAATTCATTAAAGGCACCGATACAATCCTTATCTGAGAAGGGCCGTTGGATTCACTATATAAAAATATATGGTTTGAGTTGCGGTCTGGTGATATTACTTGCCAAAACTTTTTTTTGATTGGTTTGAAGAAGAAGAGAAGGTAAATCTTTCGAAAAGTATTTACCTTCAAAAAGTATGTGGGTATACGACGGTATCAGGTATTAATTGAAACGGGTTGTTTGCGGCTTGTGTCTGCTTTTTTGTGGTAAGAACGAATTTTAGTTCTGCCATGCCCAGTAACAACGTTCGAAAATGTTTGTGCGGTAAAAGTTATTCTGGTTGTCAGGTTGAGTCAGCGATTGGTTTTGATCCTGACACAATGGAAAAAATGTACCAACAGTTCAAAAATCAGAAAAAAATTGACGGCAAGAAGGCGCGGAAATACGTATACGAAAGTGGCAAAAAGTGTGGGAATATTACAGCAGTCCAAAAAATCTGTTTGAAAGCTTAGTAGGTGACAGTAGGCAACAGAGAAGGTGACTACTCAAGCAAAACGCGAATATTGCTTGTTGTAACAGATACGTTGGAATCAAGGAATCAAAATCTGGGAGTGGCTTTGTGAAGTGATCCTAGCTAGACCACCTCCAGGGCAAATTTGTCCGTGCTGGAAGAAGTGCCTTTCGCCGAAGCATGAGAATTACAGGCTGCGTTTGGGCAAATTTTAAATAATAAAAATACGGCATAAGACAAACCTCGGTAGTGGCGACCACGTCGACATCATCCAGCAAATGCCTCAGGAGTTGTTCGAACTGACCAAGGGTCTCGATGGCTTCATGAAGACCACCCATTTCACCTTGTGGAAAAAAGGGGTCAAAGTTAAGTTAGTAGAGCACACTCAAATTTTTTTATTGAAAATGAATATAACTTGCGTACCGGCTATTTCACTTGAAAATTATACTGGCAATTGATAGCCCCTGATGATTTAATAGAAAAAAAACGTAATTTTGCCTTAAAAGATGATTTTTGAATACGCAGTGCATGTTCCGCTGTCCGAGATGCGAATTATATTCTCGAACGTTAAGTTTACGGCCATATACACTAGAATAACGTTTTTTACGGTTTATCAACACCGTGGTTCTTGGCAGTGGTGATGTCACACTTTCCCGTTGGAAGATATTCCACTGCATAAACTTTTTAAGAAGCAACAGGATTGTATACGTATTAACGGCGGGCTCCTGACCCTTTCACCGAGCATGCGTAATCGTCTATCGCGCTTCAGATATATGCTGCGCATGCGCGCCAACTTTTAGCGGCGACGGCAAACTAAAGAAAAAGGAGGCGTTCCTCCTTTTTGGCGTGTGCAATGACATACGTAGAAAAGATTGGCTGGGGTCGAGGCTTAGCAGCAAATCGTTCTAAGCAACCATCGGGATAAAGTCGCTAAGCCATATTCGGCTTTAAAAACACGATCGCGAAAATCCAGCCGCTATGATAAAAGTGAAGGCTCCGCTCCGTGAGCGCAGGGAACTGAAAGCATAGTCTGAATGTTTCTTACATTACGATTTCCTTAAGCATGGGCGTCTGGATTGCCACACAGGTGTGGCCAGACGACAAAAGAATGGTGATTTATTGAAATTCGGACTGAAGAGATTTTAACCAAGAGAGGGCCAACCAAGTCAACTGTTATAGGCCCATATACGAAGCCAATGTCGTAGCTGGGTGTCGGGGTAAGCAGACTAATAAGCTTACCAATTCCTGCTGGGTCGTGTGTAATCACACGGCAGACGCAAAAACAATCCCCTAGTGATGATGGGAATAGGAAATGAGCGCAGTAAAGAGGCTGAAAACCGTATTGGCAGCTTTGTGATGTTTGTAAAAAAGGCAATGTTCGGCTCCAGTGTCCACGAGCTCTTGGCAGCGCGAGCCCATTGGTAACGTTCAAAACGCGTTTCAGTGCCACTTTAAAATAACGGTATTTTTTTTAATATAACAAAATTGAGATCAACCAAAACGGTCATCACCAATTCGGAGAAGGCATCTTGCAGATTATTTAGCGGCAGAATACAAAATCTGGCCTCGAAGGTTCTCCATCTGCGGTCTCCGGAAATAAAGACGAGTTTGGCCTAAATGCCAGCCCACTTGACACACAGCGACAATGTCATGACACAGGCGGCGCACCTATATTTCACCTAACGGGTACCGCTGGACCACTGGGTGGGGATGGCACTTTCCTTGCACGTATCATGAAATAACGCAGAACTATTAGTTGAGAAGGCATCGGTACGTTATCACCTAAAAAGCGAGAGAGCGTGCTTCGCTCCCGCAGACCTATGCGCACCCCCATCCTACGAAGTTTCACGCAATCTCGTCGACGTACTACGACCCGCTCTGCCGAAACTGCGGAGTCCCGTGCACCCTTTTATATGGTATGGGGCTGCCAGACCAACCTCTACTTAAACTTCTGTCTAAAACCATTGGCTGAGAAGTAGAAGATTGATTGATTGTAGGGTTAAACACGCCGATGCAACGCAGGCGATGAGGCGCGCCGTAGTGGAGGGTTCCGGAATAATTTTGACCAGGTGGGGATCTTTAACGTGCGCCGAAATCAGGTACACACGGGCGTTTTCGTGAGAAGTAAGAGAGGGTAACTGACCAGTTGAAATCACACGAGCCACCTTCCTTCGGCTGATTGTAAGCGCGGATGTGGAGACAAGATGTAACAGTGCACTGGAATAGGGACTTCGCCCACATAAGGCTTTCGTGCCTTTTTGTCCTCCCCGCCTCTATGGCCTCGCTAACCCACACACGATCCGCATGGAAACGTACACATGCAATTAGCAGACGGTCACCCGTGCGCACGGCAACCACAAATAATCAAATCCTTCCAGCCACAATATGTGGGTCATATCTTAAGAATCCTGATGCAGCACACTTTGCTCATGGCTACACCCTTTGCCTAGAAAAAACACTTGTTACAAAAAGGGCCGTTGGAATATGTTTCGTCAATGTGGGCACTGCTTTTCTGAGCATCGCGGCAATGCTGCGAACATTTCGCGTATGCGTCTTGTTTCGCTCGTTCGAAAAAGCCGGACGCCAGCATGATACGTGCGTCCTTGAGAGTCATGATAACTTGGTTGTAAGCTGTCCACTCCCGCCACCCGCGCAGGTGCGGCCCGCTAGGTTAGACCTTCCGGACCTAATAAAGTTCAATGTCTGTCTGTCTGTCTGTCCACTGTGAATGAAGTCTACAGTTTGACGTAGGTATCCACAAGTTTTCTTTATTTGCTATGTTTGCGAAGCATGCGTAACGGATCTCACCTTCGCTGTCAACTGTAGCTGTTGGAGCAGGAACCAAGCAGAGCGGATTGAACCTCCATCGTTGTCCACAGATGCGTACAAATGTGTCAGCGTCAGCAGCTGTGGCAATTACGACACCAACCTTTCCGATAGACTGTGAGTATAGCAAACGGAGTAAAAAAAATGTCAACGCTAGATACTCAAAACTATACTGAACAGCCGCACAGTATATTTATACCCAAATTATTTTTGCACACAAATTGATGCGCGATCGATTGTGTATCGTGGTTAAACAATTCAGTACAGCACAACACCGTCCGGTAGCAAAAACCGGTAGCAAAAACAAATCCAACTTTGATGTCAGGAAGGAACAAATGATTTACTGGCGAAAATTTAAAAAAATCCCTTGCATGCAGACGGCCTGTTTTAGCATAAGCGAAATGGAGTACATACTATTTTTTCGGTCACTTCAAGGCAAAGAAATCTTTCGTTTTACGCAACCAGTTTAGTGTTAATGAAATTTCTAACGTCCATAACAAATAATGAGTGTACACACCTCCTATCCACCAAAATACATAATGAAAAAAAAGTACATTTCAACATTTGGTTTGGAACAATCCATCTAACATCGCGCGAATGCTGAAAGCTTAGCGGTCGAATGAAATCAGAAAATAGTAACCTGTTGGTTAGAGACAACTTATAATAGTAGCTACCGAGTGAACCGGTGCGTGGGGTGAAATTCTCTGCTCGAACGTATCCGAGAATTTTCGGCTACATTATGAGGGATAGCGCAGATCTTTCACCACATTATGTGCCCTTCACTAACTAAATGGTTTGTAATGCTTGAGGCAATTTTTCTGAGCGACGCTTTAAAATACGTATTGGCTCGGCGAATGGTAGCAAACTTGGAAGTAGGCGTGGCGCTCAGTGTTTTTTGCATAATAAAGGCCGAACCTATGTTGTAGCATTGATAACTAGCCCGTTTGCCGTCCACGTATGAGGAAAGAGAAAAAAGAAGCATTTTTACGTTCATTAGACGACAGACCCCCTTAACTGCAACGACAGTTGAATGAAACCCTCAACAGAAAGGGCACTATTCAATGTCGGGACGGCTGACACTAAATAAGACAGAGGGTAAACTTATAGGGTATGGAAGGAATTTGCGTGAAAAAATCCCTGGCTGTTGACAAATCATTAAGAGCAAGTACACGTATTTCCGCCGGAAATATTTGTACTTGCCTTTTCTGATTTTTATGGATTGGGCTATTGTGCTAATTGCTATTTCAATTTGTTCTTCTACTAACTACTGCCATAGAACCAAGTGTGGCAGTGTGTAGGAACAAACAAACAAACAAACAAACAAACAAAAAACAAACAAACAAACAAACAAACCCATCTAACATCGTGAAACGAGCAACATTTTTTCGGCAAACTTTTTACCACGTCAGTTTGAGAAGGTTTGGTGGCCGGAAGAGGTAATTATGGTTGCAAAAGAGCTTGAACGGATTTGTTAGTTATGGCGACGGAGAACGTACAAGGCGTGAATACTGCTAGTGCTACGCCACCATACCCGCTTTTTATGTTTTGAGCTGCCTTATTTATTACCACGACATTTCGTTTCCTTAAATGTACGTGCAGAAACATCCAGTTGCTGTCTGCGCAGTATATATGGAATAAAATATTGTGCGCGTAACCTGTGCCTTCGCCGATAGGTAAAAAACGCACTCAGCAAGAGCCTGTATACGTAGCATAAAAAAGTCTCGCAACAATCAAAAGTTTTGAGTGCGCCTGAAAAAGAAAAGAAGATGGATCCGCAGTTGCAAGTCACCTCTTTCATTGCTTCGGTGTAACCTCCATGTCCTTCCTGCAACTGCTTAAGTTTCTCGAGGTTCACGCACACCCGCACTTTGTCTCCAGTTTTGTAGGTGATCACCTGTGAAGCAAAAAATACAAAAACAACGAGATTAAAATTGAAACCAACTTGGAAAGACTCTTTGCAAACAGTCAACTGGGGCTGAGCATTTATTATTGCTTTTTAACATCGCCAAGTTGGAGCCCTTGTTGAAGAGCGCGTAAGAAACCTGCAATAGTAGTGGTGCAAATCGACAGACGCAGGCGTGAAGGGCAGGCTGATAATACATGTATTTATTAGGTGTCGGGCCTATTTGCAAAGTTCAGGCAGCATGGGGACGTGGTCGCCTTGTATCGCAACTATGGCGCACTCACTCGGGCACACGAGTGCGCTGCGGGGGGTCGTCTTTGAGCTATCAGCCGTTCCCGACGCACGGCAGGGAAGCGGATTGCAAGTATTCCCAACACACGCCCATGAGGGGATTGCAGGAATAAAGCGGTAACTACGTACGTGGCAGTATTATTGCAACGCTCACAATTGCAATGAAAGTAATCTGCGCCATTTTCGTTACATGCAAGACATTCCACAATTTTTCAGAATGCAAAACTTCCAATATAGTGCTTCCGCGTCTCGCTGTCATAAGTGTATTTTGCTATTGTCAACTGCTCGTTCTCTTCGTTTGCACTTTAGGGAGCATGCGACACATGAAGAGGACGCGCTGGCGCTGCTGCTGCTGCTGCGGATGATGATGATGATGATTAGTGGTTCTGGCGTTGAAAAGTTGCGTCGGTTGTCAGCAACTGACTTGCTTGTTTTTTTCCACCAGCCCTACTCCTAGCTAACCTAATCTATTTCTCTCCCTCTCATCCGCGCCTCAGAAATGTTTTAAACTCTCATCGCTGTAACCCCCTTCCCGCCCCCCCCCTTCGCCTTCTCTAAATTTTCATCCGTATGATTACGGCGCCTGTGTACCAATCTCTACCATACTTTTCATACACCCTAATTCTAGCTACCTCTTCGGCACCGAAATGTCCCTGAAGTTACGGCTCCCTTTTACTCCAAATATCAAAGCCTCCGCCAACGTCGTTTTGCCATCGCCCTGCGGCGGTTGCTTCTCTGTGCAGTCCCTGACAATATGGTCGATGGTTTCCCCCTTTATGCCGCAGCATACACATGTTTCTTCCTGATGCCTGTAGGTACCCGCGTATACCCGGGTTCTCTCAGACACCCCTCCCGTACAAAGGACGATGCCCTGCCTCACGTATTGTCATAGAAATCTTCCTTTCTGATTTCGAGTTTCTCTGTCCTATAAGTCTCCAGTGTTTTTTTGCTTCTATTCTCTGTGCCTAATTCGTCGTTTCTGCTGCCTTTACCTGCTTTTTAAGCGTTGTGTAAATCCCACTTTCCCCTACCGACTTTCCGTACCGCTTGGTGAGCTGTCTGGTCCTCCGTCTCCAACGCGTGTCCATGCTCCTCATATACAGGTACTCAAACACCCTCGCCGCCCATTTTTCGCCCTCCATGTCACGAAGTCGCTCCTCAGACTTTATCTTGCTCTGCGCCTCCCTCGCCTCGAAAGACGACCAGCCCATATCCCACTGTACCGCTTTATTTGTAGTTTTGCTGTGGGCCGCTAGGGCCATTTCCAGACGACCTCAAAATAGCAAGAGTGTGCCCAGTTCATAAAGGTGGAAGGGACAAGACTATAAATAATTTCATACAGATTTCCGTGTTGCCAGTATTGTCTAAACTGTTTGAGCGTGTTATAAGTGTTAGACTAGCAGAGTTTGTGGACAAGTACAAAGTTTTAAGTGACGCGCAGTACGGTTTCCGGAAAAATAAATCCACCGAACAGGCACGATTGATGAAAAAACACAAAATTCTTAGCAATATAGAGCAAAAACTATACACACTTGGTATCTTTTTAGACCTGCGAAAAGCATTCGAATCAGTAAATCATGAAGTCCTACTACAACAACTACACGACTATGGAATACGTGGAATTGCATTAGAAATTAAAAAAAAAACTATCCAAATAATAGATGCCGGTATGTGTCAATCATACCGCAACATCCACTAAACGTAAGATAGAAAGCGGCGTTCCCCAAGGTTCAATACTTGGTCCATTGCTATTTAACTTATACGTAATTTCTTGTCGGCAATACCTAACTCCCCACTATTACTCATGTATGCCATTGATACTAACATGTTCTTCTCCTCAAAATCACTTCCTGACCTGCAAATAAACGTTAACAAATACATGGATATTCTGTCAAATGGGCTGCATATGAATAAACTTCAATTAAATGTCAGTAAAACTAAATATATCATATTTGCGCCGGTTAATAAATCAACAAATACTAATTTAACGATACTGTTCCGAAACTGTAAAACAGACCAAGTAGAAACCCAGAAATTCTTAGGTATTTGGTTTAGAACTGACTTATCCTGGAATACACACGTAGAAAAATTGTGTTCTGAGCTAAGTAGAACTGTTGGTTGCCTCTCTAAAATCGCATCTCTTATCCCCCTTTGGTTGAAAAATTGCTGTACTATACCCTATTTATTCTAAGCTATCATACTGTTATTTGGTATGGGGTACCACGACCGCTCATAAATACAATAGACTTATTATATTGCAAAAAAAGGTACTCAGAATTTTTGAAAATTACCAAAGAAGAAGTGAGGATTTAAGAACCCATGATTTATTCTCCAAACACGGTTTGCTTAAAGCTAGCCAAGTACATTATTACAAATTGCTACAGTACATCAGAAATAATAACCTTTATAACCCTCATACACATCAGCCAGCGAGTCTGTACTGCCTGCGTGGTAGACTTGGAAAAACACCACAGATCCGCACTAATTATGGCAAACAACATACTGATTTCCAGATACCATGGCTCTTTAATAAAATTGACGAAAGCTATGATTTTAGCATACAGTTGTATAACAAATTCATTGAAAAATGCTTCTAGAACTTAGTATTGAATACTCGTAATCTGCCTGTTATTGCTGTTTTTTAATGTCTGTAAATGTAATATTCCATTCAATATATGTGTACTGCATGTACACAGGATGTACCTTCCACAATAATTTGTGTGTTTGCTAGCTACAAACTATTGTTTTTTGTATTTAAGTATCTACAGCTGTACGCGAGAGCCTGTGATTATATGTATTGATCGCCACCCTCCTCACCCCACTCACGTTTCGAGTATATTTTTCTGCGTATGAAATTGAATGTTATTGTGTTGAATTCTGTACTGCTGGATTGCCCCTTGAAGCAAGAGCCTCTGTCAGGCTGTAGCCTTTAGCTCTTCCTGCACTTTCCACAATTGGAATGTGAATCAACTTGAATAAAACTTCAATAAACACCTTTGAAAAAAAAATGCCTACCGCCCTTTGATTTACCTCCAGGCCCGCTTGGGTGTCTGGTTTCATGCACAGAACCGAATTTCCGAAAATTAATCCTGGTACCATGACTCCATTCCAGACTCCCCTTACCACCTTGTATTTGTTGTAGCCCCAGTGGGCACTATGCTTTATTATACCCGCTTTTCGTCTTCCTTTCGTCTTAAGGCGAGCCTCATGCGCATGCCTGTAGACTTCGCCGTCGTTAAGCCATACTACTAAATATCTGTACTCCTTTACCCGTGGTATTTCTACTTGTTGCATTAATACTGTTTTGTTCTACGTGTAGTCCTTGAAGGCCACAATGCCCGATTTTTCTCTTCTAAGGAATAGCCCTCACTGCGGCGCTTCTCCACCGCATAAATACATCAAGCCGTGCATACCAATCGGTTGTCCGCTATCAACAGTATGTCGTATGCATACATTAGTTGTGGAACCCGTTGTTCCACCACCTGCCCGTTTTTCATGTATGATAAGTCGAACCCCAGCGTACTGACGTCTAGCTTCTTTTCTTACCCCGCCATGTAGATCATGAACAGCAGCGGAGTGAGAGGACATCCTTGTTTCAAACCCTTGTAGGTGTATACAGGCCTATTGTATGTTACCCCCTCCCACACTATTTGCACTTGGTTCTCCCGGTATAGCTCTCTGAATAAGGTAATGAAATCTGCCCCAACTCCCTCGTCCTCCAGGATACTCCAATGTCGCTCCATGTCTACATTATCATACGCTGATTTAATGTCCAGAAAGGCTAACCACAAAGGTCGGTTTTGCATCTTCACCACCTCTATGCATTCGCTTGCAACAATTAAGTTGTAGTCTAGTCTTCTGTCCCCTCGAAACCCATTTTGAAGTTCCCCTAATATCCTATTTTCTTCCACCCACTGCTCTAGTTCGAACTTCAATGCCTGCATTGCTAACCTGTACAGCACTGACGTGATGGTTACTGGCCTATACGAGCTCGGGTTTGTCCTGTCTCTTTTGCGCTTCTACATTAAGTTCACCCGGCTAGTTTGCCACATGTCCGGTATTTCCTTCTTTTCTCTCCCTGTACTGATGGCTTGTAGTAGCTTGCCCTTGCTCTTTGGGCCTAATTGGTTCATCAACTCAATCGATATCGAATCCGTGCCTACTGCGGTATTTTGGGGGGCCTTTTCTTCCGCATTTTTTTCCTATAGTTTGTTCCTATCTATTTCCAGAGACTTCGCGATGCCACTCCGTGCCACCCCACCACAGAGATGACACGTCGGGGCATCTCTGTGGTGCTGCGGGTCCTCTTCATACAATATTTATCCGTGATAATTTTATGTATATGCCAATGCCTGCTCTTTCTTGAGCATTCGCCCCTCTTCGTTTTCTACAGTACCATTTTCTGGGGGTACCGTGCATTTCCCTAATGCTCGTACATGGTTCATGTTTCGAAAACTTTTTCGGCGTGTCGCTACCCTTCCCTCGTATTTGCCCCACCCATTACTCGCTGTCATTCTTTATCTTTCTTTGCCTGCACCGACAGTTGCTCTTCCACTTTTCTCTGATTATATTGCTTATATATTGCTGGCACAGCCCGGCCTTGTGAGCGCCACCATTGGCCGCGCCGTCGTCCCGCCGTGGAATAAGCGTGCTGCGGCCGTGTGCTAGACTGGCGTCTGCGAAAGCGAGCCATGTAATCCAATGAGCGGTATTTTGCCGTATTGGTAGTCCTGAGTTTTTTTTGTTGGCATAAATGAGGAAAAAGGCATGAAATTCAATCTGAAAGAGCGTACACTTTGACAGATCTGGGTAATGCGGTGCCGCACAGAACTGCACTGCCAAAAGTAGCAGCACCCGTCAAGCAAACGAAACAGCGCTAACAAGGAGTCTCACACCGATGAAATTCGGGTTTTCCACCCACATTAGAGCAGTGTACATGTAAATGGTAGTGCAACTACTTCAAGCGAGACCATTAGGACGTTAAAAACTGGGCATAAAGGAAGCGTTACCCTAGTTCATTCTTGCGACCCCGCACTTATAAACCAACACATGCTAGCCTCACTTTCCTCCGAAAAAAAAGGACGCGATTGTGTTTTGAGAAAATTCTCTTAGCAAATTGACCGGTTGATACTGGGCAAGAAAGGTGTTCACTATGCGCGAAGTAACCTTGAAAGGCGTCGCTGCTGTATTCTTCGTGTTACGTCCCCCACGTGCAATTTCTACTAAAAGTGAAGTCAACGCATCCTTATCCTCGTTCCTGTGTTTGACCCCGTGTGTTCACAGAAACTGCACTTGCTGTTCTGCTTAGCGCGTTGCCATTGGGCAAAACAAAATTCCATAAACAGACACCAGGACCGTTGACACGCGGTGTAATTGAGAGCTATTTTCCTATTTTACATGAATAACTTTCAGCGGTGAGTTCTTTAAACAAAGCTGTCGATATTGAGGATCAACAAACAGTTCCGATTGTATTAATCTTGGTAGCCGCACTACGCCGTAAAAAAAAAAAAAAAACGCGACGAATCCACAAAAGTTCCGCGTTTCTGGTACAAACGCAGGTATATTAGAGCAAAAATGAAAAAAAACCAGGTAAGTAGGAGATCGCAATATTAAAAAAAAATACGCTCCCATAAACAGGTATAGGTGTTGATAATGAAATTGTTAGCTGCAGGAAGCCGCAATGGCAAAAAAAAAATCCCCGGAGTGCTCAAGAAAAGAAGGCGACTGTGCATGTTCGTAGTTAACAATATGCTCTCTCATTTACTCTGCTCAGGTAACAAGATTTCAAGAGACGAAAAGTAAAGCTTGGTAAATTCCAAATACCGAAAACAGACTGGCAGTTTATAACCGGATTCCCTGTCCGCAGCTATCCCAGGCGTTTTGTGGTAGGCCGGTGGGAAAATCATTGGCGCGTATGACAGATATTTTAGATCCCTCGATATTTTAGATCACCGACACAATGTGGGCTGCGTATTCTTAGCTTCTTCTCCGGGTACAATTTGGTTCCATCGGCCCGTTAGTTCAAAAAAGTTTACCCCTCACCCGCGCGCGGACATACAACAAAATGGAAACACGCACTCACTTGCTCCACGCGACGCACACTCCGTATCCCTCGAGTTAGCTGTTCATGAAGGGACGAACATGCCAAAAATTGGAAGAACTTCGTTTCCAGAGGAAAATTAGAGCAATTGTTTGCGCAATTTACAGAAAGCTGCTTGGCCATGCCACAAGGTCAGCGTTACAGCATAACTAAACCTGCGTTGTCTGCTTGGCTGCCCATGTCGTAGCTTTGGAAGAACCCACGAGACAGCGGAGCAATCTTGTTGCATGGTCCCCAATTCGCGGTTTTTTGTTGCAATACGTATACTGCGTCTTTTGTTGTAATAAACTCCAGTGACCAAACAGAGTTGAATAATGTATTTTATTCTTTTTGCACCTGAAGCTCAACGCGGTAAACTGCACTTAAACCTCGAAAAAAAAAACTGTATGCATGACGTTTTCAAACAAGAAGCAACTAGTACGTTTATCCTACGGACACAAAATGAAGCACACTTAAGAAATCAAGAGCCTCGGCGTCACGCTTTCACATAACCTAAAATGGCGCAAACACAAATTTGGTCTGCTGGAAAGCGCTTCGGACACTGGACTACTTACAATAACGCTAAGAGATGCAACTGCTGAAAGTAAACTAAGCGCCTATAAACGACTGGTACTCGAATGCGCCTCCGCGGTCTGGCACCCTCACTGTGCATGGGATTAGTGAGACTTGAATCGTTTAAAACGCCATTCAGTTTCATATATTACATTTGTGAACAGAAGTTTTTGCCTTCGACACACGCTATCCGTCTATGGCTTCACTCGCTCGACCTCAGACATACTTGTGCACGGACACGATATAGTGAACAAAATAGTCCACATTCACGCGCTCATTTCCTTCGCTAACTCTAATGAGAGCACACGTAACTCGATCTTTAGATTTGAAGTTTTCAATCTTTGCTTTTAGATTGGAATTATAAAATCATTTGTGCGTCGTCGTGAAAGTTGGCTACGAATAGAGTTTTGAATGGACTTGTTAAGCATTATAGTTTATTGTGTATTCATTACTTTGCACAAACTCCTGCAATGTGTCTGTCATACAGCAGTATTTGTCATTAGTAAAAAAATTGTGCTATCAAATTAAATTGTCCGTCATAAGATGCTGCTTGACACACGTCGTATCTTTAACAATGCAAAGGACAAAAAAGTTTTGTTTTGAAGTTCGGCATTCACAATATTCTAGCAGGTTGTTCGGCTGTATTCGAAAGTGTTTCTTCACGGTTGGTAAGAGTTTGGGGCAGCACAAAGCGTTGTGGAAGAGGATTACTGGTTCGATGAGAAGGTTGCAGGCGGAGGTTGCGTTTACCTTTTCCAGCACGGCAGGGTTAATATTCCACGTGCGTCGTGCCACCGGGTAGTTAACCATCATTCCGCCGGTGGGCTCCACCTTAAGGACGGTGCCAACGTTGCCAAATATCTGAGGATAAAAAGCGCACATATAAACTCATTAGCCTTGGAGCAGTGGAGAACGCAGGATTTCTTTTTGGGAGTAGGAGCGGAACCCAGTAAAAAGGAGGGAGAGAGAACGGGGTAAAGAGATTAAAACAAGGTATACGCAGAGAGCTGTCGTGGAAGCTACTTATCTTGGTGTATTACTTTCTAGAGAAGAATTCCGCACACTATTCGTTCATTACCACAATTGGTTTCCGCAACGCAGGCCCGCACGGGTTGCAAATGCCAGTGTCAGGTTGCGCAGATGAACAACGCATTAAAAAAAAACCTGCCAGCAAAAACACTTTTGAATAAAAAACAATTTTAAGGTAACTGGTCAATGCAGCTGTGACACGTGAGAGCGATTTTTAGTTCACGCAGTAAGAATATAGTATTCACGATCCGGATCCTGGAAAGAGTGCAATTCAAGAAATCACTTTATATAGGTGTCAGTTTTATTTGCGGCTTGTGAGCTATGAACACACCGTGAAACTTGCTACTCAAACCTTTCCGCCAACTTTTCTCAAGAAAAGTTTGGTCAGTTCATTGGGAGGTATGTTTTTTAATTTTGAACTGTACAAACATTTATGAATGAACAGCATCCTTGGAAAGCCTGCTGTAGGAAACACAGTTACAACGCACTGATTCAGTACTGTTACGAGGATGGCGCGAAGCAGGTAATTATGTATTTCCGAACAAGATCAAGCACAAAGAGGCCGTGTCAGAGTTGCTAGGCAGAGTTTACCGCGGCGCAATCTGGTCTCCTGTTCTGGCAATAGCACCCACCCCTGCCTTCTCTTCACCGTTTGCAAGAAGCCCTGGGAGCATGTTTGCATAACCACTACACATAGCTGTGAAGCTGCTTAGTGTGCCATGCGCCCATATTGTAGACCAGCCTCGCCTTCCTCGTAGTTCTCTGCGGAACAGTATCGTTGACGATGTCTTAACAGACGAAGTCCGGGAAGTATGAGGGCCGACCCCATGGTGTGCTGTCATTTCAGCGCCGGCAGAAGGATTTCGTTGGCTTGACATTTTCACACATGTATTTATACTCAAACGTGCATGCATCTGGTACAGCCGTCGTACAATATGGATATTTTGCACACAAACAGCTTTTATTTATAATACACACTAACCGGGAGAACACCAAAACAATCTATATTGTTTTTACGTGATTGGTTATCAAAATGTATAGCCCATGGTTTTGCCCATGGTTTATATGCCCACTGGCATTTGAAGTTTATTTGTAACTATACAAGAAAACTACATAGCATTCAGCAACTTTTCAGCAGTTCATTACGAAAATATTTTGACGCCGCGAAAATCTGTGCGTGATTAAGACTTCCTTGCACGCTCCTCCTTTGACAATGCCTCGATATTCTTTTATGAATACCTATCTTGTGGTTGTGCTCATATCATAGCACACGCAACGTCAACCTTTCGGGGGAAGGTCCCTTCTGTTATAATATAGTGATATCTAGCTTCTTGGGCCCTCCCCGACATGACACACCTTGTAGCTACTGTTGATAATTTTTCGCGAGCGCCAGACTCCCGGCCACTCATGAAGGCCCCGGCAAGCTTCATCGTCAAAGTGAAAATGCAGAATGGACAGCTTTCGCGCGGAGAGCAAAGTGGTCTATAAACTTTTGTGGCGATTGCTTGAGGCAGTAGCAAGCACCCAAGAAAATGTGGTGAAATTCAGCAGATGTTTTCTGAACCCTTTAAAGGCTGTAATTGGACATAGGACTATTGTTTCTACAATTAATGAGGTAATAAATGGAGCCAAATGATTTCCTAGACCAGCAGGAAGTGCGTGGACCGCTCAGTGAATTGCTGGTGTGAGATGTCCCGCAAGAATGTCACTAGAGATCAGACACCAACAATTCAGTGCGACAGAAAAAAAATCAGTCTTTTCTTAAAAAAAAAACGGTTAAAACGTGAAGGTTCTTCCCTCAAACCTAAGTGTAAGCAAAGTTCCTAATCCGAACTGCTTAGACCATGTCCAAACGGTGCAATCGATAGACGTCGGCTTCGTAATGCGATGGACCGAGGTTTTATTCCGACCACGGGCACCATCTTTTTCTTGAAGCGTTTGATGGGCCTTTGTGAAAACCCATTGTGTAAGTTGACTTTCCTGCAGGATGTCCTGCTAGGACATCGACGCCGTTAGTGAGGCATAGAAAATTTCTGAGAAAATCCTAAAACTGCTGCGTAAACAGAACAGAAACGTCAGTTGTGTGTGGCACAAAACAGGGTCGAGCTCCGCTGATACAGAGTTGATCACCGCTGGAGGGAGCTTACCAGGGTCATCTCGGCCTCCCAGCCGCCGTAGTCATTCTGGAAAAGCCGGAAGTTCTCCACATCCATGGTAACGGCCACGCGGTCTCCGGCTTTGATTGCGTACAAATCTATGATGTGTACACATTACAAGAAATAGAAGAAGTAAGAAAATACAAGTTTTGGGGCTATTGCTCCAAAAAGACATGATTTCAGCTACGCAACACACCGAGCAACAGATCTAGCTCCCACAAAAGCTGAATATTTAGATGTAGACATGGCAGATTGAGTAAAAAAAAAACATGGTAAAGCCGACATGTGAAAAGGTACGAACTAGCTTTTTATGTTTAAACATCAGTATATCAAGGGGAAATGAGAGAGCCCCGGTAATTTTTACGTGAGGAATAAATTATTCATATATCCCTGCTGAGCGCAACTGTGCGGTTAACGTTGCCATCGCCTGCCATTAGCCCATACAATTTCAATTTGCATGCGCTGAAGACCAGTCAGTCAAACAAAAGCAATTGTATAGTAGTAGTAGAAAAATTGTTAAAGGTTTTTTTTCCAGGGTAGTGAAATATGTTAGTTTGGCGTAACGAACAAAGATGGGAGTGGTTTGGACATTATGTTTGAGAAAGAAGCAATGAGAAAATTCGGGAGTTAATTACTGGCTTCAGTATATTTTTGAGGTCCTTAGTGTTAAAACTGCACGCTTTATTCACAATAGTGCGCGCGCCCGAGGGGTCTCTTCAATTTCGATCCGCTGACTGAACTGGTGCGGGCATGGGATTCTTAGAGGAGCACTCAGGACATTTATTACACCTGCGTTCCCGGCATTTCAGTCGTTGATAACGAGTTAAAGACTGACTGAACTCCGACACAGGGAGGTGCATGCCTCATGCAAAGCAGGCGTCACAAATGTGGAGTTTCTTGCGTGTTGCTTAAAAAAACAGAGCAAAAGACATGAAGGAACCATCTCCAATGGCTGTTTATGTAATGTTCTAGAATTCTTCTGCTTGTGACAGATTTCTGGTGACGAACAGCGCTTCCCCCTTCCACCGGCTATCTCTCACTGCCCTTCTTTCTGTCGACTTCCTCTCACCCGCACTCCCTTCAAGGGAAGAATGAATTGATGCTGTAGCGTGAGAAAACAGATTGAAGTAATTTGAAGAAACTGATCCACAAAATGTGCAACGAAGGGGTTCATCTCATCTCAACGAAGGGGTTCATCTCATCTCATAAAGGGGCGGGGAAAGCCCCGCCCCTTTATATACCCTCCCTCCATACACTCCACTTTACTCCACCTTGGCTTCCAGATCACATTTCCATCCCCTGTCTTTCCTCTACTCCTTCAAAGAGTTCCACCAAGAGCCCCATCAGTCAGTTTGCTTCCCTTGGTTCGAAGGTGATAGTGACGCCTTACCGCGGTAAACAGAGAAAACTGATAACGTAACACCAAAACAATAGGTAGAACCAACTTTATAATTGCTGTCGGTGTGATTTCCATATATCCTGTTGTGTGAAGGATTTGTTATCAACTGAAACGATAGAGGTGAAACGGATGGGGGGGGGGGGTAAAATAGATAAAGAGAGAGAGGGCCCTCTACCAATTTCAAGTACCCTTCAATCCAGTCGGCGGCCTGGCAGAAAGCGTATTATTTTTTAAGTTAATTATTGCGAGTTGGTGATTGTTAGAGACGCCGAGGGAAAAATAATTTTCTCTCGTTAGCAAGCTTCCTCAACTGGGCTTCCTCGCTTCTAGAATGACATGGCCGCAGAAATCCTGCTATGTTGGGTACCGTCACATAGGAAAGCCACGAAGTGTGCTAAAAAAAAACGGAGTTCTTTAGTTTTTCTAGAAGCATTCAGAAGCTTTCTATCTGAATTGTTTCGTGGTACGAGTCGGAGAGCTTCCCATCTAGTGCGCAATCTACGCGCAGCTGGGCCCTAGTCCAAAGTATTTATTTAATTAAACGGCAGATAGATGGGTACAGATTTGTGACTCGCGTTTAATGATTGGTGTATTGTAGGGGGGTTTAACAGAAGAGATATGTTCTTACCCGGGAGATAAACGAACAAAGAAAAATCGCCGAAGGGCAAACGGGCTCACCTTGGCTTGACGCAGCCGTGGAGGCTCTCGACTGACCGCTTCCCATGGTTTATAGACCTAAAAAAACAAGAAACCATGCAACCTTATTCTTTTGCTGCTGAGATAAGCGCAACAATGTATGTACAAAATATATTTGCTGTCTGAAACGTTTGACTACTCTCTAAATATGATTACACTGGAAATGAAATAAAGGAAGCCACAATAACACCGTGATGACCAAGTGAGTAGAATTGCGGCTGCGTAAAGTTGATGATGCAAGGAAATTCAAAAAGTCAAGGAACCAGCCGCGGAGGCTCAGTGGTTAAGGTGTTGGCAAACTGAGCTCAAATTTGAGGGTTCGATCTCGGGCGCAGTGGGTGCTTCTCAGGTAGAGGGGAAAAGCGAAAACACCCGGGGGCTGAGATTTTGGTGCACCTAAAGATCCTGAGGTGGTCAAAATTAATCCAGAGCCCTCCATTCAGGCGCCCCTCATTATGCAGATGTAGCTTCGGCCCGTGAAATCCCACAATCAATCAATCAATCAATCAATCAATCAATCAATCAATCAATCAATCAATCAATCAATCAATCAATCAATCAATCAATCAATTAACAAATGAATAAATCATGAAATCAAACAGTCAATCAATCAATCAATCAATCAATCAGTTATTCAATCAATCAATAAATCAATCAGTAATTCAGTCAACAAATCAATCAATCAATGAAAAAGAAGTGGAGGAATGTAGTACTTGAACAGTGCGCGCAATGACAGCTCTGCGCTGTCGTCGTATTGAAAGGTTTAACGAAAAAGAAATAAGAATGAAATTCGACGAACATCATTCCATAAGCTTGGGTTCCCGAAAGGAAAGCGTAGAATGAACTGGTGGGAAAATATGACGGGCGAAACAAGAAGCAGTTGGACGAAAATATCAGAGAGAGTGCTGGCGATTGCAGTAAACCAGTAAGTAAAAAAAATGTTGAGACCAAATGGTGAGGAGCTCGACGACATGTAACAGGTAGTGTCTGTGGCTGAGTGCAAATTGAACAGCAAAGACAAACATCCCAAGAATTTCAGGGGAACAGGAGTGTGCTGAGCAGTTAGGCGCATGCTTCTTTTCTTCCACCGCACCAAAGCTCTTCAGCAGAAGGTTTGAACTTTATGCCTACCTAATTCTGTGCCTACTCATACTTCGGCTTAAACAAGGGAGATTGAGGAGAAGGTTTTAAAATTACAGTCAGTGTCCTAAGCTCGTAAACATCTGAATCTTCACCTTCTTACTTGCACCTGTAATGTTCTGTGGTTTACGGAATGTTCTTGTAAGTACGACCGGCAGAATATTTACGGATCACCTTCGTGACCACCACGTTTTACACAAGCACATACGACCGGGCAGCCACTGAAGATTTTACGCGTACGGCACAAGCTGAGAAATGACGCCCGATAGCCTACATAATGATCAAAAGGATGTTATCACACTTGGACAGGTAGAGAGAGCAGCAGCGGATAAGCGCCATTCATACCTCCTTTGACCCAGTTCATGAGGAACGATTTTGATTAATCAGTTCTATACTGCGCCGTTGTGGTGATTTCTGTGCTCACTAACTGACGACTCGTAATTATGGCTTAGATGTGTCAGCGTATAAACGGGTCTAACGCGTATTTAGGGATCCGTTCAAAAGCGCAATTTGGCCCTGAATTCAGATTAGCTCCTTTAGGTTCTGTTTGGAGGAAAAACTAGAATTTATTCGTACAAATCGGTGAGCATTAAATAGGTTAGCACTACGAACCACGACTACTATAGTTTTCACCTTCCCCACCCACACTTCTGCCCTCACCCCGTAGCAATTATCCACCGAAAACTCCCAGCGCCACATCCACAACTCCCCCTACACGAATCTACTAATCTCTTAAAACTGCAGACCGACACATACTCTCACAACACCCTTCTCCCCGCCATGTTTGCGACAAAATTTCACCGCTACATGTGAACACCACCCTAAATTAGGCACACTTTTAAATGCAGAGCATTTCTTAGCCTCGCCTGTTCCTGCGTCGGACGGTGTCAACAGTTTCGCGTCCGCAGCAGGTGCGCCTCTCCTTCCCTCCTCTCTCTCAACAGCAGCTGGCGCGCGCATGCATCGTAGTCAGCCCGTTCGCTCTGTCGCGGTCTCGGCCTAACAGGTGCGTGATAGCAGCGCGGTGGGTCGTGGAAGGGCGCGCGCTGCTTGCGCATGCGCGCTCTCCCCCCCGTACTGCTCTCCCCTACTGCGCTGCAAATATAGTGGCTAGCGGTCGCTCGTGTTTCAGTCACTGCGTTGCTCCTTCCTTCCTTGGTTGACGCTCGTTCCCACGTTTACTCGTGTCTGCTACTCCAGCATCACGGAAGAAGCGATGGAAGCAACACTGCCTTCAATCAGTACTGAGGCCCCAATGCTCTGCATTTACTCGTGTTCCCCTCGCGGGAAGGCGCGGGAATTTTTTTCACGTAACAGTTGCATGCTCACATTCGCACACCAACTCCCCCCTCTCAAAATTACACCGCAGCAGTGGGTGGAGCTGCTGGCGTAGTCCAGCGTAATCTAATGTAGGGGAACTATCTCGCCTGCAGGCACCAAGGCAGCCTGGACTGAGGACAGGTGCTTCCAGGAGAGCGCCCGAATATCGCACTTGCTGTTGCATAAAGTTTATTCACTCACTCACTCACTCACTCACTCACTCACTCACTCACTCACTCACTCACTCACTCACTCACTCACTCACTCACTCACTCACTCGCTCGCTCGCTCGCTCGCTCACTCACTCACTCACTCACTCACTCACTCACTCACTCACTCACTCACTCACTCACTCACTCACTCACTCCCCGATGACAGGAAGGATGATGATCGGTATCAAGAGTCAAGAGTCTTTATACACGACGCCTTGCGTAGGATGCATAGCCATCGTGGTAGTTGCTCTACGTTTTCTGTATGTACCGATGGTCGAAGTAATCGTAGCAGTGCCAGTGCTAATTGTACAGGAACCTTTTTCACTGTGACTTACAGTGTTGCCCACATTACCGTTATATAACGGTAAGCAAAATAATACGGCAGTGCCAATGCAGATGGCAGATACCAGGTCAGAACAAAAATACACCATAGCGGTAAAACTCACGCGCAAATGCTACACCTCGGCTATCAGGTGAGCCGTAGTGGAGTGCACCGATTAGTTCATGCCTCCTGGTAATCTTAAACGTGCGCCAAAATCTCGACACACGGGCTGTTTCGTTTTTCGCCCCCCTCGGATAATAGGCCGCCGAGGCCAGAGAAGTAAAGTTGTTCGTGCATAGAACCCACTTCCGTGAGCTCAGCCGCGCAACGCCTTACCCACCGTAGCAGGCATGTCTCAGAGCTCATTGAGAAAACGTGGTTGTGCAGGGGCCGAAAGCAAATTCAGAAAATGTGTATTGTGCCATAAGAAACCGCATAAATGAAACAATCACGTTTAGCAGTAAATGAAGTGATAATATTGTATGTACTGCGTTGAGCAATATGAAAGGGAACACAATAACGCGTGGCAAACAGCCTCGAAACAGACTCGGAGCGATACGCGGATGGCACTGTGAAGAACAAAGAAGGAAAGGAGGGCGCTCTTCCACTAACTGTTGGCACTACCACCCACGCTGGCATTTCTACAAAGCGCAGCTTATGTCATTTCGTCAGTAATATGGTGTCGTCCGACAGCCGATAAGACGCACGGCGGGAATGGGAACAGTTGTTAGAACAGCGTCCCCCTTTACACTTTGTTTTCGACGGCGGCCGCTTCGTATCACTCATAGCTGGGTCTGGGGGTGTTTTCTACGCGTTCCTGTGTTCCCTTTAATATTGCTCATAATAGTACAACTGGGGACACACGAACCTGACAAGCCACCCTACTTAGTTCCACCCCTTCACAGCTACCAATTTGACGTGTTTCATTTATGCCAATATTTCAACATCACGAAAACCATGCCTCAGTCATGGTGCCTATATCAAAGTCAGAGTAGTCGATAATAGCCCTCAAGGATTCACATTGTTCTTTCTGTAGTGCTTTATTTGTGAGATATTGGTCCTGAACAGTTATCCCCGATTGTCTGCGGTACAGTTATCTCGGGATTCAGTGAAGCCGAAGTGGGCGTCGCTAGATTTGAAGTGAAGTGCTGATTGATAATAGAAGACGATCACTCGAACGCACCACAATTAAATGGTGACTGAGCGATGGCAGAAGCGAATTTATGAAAAGCTGACCTACGGCTAGTGCCAGAAGCGGCATAGCGCATTTTTTTGGTATTTACATAAAAATATGCTTGGCTGGGTAATGGTCGTGGGGTGTCTGAAAGCTATTTAGCAAAATCAGCAAGTTTGCTGAGAGCAAAGGTTGGTTCATGAGGATCATCATTAGTAATCGTATGATGCACATTTTTCCAACAATCGTGCTCCCTGAAACATGCCCGTGTGTCCTGAATCTTAGTAAACGAACGTGTTCAGCTTGGTGGTGGTTCACACAGACTAAGCGAACAGCGCTCATACCCGCCGCATGGCTCAGTGGCTAAGGCGTTGCGCTGCTGAGCATGAGGTCGCGGGTACGATTCCCGACCGTGGGGCGGCCGATTTTCTGATGGAGGCGAAAAGCAAAAACGCCCGTTTGTACGAGACTTCGGCGCACGTTAAAGATCCCCAGGTGGTCAAAATTAATCCAAAGCCCTCCACTACGTCGCGCCTCATCGCCTGTGTTGCGTCGGCGCGTTAAACCCTACAATCAATCAATCAATCAATCAATCAATCAATCAATCAATCAATCAATCAATCAATCAATCAATCAATCAATCAATCAATCAATCAATCAATCAATCAATCAATCAATCAATCAATCAATCAATCAATCAATCAATCAATCAATCAACAGCGCTCATAGCCGCACAAAGACAATGAAGAGGTTGATGATGAATGAAGGTGAAGGTTTTTTGTGCGCAATTCCAGCTGGGGCAACGAGCGCCAAATAAAAGCAGGTAACGCAAAAAGTACGAAAACTTGTGAGCTAGAAAGCCACAAAATCAAATAAAGGCAACAGTGATAGCTGGTGTATAGTGCCAGTATTGATTACGCATGGTAGGAAATGAGTTTTAATAACTCAAAATCTCGCACATACTTAAAAACTCGTCTTGCAGAAACACTGGCCTCATCCCCCCAAAACAAGGGTGGGTGTAATGCAATGTGTTGTCTGTAAAGTTGGTGAAAATGTTTGTGTCGTGTTGTGTTGTGTCGAGTGCCTTGCATGTGATTAGGATGTGGACTACGGATAGGGCCTCCCGACACTTTATACACACTAGTCTTGAAGATCCAGATAGCAGGTGTGAGTGTGTCACATGTGTGTGGCCTGTCCGCGTCGGTGGTGGATGGTCCCAAGTGTGGTTTTATTAAGTGTAACTTGTCTGTCTGGTACTGTAGTCTTCTCGCCATGTCTTGCGAAGGTGTTGTTTGATGTGTCACTTGATGTCAGTGTAGGGTACTGTTGTTGTCAACTGTGTGTCGCAGTGCAGCACCGGCAGCCATTTCATCCGCAGCCTCATTACCGACGATTCCAGAGTGGCCTGGAATCCAGAATTTGGTTATTGCTAGGTGTAAGGTATATGCAGACATAACGCCATTAAAAGCAAGATTAGATAGTTTCTAGATCGCTTTCTAGATGGCAAAGCACGTACAAAACTAAGGGAGTCCGTGTACGCAATAGACTTTAGTATTTGGTATTGGAAAATACTGTTTGGACATTCATCGTTTCAGAGACAGAAAAGTTCTTTCTGTGTGCAGCACAAGAAACTGCGGTCAGTTTTTGACGCATCGCTGTAAAATTCTACACACCGGTACTTCTCCTACAGAAACCAGAAATGCTGCATAATTGCAATTCTTGGAGCCCTATTTTTATCAAGTTGCGTAAAAGACAGATCGCACGACACAGTGCGGAGATTCCAAAGAGACATAACATAATGATGGGTGTTTAATGAATATCTAAACAAAATATCGAGCTCAGAAGCTTCCTCTTTCACCCCAAGTGAGAAAGGCAGAGAAATGCATGGACGATTTAAAAGAGCTGTTGCGTGAATGTATCGTCAAGAGTGGAATTCAGACTATGGTTAGTACAGCCACGCTTTTTGAGTCATACAGCAAGTCCATGTGTACGCTCTGGTGATGCAGGGACCATTTATTGCACTCGACGTAGAGGCTCTGGACAGGGATAGTGCGAAAAGCGCCACACGCAAGGGGAATTCCCAGATGCAGCACTAGATCGAGCATTTTTAGTGCGGTTTTTCTTGCACAACTATAGTCCGGATAGTTCCATACATCCACACTTCCATAGTTCAGTAGAGACCCCACCAGACTGGTAAAAATACGAAACAGCAGTTGCTTGTCCGTTCCAAAGGACTGGTGTGACAGGATTTTAGGAATGTTGATTGTTTTTAGGCATTTATGTTTGAGTTGTTTAATGCGGGGAATGAATATAAGTTTTTCATCCAATACTACACGTAAAAACGTGTGTTCCTATCAGACAGGAATCGAGACGGCATTAACGTTCCAAATGCATCTCACGCTCCCTGAAGAAGACAACATAAGTACTTTTTTCTGTATTGAGCTTAAAACCATTTTTGGCTGCCCTGCTGGCTATTTTTTGACACCAAGCTGGGTTTCACGTTCACAGATTGACAGATTACATGATTTAAAAGATATGTGGATGTCGTTTAATTACATTGAATGAGAAATTCTAGGTGGCAATGCCTTCCCATGAGTTCTAAAATGAACTGATTGTAAGGTTTAACGCGCCTACGCAACGCAGGCGATGAGGCGCGCCGTAGCGGAGGGCTCCGGATTAATTTTGACCACGTGGGGATCTTTAACGTTGCCGGAAATCTCGTACACACGGGAGTTTTAGCTTTTCTCTTCCATCAGAAAAGCGGCCGCCGTGGCCGGGAATCGAGCCCGCGACCTCGTGCTCAGCAGCGGAACGCCTTAGCCACTGGGCCACTGCGGCGGGTATGAGTTGTTCATTTTAACTATGAAGAGAGTGCAGCTTAGAACTCCATATTGCGGCACACCATTTTCTTCCACGTGAACCCTTGACAATGCACTACCGACGATTACGCGCACTGTTTCAGACGTGTAACCAGCAAGGGCGTTTAACATATGGCCAGAAACACCAAATGAATTCAGGACACAGATGGTTGTGCAACACCAAGCGATGTCATAGGCCTTCTCAAGGTAAAAAAACGCCGTTGCAGAAAACTGTTTATGGATAAAAACATTTCTTACGTATGGCCGAAGGGCGACTAGTCGGTCGTGCGTGGATCGCCCGCCCTTAATACAGCCTGCAGATTCCGCGACGACCATTGCAGTCTAAGAAGTACACAGGTCTCCAGTTTGTCATCTTCTCGAGAACTTAGACAGGCAACTTGTCAGGGCAATTGCTCCATAGCTGGTGGGTGAAGAAGGGTCCTTCCGCTTCTTTAGGAAAGCAATCACTATAGCCTCCCTCCAAGACCTGGGAAGGTGCCCCGAAAGCCACATTTTGTTGTATAGCTGCAGAAGTGTTTGAAGAGTGTCTGAGTGTAGGTGTAGTATTATGGGCTATGGGCTGTTGTCTGCGCCTCGAGCTGAAGGCTTCCCAGTGTTGAGAGCTATCTTTTGCTCATGAAATGACAAGGGTCAGTTGTACGAGGTGGTGTTACCCTGCAAAGGCTTCTTTTCACTGGATGTTTTGTATTTCATAAAAGTATTTGTGGGGTGTGCAGAACTGGACACGTCTTAAAAGTGTTGTGCAAGTGTGTTAGCCTGATCTTCGAGTCTGTCCCCTGTTGTGCTAAGCAGGGGCAGGCTTTGGGTCCAAACTTCTCGAGTGTCTGTGTATGAGTTAAGGAATGATAGGAAGGTACACCAAATCTTTAGTTATGCCTCACAGCGCATATGCTTACCAAGTGCATTCGCACATTTAAAAGATACAAGGTTATTGGACGTGCGGTACTGACGAAGGATACCCCATGCTTTATACTGGCCTGTCGCGTCCGTCTACAGACCTCATGCCACCAGGGCCTCCTTGGGTTGCACTGGAGTCCCGGGGAACGGACTTATCGAAGGCGCCGAGGATGAGCGCCGTGAGGAGTTTGGCGGCTTCGTTTACGTGTAGGTATGTGAGGAATGTGGTCTGTAGTTCAGATGTTTTCGTATATGAACTCCAGTTCGCTCTGACCTAATTGAACCTTCTATGTAAAGGCGAACTGTTCAGGCCTCTACCTATATATGTCAATATCGTTGGAAAGTGGTCACTCCCATGCGGGTCTGTGCCCACGTCCCACTCAAGTGATGGAAAGAACTGCAGAGCCAATGGCCAAGTGAAGGTATGTATATGTGTTGTGTCCTAAATTATATTATGTGGGCTGTTTTTTTGTTAAAAAGGCACGCTCCCGATGATGTTAGGAACTTTTCAATGAGTTGACCTCGACATCTGTGTGAGAAGAGCTCCAGAATGGGTTACGAGCATAGAGGTCTCCTACTAATAGAAATGATTCCCGTAACTGGTCGAGCAGAACCTCAAAATCTGAGCTCGGAAGCCCGTAATCAGGAAGAATGTAGAGGGAGTACTGTCAAATTCGTTACTACGGATCCCGCATTGAAAAATTTCTCAAATTTGGGAATATTTCAAAAATCCCCGAGAGATTGCCGGTATTTTCAACGTAAAAATATTTCAGTATGAGGAATTTCAATATAGCGCATATTCAGAATAACGGCCATAATTTATTTCTCCCATTATTATCGAGCAAAACCAGTATTACGAATCCGGCTCAAGGTAACAGCGTCGCAACTGTCGCGCGAAGCAAAAACCGTGGTTTTTCTGTGCATTCCCTGAGTGCAGTAGCTATCATCATCACCATGTCACGTGCCACCACCTAGTGCCACCACAAAACTGCAGTTTAATGTGAAGTAGCCTAGCAGGCCCTTCCGTGTTTGCCTCTTTTCTCTTTCGTTTTGTTGGGGGGCGGTGGCCGGTCGGTCATTCTTCGCGCTAATCAAGTGTGCGGGAGGTGTTTCTTCGCTGCAGTTTATTTTGCTGCCAAGGTAGTGCGAGATGCGGCTAGCTACAAAACAAAGAAGCGAGTGCATTCATTGTCTTTAGCGATCATGACGATGCGAAGGAATGCGACTGTGGTTCACCGAACACAGAAGATGAGATCGTGTTGAACGTTGATGTTTTAGTGCACATGAACAGTATCCGCACTTTCATTGCTCTGTGCAATGACGTACCCGATGAGGTATTGCACAGGGTGGCATATGTAGAGGCATTCATAATCGGTAGTGCGTTCTGCACGCGCAAGAAGAAAATAACTGATTTTTTCAAATAAAGTATCTTCGCAGTGAGCGCAACATTTTAGTTTCAGAGTTTGCCTGTCTGTACACGCGTCTACTACTAACGTACGTCGTTTTCATTCCAAGGTTTGAGCGCTGTCTTCTCACCGGCGGTATTTTATTACAACGATATTTCGAAAGAACGAACGATTTTCGGTGGTCCAGCGTTATTCGTTATTACGAGATTTGACTGTATACCGTTGCTAACCTGTTAAATATATAACTGTGCGAATTGCGACAGTTGCAAGGACAGTGTTCAGCTTGATGAGATCACACGCTAAGGACTTCCGGGCGATGATCGCCACACCGCCACAAGAGTGTGTGCATTCCTATCCTTTCGGAATACCATAGTACTATTCCAAAAAGTCGTCGTGCGTTTGTAATTTAGACGTGTTTCTCGTAGGAACATGGCACTTGGCTCAGTTGAGGGCCGTATGTCGTACACATCATAAAAATTTTGTAAAAGGGCTTTAAGAATCTAGTGCGTTATGTTTTATCTTCCCGTTACTTAGTGTGAGAGCTATTGGAGTGCGTATGTTATGTGTATTGATTTGATTGATTGTAGGGTTTAACGCGTTGACGCAACGCAGGCAATGAGGCGCACCGTAGTGGAGGGCTCCGGATTAATTTGATCACCTGGGAATCGTTAACGTGCGCAGAAATCTAGAACACACGCGCGTTTTTGCTTTTCGCCTCTTTCAGAAAAGCTGCCGCCGCGGCTTGTAATCCAACCCTCGTCCTCGTGCTCAGCAGCAGAACGCCTTAGCAACTGAGACACCGCAGCGGGCGTATGTTATGTGTAGTATTCGGGGCAGCGATTCTATGATTTGGGGGATTTTCTGGGGGCTTTGGTGTGGGGACCTGTTCTTTGCGCTGCGCCACCGGTTGGAATGGTCCAACGTCCATTTAGTCATGCGACACCCTTAGAGAGAAAGTCTTATTGGGCTCTTTGGACCGTACACCCGTGCGTGTGCTCGTTGCTGCAACTGCCACCGCCCAGGGTGTCAAGGCTGCCACGTGTGGCACGGGTGGTGCAGCGTGGTTGGGAGCTTTGGCGGGCTCCCTCGTGTACATGTCCTCCGCGCCCCCAAGTGTACTGGGAACCGGCGGAGCGGAAACAGCAGGAGCAGCCTTGATCCCGATAGTGACGGTTACCACCACAACCGCTGCTGATGCGGCAGGCGGCGAGGTGACGGGTTGGGCCGCCGGAGACTAACCAGCGTGCGGCGGGGCTGGACCAAGTCCGACTCGGGGTACTAAGGCCCTGCCATACCAGACTCCACTCCGTTCCCCGGCGGGCTGCGTCGGCGTAGCTCCCCCGGGGACCTCTTTTGCACCTCTGGGGAGATGTTCTCTGTGACGACTCAGTTGATTATCTGTTTTTCTTGTTTGAACTTCTCGCAAGTCCTGGAATATGCTGCGTTAGGTTCTTGGCGGTTTGCACAAGTGAGGCCTTGTGATTCGCAATTTTTGTTTGAGTGGTCTTGTGCTGCACATTTCGCGCACTTCAGCCTGCTGCGGCAAGAGTTTCTGCCGTGACGTAGCGGCGCGAGTTCGGTATGTAGGGTCGGACCGGAAATTTAATGAAGCCTGCATTGACTGACTGAGGGAGTGTTCAGCGGTCAAACGTCAAGATTAGGTGTTTCGTGTGTATCTCTGTGTCGTTTTGACGTATGTTGATCCGCTTCACTACCGTCAGGCCCTGATTACGAAGGCATTAAGAGTGCGGTGGGCCGTGATCTTGATGTCAACATCGGCCATACGCGTTTGCATGAGGAGGTTAGTGGATTGATGTTTGTTGGCGACCTCAATCAGGACTTCTCCGTTTTCAATTTCTTAGCCCTGTACGACTTGTAGATAAGGCTTTCGAGAAACTTAAATATTAGAAACCAAGACTGGCCAGTCAAGGGCTGTGACTTATCACGTGATTCCATAGTCGTAAAGCGCGAGAAACGATTGCGCTTTGGGGAGAGATTAAAGGGAAGGAATGAAAACAAATTTCGGTGCCGCCCTCTTTCAGGGACCGATCCTGTTTGCGGGGGGTTTTAGAAAGAAAGCAGAGGACGGGGCCTCTTTTCAAACCTCGCCCTGATAGCCTGAGAGGTCCCGGAGCTCCCTGCCTGGTAAACAGACAGGGCCGGAGGTTGACCAATGCTCCGAAGGCCACCGTGAGAGGGTTGTACCCTTCACCTTAAAACTCATTATCACGGTTGGTTACCGCGTCAATATGTGGGCTCGAGGTCCGCAGTGGGGCCGATACCTTCACCTTATTGCACAAAGTTGCCCCCCTGGCGAGGGGCAATGAAGAGGGCAGGCGGGGCACTGCGCCGACTTAAACGGTGTTGCTATTGCGAAAGTGTACATACACGGTTTACACGCTTTTGCACGGAATCTGACTGGAATACGACGAACCTTTGCTACACACTTTAATGAATCTACTGGGGACAGCCTGCAGTACTGTGTATTTTCTGGGATCGCGTTGTTTTACAAATGGCGAGCTCACCAACACTCATTTAATGCAGTGAATGTTAAAACATTAGGGTCTATTCCGGAATGTTTTCTCCTCCTCACTATTATTATGAATCTCACTACCACCACCACCATCATCATCACCATCACACCACCACAATCATCTTCCATTTGCGCCTTTTTTATCCGCATGTACACAGCCTCTTACATCATTTTCTCTTTTCCAAACTTAGTGCAAAGGCGGTTGCTTCTTGTAAATAAATTTGCTGAAGTGAATAAATTTTCTCGTGTTTTCACTACACCATGCGATCTGTTAGAAGAGCACCCATTTTAATGCGACAGCATTAGCTACCAATGTTACTCGAAGATCTGGCCTCAATGGCACACAAGTTATGGCCGGCGTATGGTACACAAAATGGCCAAAGCAAAACACAAAAAGGGCCAAGTGGGACCTAACGTCACTGGGCCAACTCCCTGTCGCATTTTTTCCCATCTTGCCACTCACTTTGCGTTGGCGTATTTTATCGCGAGACCGCAGCCCAACCCGTTGAAGTCGCGTCTGCCAGTGTACCAACCAAGGTCACAAAGCGGAGGAGTTTCGGGCGAGCAAGAAGGAAGAGCATTGTTAAGGTCGACTGAAAGCGTCCTTGATGCATGCGCCGAAGAATTCGGTGACATAAGTTTAGGTACGGAGTGCAGTGTCCACATTTCAGAGTTCTGAGTGCTGATCTTAAAGCTGATGCGTCTATCGTTCGCAAGTTTAATGAACCGCTTCAATAAAGATTGGTGCAACGATGAACGGAAATGTAGCCATGACGTGCTACTAGCCACTAAACTGGCTTGACAAAACGGTTTTACGCCCATATTTTCTCTGCCTTGCGTGCTTATATACTCCGTTCTAGGAAAGAAAATGCTCATATCCACAGTCAGCCCCTCTTTGTCGACTGCCAAAGTCCACGCTCAGAAACTGTTGCGACATGATAAAGGCGATACTGGTGATACGCCGCGCAAACATGACGAGGTTAGGCGACTTTGGCCTGAACCCGACTATGTATCTCTCTCGTCACTGTCGTCCTTTGTGTATTTTGAACGTTCTTCGCTGGGCATTGGCACATACAACAGCCGCCGCAGCAGAGCAAGGTCACTGATACGACCGGATCCTAAGTATTTGCGCACTGCGTAGAGGGGCCGTGAAAAAATTCACGGCCATTCCGCCCTGCGAATGCGGATTACCAGCGAACCTGTAAAGTCGCTGCAACTTAGTAACGACGACCACAATGTATTTGTTGCCACTGTGATATGCACAGCTCGGTATGCGCGCCATTGCACACACATTCTTGGATAATGTGCAATCGATGTCCGTTTGTTCCTGAGTAGTCGGTTGGGCAGGATTGGTTCGGTATAGCTGGCCTACAGTCTTCAACATAAAACGTGCCAATTCCTCCAATTTACGTTCTTAAAAAAACAGAGGGATAAAGTCATCGCAACTAACCCCCTGCATGAAGACAGTTCGAAAGTACAAAAGCACTTGTTTAAGGCCAACTGCGCTCAACATTTTCTCCGTCCAAGCATGATCCATATATGTTGTTTATACCATAAGTCGCCATGGCTTAGTGCTAAGCCCGACACTCACAGATCCCACTAAATGCAAGCGTTCAATGTAGACGACGTTTGCACCTGATGAAGAGTCGCCAAAATAAGTTCTCGCGCGCCAGTGACGAAGAAACGGCAGCCAGGCCTTTAGGCTTGTCTGGTGGCCAGCCGCGTTTTCCGGACGCTCGAAGGCTTCGCCGGGAGTTTCTGTGCTACGTTGCCATGGTGCACCGCTGTCGGTGTATTCATGCATTTTCCTCCATGATTTCCAAAACAACGGAGGGTTTGGGTTTTTAAATGACATATGGTAAATATTCATGGCTCTTTGATGGAAGCAGCACAGCTTCATTCAATGACTGCAAACTTAGGAAGAGGAGAATTGTTTCTCCAGTACAGTTTAGTCCGAAAATCTGCCTGACGTCTGCGGGATTATGATACTCCACAAAAACACGCGGATCAAGATATCGGTACGCAGAGTCCTTGCAAACAAACATTCGCACCGCTACGGTGTTCTTGGATATTTATATTGCAATATAAACATTCTAACACTGCAGACGAAGCATGATAAATTTCATGTCACGACAAGCAGAAACATTTAACCGAAGTCAGCTAAAGATGACAGACCAGGTTCTGCGAGTGCACATAACGACAGCGTTGGCAAAGGAACTGCGAACGAGCAAACAAAACAGCTCTAAGACAATTTAAACAATTTCTTTGACGAAATATTTCGCTAGATATTCTGCACTGTAGCGCTCAATATTTGTATTTGTTTCTGTTGTATCTTGGTTTGTAAGGGCTCCAACTTTTCAAAACTTTTCAACGTAATTGAAATTCTTCCACGCGTAGGCTTTAACGTCTTAGCATCTTTGGTTCCAACTAAATGAACAAAAGTCGGCCTTGGTATTGGTAAAAAATATGTCTTCACAAAAATCGGTCGTCGCCCGATGCGATATTTCATAACCCCAACAAAAAAGCGTCTATTGGGTACAAACAAATGTATACGAACATATCGAACTACAGCTACGCCGTAAAATTGTTGGTGACGACGCGCTCCAAACTACGTTGGACTGGTCAAACCAGTACAATCTAGTTGAGGGACGATAATATTACATTTTCACACTGCGAAACAGGAATACGGCCGTGGCCTGATGCCAGAAAACCAACGCCCCCCTTTGAGCACAGGCTGCAAAGGCGGTGCGGCGCTTGATGCTAAGCATAAATATCAAACGGCTTGTCAGGGCATTATTAGGCGGGAACTTTAAATGGCATACTGAGGGAAAATAGCAGCGTCCAGCGTCTGTAACAGAAAAAAAGAACTGGCCACGCATCTGCTCGTCGGCGAAGGGCGTTAGTCTGCGGCTGCCTCTGCCACGTAAATAACTTTTTTTGTCCCCCAACCAGCTGTCACGCTCTACCTCCTCGCTCGCTTCTCATACGATAAACACGGTGGAGGTTTGTTGAAGTCTATTAAAATTATTCGCGTACCACTGCTCGTGCGCCATCTACTTGAGCCTTTCGTTACTTTTCGACTTCTTGGAATGCCGCAACACCTATGCTCGGGCGCGAGCGGATTGTGTATTTTTGGACCAAAACATTGTTTTTAACGTTTATTTTTGTTGTTATCGCAAAAGTCAAGTAGCAATCAATTTTAGATTGAATTAATTGCAAATGCCTCTTATGTCTTTACGTTCTGTCTCAAATATTTGTAAGGTTTTCTTTTGCTGACCAATGCTGACAAGTAAGAAGTGTGTTTCCGAATTCAGTGCTTTGGAAATGTTTAGCCTATATAAACTCTTCTTTTCAATAGACTTTTACCTTTCTGCCTGGCCCCCGCCGTGGCGGATCGGTGGCTAAGGAGTTTTGCTGCTGAGCCCAATGACGCGCGTTCGATTCCCGGCAGCAGCGGCCGCTTTTATGATGGAGGCGAAAATCAAAAACGCCTGTGTGTTCGACATTTCGGCGCACGTTAAAGATCAACAGGTGGTCATAATTTATCCGGAGTCCTCCAGCACGGTGTGATTCACAACCTGTGCAGTTTCGGTGCGCTAAATCCCATAATTAATCAAATATTTTTTTGCTGGGTAGCTCAATCGAGGCACAGAGAGACAGACCAACATTTTCCGATTTAGGTGGCCCAAGGAATATTATCGATTTTTAAACCTTTAAACGGCCCCTTCAGAGGCATTCTATTGCACCAGTGGTTCAATATATCCCGAGGCGCCCACGTTTGCCCCCCTCCACCCCCCCACCCCAATTCGTAGTACCCCGCGGATTACGAAGGGGGAAGGGGGGAAGAAGCAGGAGCTAAACTCGCTATGGTCGTCAACATTGCCACTACACTGCGCAATGAATGAGCAGCGGCGCAACGCATAGAAAGTCTTTCTTGGTCTACTTTATAGTGCCCGAAACGGGACTATAGTGCGCGCTTTCCCACTCCTATTTCTTCCTGTTCTCCCGCCCTTTTATTCCCTGACCCCATTCCCCCAGTGCCGGGTAGCAAACCGGGCTCTACACCTGGTTAACCTCCCGGCCTTTCCTTTCGTTCTTCTTCTTCTTCTTCTTCGCTTAAACCCAGAAATTTTGTTCTGTCTGTATGTCTGTTGGTGGTGATGATGATGATGGTTGGGTTTTTATGGCGCAAGGCCGACTAAGGGCAAAGAGCGCCAGAGAAAAGGTTATATAATGAAGTGAAGTGGTTACCACAAAAGGTAGGTAAAAAAAAACGTGTCAACCGAACATAGTAAAATAAGTTAAAGAGAATGGTGATGGCTGGTGTATAGGACCAGATTTGAGTATGCGTGATAGCAAATGAGGTTTAAAAACTTAACGTCTGACAAATACTCAAACACGCGTTTCACGGAAACAATGATATCGTCACCTAGAAACAGCGATGGATGTAGTGCGATATGTTGTCTGAAGAGTTCTCTGAAGTGTTTGCGTCGTGTTGTGTGAAGTGCCTTGCATGTGATTAGTATGTGCACTACGGATAGGGCCTCTCCGCACCTCCTGCACTGGGGTCTAGAAGATCCCGTCAGCAGATACGAGTGCGTTGCATGGGTGTGCCCTATCCGCAGCCTACCCAAGGCGACTTCCGTGTGCCTGTTGTGTGAGTCAACTGTGTCCCGTCCCAAGTGTGGCTTTATTACATGTAGTTTGATTGATTGATTGATTGATTGTAGGGTTTAACGCGCCGACGCAACGCAGGCGATGACGCGCGCTGTAGTGGAGGGCTCCGGATTAATTTTGACCACCTGGGGATCTTTATCGTGCGCCGAAATCTCGTACACACGGGCGTTTTTGCTTTTCGCCTCCATCAGAAAAGCCGCCGCGGCCGGGAATCGAACCCGCGACCTCGTGCTCAGCAGCGCAATACATGTAGTTTGTTGTCTGTCTGTTCGTCCCAGTGTGTTTTCCATGTTCTGCGCAGGTGTTGTCTTATGTGTGGCTTGAGGTCTGTGTGGGGTATCGTTGTAATGTCTACAGTGTTCCTGAGTGCAGCAGCAGTGGCCCTCTCGTCTGCCAACTCGTTCCCAGCGATCCTTGCGTGTCCTGGGACCCAGCACAGGACCAGCTCATGCTTTTGTGCATACACGGACATGATAGTGTTGAATACAAGATTAACTATGTGGTTTTTGGGGGGCTTGTGCGATGACAGTGCGCGAACAACACTCAAAGAATCTGTATAGATGACGGAATTGGGAATTTGATTTTCAAGAATGTGTCGTACAATCAGCAAAATTCCATACGCCTCTGCTGAAAAAATTGTGTGCACGCTCATGGTTCTGGCTGCATTAAAATTTGGACCATGAGCAGCGCACGACACCATAGTGGAGGTTCTAGAAGCGTCACTATAAAATTCTACACATGTGTATTTAAACTGCAAATACAGAAAGTGCTGCAGTATTGCAGCTCGTGGTACCCGATTTTTGTCAAGTCTCATAAAAGAAAGGTCGCACCACACAGGGCGAACTTGCCAAGGCGGTAAATTGTTTAAAAAGGATGACTTGTACACATCTAAAAACGAAGCGCTGAGATCCGAGGCTCGCTCTCTCACTCGAAGTGAAAAGGGCAGAGGAACGGACGGGCGATTAACAAAGAGCAGAGATGTTGATTTATCGTTAAGGACGGGATAAAAAGGATGATTATTCAGCGATGAAATTTTAAAAGCATAAAGCAAGTCCATGTACGTTCGTTGGTTCTCAAGGATCCACTTATTACACTCGACATAAAGACTCTCGGCAGGGCTAGTGCGAAAAGCACCCGACGCAAGACTAAGGCCAAAATGTAGCACTGGGGCAAGAATTCGCAAGGCTGTCTTAGTCGCCGACCCATACACCACACTGCCATAGTCCAAACGAGACCCAACCAAAGCAGTATACAAGCGAAGCAGGAGTTCTTTGTCGGAACCATAGGATTGGTGAGAGAGAAGCTTAAGTATAGTCATTGTTTTGAGACATTTATTTTTAAGTTCCTTGATGTGGGGAATGAATGTGAGTTTGTGGTCAACACAACACCTAAGAACTTGTGCTCCTTGTTCAAAGGAAGCGACACGCCATTAAGATGAATATCTTGGTCCGGATAGACCCCACGCTTCCTGGAGAACACAATGCAGGAACGTTTTGCAGGATTCAATTTAAAACCATTCTTGTCTGCCCAGCCGGCAAGTGTCTTGATACCAAGCGGGACTTGACGTTCGCAGATTGACATATTACGTGATTTATAGGATATCCGGACGTCATCTACATAAATAGAATAGGAGATTGTAGGTGGCAATGCCTTCCTAAGGGAGTTCATCTTAACTATGAAGAGAGTGCAGCTTAACACACCACCTTGTGGCACGCCATTTTCTTGCACGTGAAGCCTTGAGACTGCACCACCGACTCTCACTCGAAACGTTCTTTCTGAAAAGTAACTGACAAGAGTGTTTAACATGTTACCCGAGACACCGAATGACTTGAGGTCACTGAGGATCCCGTACCGCCAAGCGGCGCCGTAGGCCTTCTCGAGGTCGAAAAACACAGTTACACAATACTGTTTATGAACGAAGGCATCCTTTATATACGATTCAAGAGCTACGAGTTGATCGTTCGTGGATCGCCCCGCCCTGAAGCCTGCCTGGCAGCTCTCGAGTAAACCGTTGTATTCAAGGAAGTACACGAGCCTGCGATTTATCATCATCTCGAGAAGCTTGCACAGGCAGCTCGTCAGGGCTATTGGACGGTAGCTTGAGGGGGACAACGGGTTCTTTCCCTCCTTCAAGAAAGCCACAACTATGGCCTCCCTCCAAGAGTGTGGAATGTGCCCCGAAAGCCATATTTTATTATATAGATGTAGAAGTGTTACAAGTGTGTCTGCGTGTAGTTGTATCATTGTATATGTGATGTTGTCTGGGCCTGGAGCTGAGGGTTTACACGTGCTAAGAGCAGCCCTCAGCTCATAGAGTGAAAACTCTGAGTTATAAGAAGATGTTGACCTATTGTTATCTAGTATAGGCTTCTTTTCGGCCGTTTGTTTGTGTTCCATGAAAGTGTTTGTGTAGTGTGCTGAACTGGACACGTGTTGGAAGTGTTGTGCGAGTGTGTCAGCCTGGTCTTAGAGTGTGTCCCCGGTTGTGCTAACCAGAGGCAGGCTGTGTGTTTCTTGTCCTTTGAGTTTGCGTATTCTCGTCCATACTTTCCATGTGTATGTGTAGGAGTTTATTGATGTTATGAAGGAACGCCAACTCTCCCGTTTTGCCTCACGGCGCACACGTTTTCCTAACGCCTTGGCCCGTTTGAACAAAATGAGGTTACCCGACGTGGGGTACCGACGAAGGACACCCCACGCCTTGTTCTGGTCCTCTCGCGCCCGCCTACAGTCCTCATTCCACCACGGCCTCGGCTGGTTGCGCGGGGCACCAGAGGCGTGGGGAATGGACTTTTCGGCGGCGTCGAGTATGTGCGCCGTGAGCATTTGGGTAGCTTCGTCAACGTGTAGGTGTCCTATGGATGCCTCTGTTTGGATGCCTCTGTAAATGTATTCCAGTTAGCTCTTGCTTCAATAAACCTTTTATGGGAAGATGGACTGCTCGGGCCTGTATCTATATAAGTTAATGAAGTGGGGAAATGGTCACTACCATATGGGTCCGTGCCCACACCCCACTCAAGACATGGAAAAAGAATTGCAGAACCAATAGCCAGGTCAAGATGTGAGTATGTGTTGTGACCTATATTATGGTATGTAGGCTGTTTATTGTTGAAAAGGCATGCTCCAGAAGATGTAAGGAATTTCTCTATCAGGCGGCCTCGGGCATCCGTTCGAGAAGCGCCCCAAAGAGTTGTGAGCATTAAGGACGCCTGTTAGGATGTACGGTTCGGGCAGCTGGTCGACCAGCGCCTCGAAGTCAGAGCTCGTAACTGCAACATCAGGAGGAATGTATATGGAGCATACCGTTATCAACCTATTAAATATTATTGTGCGGATGGCTACAGCCTCAAGGATGGTGTTCAAGGTGATAGGGTGGCATGCTAGGGATTTACGGGTGATTATGGCCACACCGCCAGAAGAGTGTGTGCAGCCATCCCTGTCTTTCCTTTAAGAAATTTAAGAAATTTGTGTGTTTGGAATTCAGATGTGTCTCCTGGACACACATTAAACTTGGTTGATTGGCATGCAGAATCTCATACACGTCGTCAAGCGTATTCAGAAGGCCCCCGCAGTTCCATTGAACAATATTTTCTCTTCCCATTATTATGTGTTCAGAGCTACTGGAGTGTGACTATTTATGTAGGGTCTTTCGGGGCTTGGATTCTTGGAAGGGGTTTTCTTACCTTCTCTACTGACCTGGACGTCGCAGCCCGTCCCTTTCATTGCGATGAAAGCCGGAAGGGCTCGACGTCCTTGTCATCTGAAGGCAAGGGGGTGCCCAGCGGACTGGGCCCCCTTGACGTGGTACCCTTTCGGGTGTTCTTTGCCTGCGCTGCCAGTGCCGAAGGCGTGGGGAGCACCACAGATGGCACAGGCAGTGAGGCGGGGGAGGGGGTCGCTGCGACTGCCTCCGTCTCCATCTCCGTGCCCTTGCGTGTGCTTTGGGCCGGTGGAGAGGAAGTGTATGTCTGTTGGTCTGTCAGTCTGTCTGTGACTCGATTTAGCCATTCCGGACAAGTAAAACAGGGCCTGCGGAATAGTCTTATATAGTTACAGCTAAATCTACCCGCCTAAGTCCGGTGTAATGTTCATACTTGTCAACATTGTTGAAGAAGAACAAGGCGTCGCAAGAGCGGCGTCGCAAGAGAAACAACACGAAATATGAGCTGGAAAGCGAAGGGAGGCATGTACTTGGCAAAAGTCAATAAAGACTATCGTCTTTTCTCGACATTTGCAACGAAAGGAGCAGATACGCGGCCAATTTTTGCGCAAGCAGTCACTGAAATTATAATATTTTTACTTATTATTTTCCTTAGCTGCAGTGGAGTGGTAAGTTGTTGGCCCGTTTCGCACAAGAAACGCTATCACTTAGTTGTAAGTGATCGCTATCACTTAGCTATAACCGCTATCACTTAGGAAACTGCCTTTTTCAAGGCAAACACTCAATTTATCATACTTACGCACGTCATTTTTAGATACTGGTGGTGAATGACACTTTTTACAACACAAAAACACATCTTAATTGCAGAAACTAACGATGTCGGGCGTACATACATCCGCCGGTACGGTTGCACATGTAACCATACATGATGGCTTTAGGCACAACATCGGTAAGGCTGACGGTGTACGACTTCGTGCACACACCGCCAGTTTTAAAATATACTGCGCTGGAAGCAGCGGCATACGGCTAATTCGATCCTGTGTGGAGAGTTGCAGGATTAAAAAACGGGGAGAGCAAGTTAAGGTGAGGAAGGTTAAAAAAAATGAAAGCAAGCGGTCGGTACAAAACTAACACTGTGTTGCAATGGGGGCGATATGACGTTTGACATGTAGTTTTACATTATTCTTCACTTTGGGAGCATCACAAGTGGCTTTTCTTGGTCTATTTAGAAGTGAAAATGTCGTATTTCTGTATGTCCGTCATTGAGCCACCCCGACAAAAGAGAAATAATTCTTGAACGAGACATTTATATAGGCAGAACATTTTCAATCTAATAAATCTAGAAAGGTGACCTGTAGTTCTGCTCATTTTTAAGCAAAAATAAAATATTAGGATTGCTATTTTAGGAAGAACGTTAATACATAACTGATGTTTGCGATGTTCTTTCAGTTAAATGTAGACGTATGATCAAATTTTGCCAGGATAAGCCAGGCTATGTCAGGATACACGTTGAGTGAGGTAACGTTCAGCTGGTTATTGTTAGCTTTCCTGGTTGTCTAGGATTAGCTTTATTATCATGCTTACTGCTGCTTTAATAACACACACATGGTATATGCATTGTGTGACACATCTACATTTATCAAGCGCCTCCGGCGCACCGTCACCAATCGCCGCAGAGCTAAGCTGGTTCCACAGGCGCACGCCGGTCTTGCTACGACGCACGAGCCATCGGTTGCCCACTCGGCCACCCCTCGCATGATCATCAAGTGGACCGGGCCGCCACGTGCGGAATTGGTGAAGACAGAGGTTGGTGAAGACACTGGGGCGTGTGGGGTGTGTGAGAGACGCCGGGCAGCGAGCAACAATCTGCGCGCCGTGTGACGTCACTGCTTTTCGCGCATGCGCGGCACGGCTCTCCTGGAGCCAAGCGAAACTGCTCAACCTCGACCAGTGTAGCTCACGCCACAAAATATTCGCCGCGTATCTGCTCATTCCCCTGCAATTGTCCAATGACATACAGCCTTCTGCCGCCACTGCCCCGTAAGTGGCTCTCTTCTCTTTCCCGCCAACCTCTCATGCTCCTTCCTTCCCTTTCAATCCTCGCACCTCATACACAATAAAGGTTTGCTAAAACAAATTCGATTTTCCCGCGTTCCACTGCTCGCGCCATCTAATGGAAGCTTTTGTTACTGTTGAACTCGGAGCACTGCCAGGAAATCCCGACTCGTGCGAGCTCTTTTTATATTTCACATTGGATTGGATTGGAAAAACGTTTATTTTACCTGCAGTAAAGCGCGTGCGCTTTACACGCGGCCTACGTCGTCTTCTTGGCGCGCCTGCAAGTGTCTCGACTCGCCTTTTCAGGCTCGCCGAGTCCCTGCCTGGCTAACGCCTCGATGACCCACTGGATGGCCTTGATTTGCGTTTCTGGGTCTTCTGTCCGCGTCGCCCATTCGAGCGACGGCGGGAACATCCGCCTTCGTGCTTCATACGGATGCTTTTTGCAATCCCACAGAATGTGTTCCATGGTGGCTCTGTCGTCACGGCACACCTTGCACTTGTCTGGGTATGCGTCCGGGTACACCTTGTGTAGTACTGCTGGGTTCGGCAGCGTTCTTGTTTGTAGCTGCCTGAACAGGACAGCCTATCTCCTGTTGTTTAGGCTCTTGTGTGGTTGTGGCAGTTCTCTCCTTGCCAGTCTGTACAGTTTGGTGATTTCGCAGTGTCTAGAGTTACGTCCGATGGTACCCAAAATTGAAAACTAGAGTTACGTACGACGGAACTTTAAGCCAGTTTCTCGAGTTACGTCCGACGGAACCCAGAATTGAAAACTACAGTTACGTCCGACGGAACTTTAAGCCAGTTTCCAGAGTTCTGTCTGACGGATCCCAAAATTGAAAACTAGAGTTACGTCCGACGGAACTTGAAGCCAGTTTCTAGAGTTACGTCCGACGGAACTCAGAATTGAAAACTAGAGTTACGTACGACAAGAGTTCTGGTCCGACGGAACTTAGGCCACTGTTTTGAGTTACGTCCGGCGTGACGTAAAGCACAATTTTTTTTTTACAGCTAACGGCCCCAAATACCGTGACGCTCTATATCTGTAATCCATACGCAACATTGAGGTTCTTCCATTATCAGTCCAGGATCATCAGCGGACTGCCCGAAACGCGATCCGGTGTTCGATTTCCCCATGTATTCCTATGGGACTTCCGGTCCGAACACAGTCCTCGAACTGCTCGCTGAACGTCCAGGACTGGTAAATCGAGTGGGCCAATTATTGAAATCGTCGCTTGTACAATAACTGACGTGATATTCGGAAACACAAATGTTGCTGCTTTACGGCCAAACTGGTTTAGAATGAGTAAATCATAGGTAACATATTCGACAGCACCAGTTCCCCGTCGGTCGAGTGGCCAGGAGCGTGATATAAGCGCCCACACTACTGCAGCGATGTGGGTTCGAATCCCAGCTGGGTTGGTGGGGTTCTTTTTCCTAAAATGATTCAATTTTTTCTGTACTAGTTCATGCACACTTCTTTCGATATCCAACACGTGTAAGAAAAGGAGAAGACGGGAATTAACAAAATTGAACCTCCTTACGTTTTTCATTGGTCAGCCAGGTCAATTACCCAAAATTCATCGACAGTTCCTTTTTTCTAGGAAGAAAAAAGGACTACATACCAGGACATTCGCTTTATTACAGCTAATCAATTATGTATTACTAGGGGTAGGTTGTTGATCGATTAACCTTCCGATTAATCGATTAATGCTTTAGCTGCGACTAATTGTTTTAACCGGCTTAAGCTGGTGAGAAAACTCAATTATATTTCATCGGCAACTCCTAGACTCTATACACGAAGTCGACTTGTTCGTGTACCTCTGAACTCGTGTATCTTCATTCCGCAGGGCAAAATGTTTGAATAAAACTACAAATATTCAGTGCACAAAAAATGAGTGGGCAGTTATATATACCGTTTTGTCGCCATATAAACTGTTTCTATAGTATGCAAGGTGCGATTAATCAGCTCCATCTACACTCACGGCGAGTGCTGATGTTCCCGATTCTAAAAACTCGTGTGTAACGAACGAGCTGATAAGCGTCTCGGCCGCATCATGCGCCGTGACCATGACCTACTTACCTTATCTCGAATGTGTGTGAACAAGTGTATGAGGATATTGATCTTATTTCTGCTACTACATAATTATTTTGGTAATTTGTTCTTCCAAACCAACACCATCGAATAATCGATGCATAAACCCAGCGGATTAATCCGGTTGAAATATTAACCGACGCCTAGCTCTATTACTACATTTGTTAAAACTTGAAAGACGCTTGACCCGTGCAAGTTTTTTCTCGGCAAACTGCACGTTCTACAAACTGGCACCGCGCCCACTGCACGAGGTTCAATTTTGTTAATTCCCGTCTTCTTCATTTCTTACACGTGTTGGATATGGAAAGAAGTGTACATGAACTAGTACCGAAAAATTTGAATCATTTAATCAAAAAGAGCTGCACCAACCCAGCAGGGATTCGAACCTACATCGCTGCAGTAGTGTGGGCGCTTATATCACATTCCTGGCCACTCGACCGACGGGGAGCCGGCGCTGTCGAACATGTTACCTATGATTTGCTCATTGTGAACCAGTTTGGCCGTAAAGCAGCAACATTTGTGTTTCCAAATTTCACGTCATTTATCGTACAAGCGACGATTTCGACAATGTTGAGTGTAGATTACACATATATAGCGTCACGGTAGCTAGTGCCATTAGCTGTGAAGTTTGTTTTGTGGTTTGCGTTACGCCTGACGTAACTCAAAAACATTGGAGTATCAAACTCACGTTTATTTTTGATAAAAGAAGAGTGCAAGTGCCAGTTTTGCAGTCCTCTTCTGCCTCGCATACGCCTGTTTTTTTTTACTCTACAATGTTGACTAGTGTCATGCATTTTTTAGGATGTAGTGGTTCGGAAAGCTTTTGGCTACATAAAAGGAAGTCTCGCTAGCCGCCAAACGTTGTAAGCAGCGTAAACATTTCTGACGCCTGTGCGGAGCGGTGTTACGAAATAAAAATCGAGCGTGCATTGATGATGCGCATGTGCTGTAAATAATCCCGGTTCCTCATAAAGGTTTCCGTGCTGATACCGCGGTTGGGGGTGGATCGCACTCAAGGAAACAGCGTAGCGGAAGATGCTCGCACAGGAAAGAGCCTTTTGCTGCGGCGCGTACTCTTTCTTATTTCGCAGCTGGGCACCGCGATAAGGTGCTCGACCAGATGCGCGGCCAATGTTTTGCATCACTGGAATGTGACAGAGAAATACTTTCCAAAGCCGTTATTTTGCTGCCAAGTGGTGTCAGTAATTTGTTTCATCAATTCGTTTAACTCGAGGAGGGCTCTTCCCGTGCCCGCGTCCTACGCTGCTCGTGTGTTGGATATGCACGGGAGACATGGTAATTAAGCAATAACGCATTTCAGTAAACAAGTAGCGCGCTCATTTGGGCCCTTCTAGAATGAACCAAAATGCCAAATGGCGATAGCGTACAGTTCTTCCTCGCTCACGCACTCCTCTGCTCTCATGGGAAACGTACAGAGTCGGCTCACCTACACGCCTCCGCTACTGCTTTTCAGCTAAAATACGACTTCGCCGGATTCATGAAGACGTTTAGGTTAATTGGGTGAAAATTGAAAAAGCAGTCTTTTGGGGGTCGCGCAGCAGCTTGCCTCGTAGTTAACGCAGGCTGTACCACGGCTGTACTTATTGAAAACACAGCAGACAGTTCAACACAAAACAACTTTTACCTCACTGCATGACGGCTTTTGTGGTCATATCGGTCCCTAGGTTCGTATCGCCCAAAGAAAAAGACATCCACCCGTAGAACTTAAAAACAAAATGAGCACACATTTCAAGCATTAGTTGGGAGTTGGTGAGCTCGCGTTCACGTCCAAGTTCAGCCCTGGCTGTGGCGCTATAGAACAAAACAAAAGATATAAAACATGGCTTACTGCTGCTGGCAGACCTGGCGCAATGTTTTTACGTCATCGCATCATGGAGAATAAAGGCGTCGTCGGTCGCACAACACCCAAGATGGCTTGCGGCCGCCGCAGGTCTGTGCAACACTTCACCCCCTGTGAAAAAGTGTTGCTCACTCCAATATATGTGACGAAGGCAGTACGATCACACGTCAGAAACGAGCGGAATATCCAGTTTTTGCGATGGACTGAAGCTAGCGTTGGGAACATTCACTCGCAGGGAACGCACGGCATCGCATAGTAACAAGCAGCGACCGAACGCAAAACCACATTGGGAATGACTCGCGCCGGCGTTTCGAAGAGGATGTTTGCTTGGGCGGGTCTGCAATCAGTTCCTCTTTCGCACCGCGTGGAATTCAGATAAGGCCACGCTTATCCGAACAGCGGCGTGGGCTGTTAGCAAAACAGGCAGAGTGCTCTCGCAAGCTGTACTGACTTGTTATTTTTCAGTGTGCGAGTTAGTTTATGTCACCCGCTGCTTCAGTGTACAGTCGCAAGCACTGTGACAGTAAACACGCGATCAGCGTGTGCCGCACAGTACAGTCGCGTGTGATTTGAAGGTAATCGAGCGAGCCAGGGGGATGAAACTTCGCCGTTTTTCTGTCCCGTGACTCCAGCGATTCTAACGTTTGGGGCTGTACTACATACGAGCATAAGTGGACGTTGTTGTTGCATTTTAAATTTATTAACAGGTTACTTATTAATTACGGAGTTTTCAATACGCAAGTGAACTTAAAAGTTGCAGTTCGAGATTGCGAAAATACGAGCGCCACCCGGAGTGAAAAACGGGAACCGCGCCTTCCTACTTCGCACCGCTGAAAACGGGCGTATCTTGTCGCGCCCACAGGTATGCTACGGTCCATGGTGTGCCGAAGGCCGTTTTTACCGCCGTAAGGTTTGTTTCATCGAAATAGACGCATGAATGGATTCGGCCGTCATCACAGATCGTGTACTGAGTGGTGTCAAAATTCTTTACGCCACGCCGGCATAAAAATCTTTCGGATCCCGGCGGACGAAAGGTACGATCTGCATGCTGCTCATTTTGTTTTTCTACGCTTGTACGACATAGCAGGTAGCGGTTGCAGCAGTAGCATTATAATTTAATTGAGCATATACGTGCACTATTTATTTATTACATACTGATTGTCTTCTTTGCCTCTTGAATTATGTATGAAATGCGTGGCAGAGCATCTGGCAATTAATCCAAATTAGCTACACACGTTTGTTTTTACGTGCGTTATTGATTTATTGCGTTTCGATTGTGTGTTTTGCATTTTAGCTCAAGTGAATGCATGGTATACAGGAATATCTATTTGGGGCAACATATACAATAACTAATAGAACAGTGTGAGCGTATCTGCACTCTTTTTATTATCTTTTGATTGCCTGCGTTTAGTTTGTTTTTGTAGCGTGCGTTGTTGTTGTTATTATTAATGTTGATATTCTTATGATTTTTCTTATCAGTATTATTATTAGTATCGTTATTAGTATCAGCGTATTTATGTCCACAGCTGGAGGAAGGCATCTCCCATAAACTTTTGGCTCAAAGGGTGGGTTTATAGGTTCATAGCGTGTGTTGTTAGCACTGTGCGAATTAAGTAGTGAGTACATAAATTATTTACACATGTGAGTTTTGACGGGTGCTATTTAATTTATTGCGTTTCAATTGTGTGTTCTGCATTTTGTCTTCACGTGAATTCACGGCATATAGCAAAATGAATTTGTGGCACTAAATATACAAACTAAGCAATTACTGTATGTGCTTATAACACAATCATAACTATAATTCCGCCACTTATAATTTATACTTTACGCTTCAGTTCCATGCTTCGAGTACAAGTGCGATATATTCACAAGAACACAATTACAGTGGTAAGCCGAAACTAATTAGGCAATGCAGGCTTAACGTGTGCTAGTAATTTATTACAGGTTTGTTAATAATGTTTTTATTCCCGGTTTGCTGCAGGGCCCGAGAAATTCCAGAGGAATACATCGTGCGGGAAACTATATATTCACGAATGATTGTTTAGAGATCCTGGTGTGGGACGGCTGCTTTTTTCTGCAGAAATGTATTTTGGATTAGGAGGAAAGGTGGGTCGTTGCCACCAAGCAATATGATCGCAGAAATAGAAACGTATATCCGCGTCTCTTAATAATGCAGGCTTATTTTAATTTAAAATTTGCCTTCACGACACGATCGGTGTTGTCACAAGTCATCTTTGTGGCCAAAATTAAAGTAAGAGAGAAAGAAAGATTCCTAATATATCAGATAAAGTTTATTTCGAATACAGATGCAAGTTTTCACTCAAAACTATACGTGCGCCTGATGTTCCACATCTCGCGTTTGTCTCCAGTGTGCCAGAAGGCAGGACCTGGCTCATTTACCACCTCGTCAGATCTACAGCTGGCACCGGCTGTTCTCTGCCCATTTCATCAGCAGAGACTACGCGGAGCGTGGACAGACAAGGCACTGGACAGATATGCACTGGCTGGATACCTAGTTATCAGCATGCGGCCATGTGCCATACACTTTTGTATGCAACTGAAAGCGTAAAATATGCAGGTGTGTTTTTACTGTATGAATGGTACATTTAAGAAATAAAAATTGAAAAAATTGTGCTGTTTATTCTTGTTTAGGTTGTGTGTAGTAGTAAACCAAAACAACGTCGTACTTGAAATAAGGGGTGCAAAAAGAAATGGACGCACAAAACTTCATCAATCAGAACAAAACAATTGCCCTTTTGATAATGTGGCGGGTTGCGCAACGGGAACTAGATTGCGCGCTGGCCATCTGAATATCTTCCACTCGCTCAATTTACTTTTCATGTGCGTACCAACTGAATTTGGCGCTAACCCCCCTCCACGCTCGGCTTTTCAGTCCTCATCAAGAAGGCGTCTCCCACTGTATGTCTGCAACACGCCGCCATGTTTTTAGTACCGCCCCCAAACACCAGTGGTATGTCCGGCACTGCGAGCGAATTGCGTGTCCCATGCATGGTATAGGAAGTTTCACTCCCCTGAGCCAGCGTCGACCGACCGCGACGATAACGCCCCCGCGCGGCTTGTTTTACTGCGCCTGGTTCCTAGCTTACACATTCTTCTCTCCCTTGGTCGCTGTTTATTCAAGCAGCCATCCCTCCCGCGGCAAAACCAGTAAAGCCTTCCTCTTTTGTGACGTGCACGCAGCGATTACGTCCCACTTGTAGCAGTCACCCATAAGGTGCGCACAAACACATTGTCGGGAAATATAACAATCGGGGCTATCACCGCTTAGGATAACCAAGGAGAAAGCGCACACGTGATTACAACCACACAAAATCACCGCAAAGCGGAAAGGGTGGTTTACTAGTCGCGGGAGTGATGACTGCTTGAAGGAACAGCGACCGAAGGAGATGAGAGGGCATAAACTAGGTCCTCGGCGCGTCGAAAAATGCCGCGCGGGGGCGTTACCATCTTTCAAGGTCGAAGCTCGCGCGATCGCCTTCAAATCGCACGCGACTGTGCATACACAGCGGTCGTGCGATAGGTTGGTGTACTTTCCTAGTTCGTACATCTGGCGGATTCCCTCCCTGACAACGATTGATTGATTGACAGCGATTGATTGTACTGTTGTCTGCTGTGGTTAGCTACTTCAGACATGTGAAAACGATTCCAGAGAATACATGCACTGCCAAGGGCTTTCCATTAAGCACGAAACCCACAGAACATATTCAAATGTTTGATTTTCGCTGCCCTGATTGGGCGATAAGAATGCGTTATCCTCACGTTTTCATATTTCCAGATGCCGTGACGTAACTTATGCAGCAGTCAGGCGCACGATAATGCGCTTGCAGGGAGTGGGCCCGCTAAATACGCCAACTGCGATAGCACGCCAGCCTGCCACCACAGTAATTCACATTTATTGAGCGGCACGCGCTCGCATGTTTGTTGTCATTAAACGTTTAACCGTACTTCAAAAGAGCGAGCAGATTATGTGCTATCATTTCCACCATGTCAACTTGTGTCAGCCGGAATAAGTGCGGTAAGTAACAACAGAAAGCATAAGCGCTAGAAATAGGTGTTATTGTTTTCTTGGGTGGCTCGCGTGTATCGGCAACATCGCAATTAGGGTTTCGGCCGAGGGTGACATTTAAGCAAACTGATAGCTCTGCTTGAGGTTATTTTAGGACGACAATCAGCGCCGTTGCTCACAAGAACGCGCATTAAATTTCCAAGCGTGCTTATTGTGTATTGCAATGCCGGTGCGACATTGCATTTTGATTCCCTATCTTTTCAATTCAAAATAAAATGGCTTGAATTTAATCGCTTCGTGCAATTCGCGATGGCCTTTTAATGAGGTGCCCCTTTTAAACGCTGGTGTGTATGTAGGGAGAAGTGGCCGATAACTACATGAGTGCGTGAAGGAGCACTCGTGCGTCTTTCAAGTTCGAATTTGAAACAATTTGGCCACACGGTGCAAAGCACGTGACTTCTCCCGGCGTTTAGCGGGCACGACGGCGCTAATATATTATCGTGATACGCGCGCATGCAGAATGTTGCGCGTGTGGGTTATAGCAAAGTTGGCGAAACCGGCTACATAGACGCGTGCTTTGCTGGGATGGAGACTCAGCGACTGCACCCCGTGAGCTGCTTGTCGGCCAATTGTTTGGGTGTTTTGGTTTGTTTGAGTCATCGACGTAAATCTCACTTCACTTTTAAAGTCGACAGTTGGTTAATTGAACACAAAAATTTGGCCTGTCTATCCGACCATCGGCTTAGCCGCCTGGCCAAAACATAAATGAATTTTTGAACGAGTCGTTTTGTAGGCAAACCATTTCCTAACTACTAAATCTGGTGACGGCATTTATACTTGTCAGTACTATTCAACAAAAAGAAATGAGACATATTTGATCCACAACTTCAATGCATAAGGAGTAGTTGCAATGCTCTTTTATTTGAAAATGCATTGCTGCTTGGTATATTTGATAGGCCATTAAAAAAAATACGCATCAAAAACAACGTTTTGGCCCAAAAATGCAGAAAGCGCCCTCTGGAGGCATTCCAAGAAGTCCAGGAGTAACAAAAGATTCCAGTAGATGGCGCGAGCGGGGGAACGCGGGAAATTTGGATTGACATGAGTAGAGACCGGAAGTTTAGGCACTAGAAAAATGGGTTTTAGGCGCCTATTGTAGGCGCTCAAAATTGTAGTTTAGGCATATATAGGCGCTAGTACAACCTTATAGGCACATTTAGGCTCTGATATTATTTACTCAGGCGGCGTATTTCAGTGCAATTTTCGGCTTTGAGTAAACACAGGATACAAACTTCGGGATTTTGAAAATGTAATTTTATTATCTTCATGAAACACTCAACGGTCGCGATTTCAAAATATCTAGGGTGACGCAACACTTTCCGAAAGCCTGTGGAAGCAGTGGCAAACAAGCACCATCTCCAGGTTTTCGTGCTTCAAGCTGTGCCTTCTGTCCGTCAATATCTGCTTTTACGCAGAAAAAGAACGCTCCACATCTACTGAAGTTAGCGGAGAGTACTTGTACTTCGGCAGGTAGGATGTTGTGATTCCATCTTGGATCGCTTATGTCCGCCGCTCAAAACCTCAGACAGTTCCTTGAACGTAGAAAATCCGGGATTTCTGTCCAAGACAGACTTAAGCTTCTCTATAGCTCTGTCAGCAACAGGTCCCTTGGGAGCACTGGCGAACCTTTCCTGGGCGTCCAAGATCATCTGAATACATTGAGTCAGCATGGTGCCCCAACTTTCAAGTTCCTGTAGTGTTGTTGCCAAGAACGTGAAATGGGCACACAAATAAGCCAAGTCGCATGAAAGTGTACCATCATGTAGAACCTTCTGGGCCCTTCTCACGGCGACACTCTCGTCTTTTACAAAGCTTCTAACAACAGCCTTAACACCATTTAAGTGTTGGTTGTAGTATTCCACTGCCTTCAGCCAAGTTCCCCAGCGGGTAACACGCTCCGGTGGAAGAGTACACCCGGCAACTGCTCCCTGAAAGCACGAACGCGGGAAGGAGCCCTGCGGAACACCGCCATCCCTCCAGCTATCAGTTCGTTGACCGAACTGAACGACTTTCGTAGCTCTTCACACACCAGATGAATCCCGTGAGCAAGTCAAGTTTTCCGACTACAAAGTGACTGAGTACTCGTCCGGTCGCATCTGTCGTCTCGTCCACAGAAATTTATATAGGAAATTCACCGATTTCTCTTCGAATTTCTTCCAGCGTGTTCTGGTACAGTGGTCGCAGGTACTCCCTGCGAAGAGTCGACTCTGATGGTAGATTTTGTCTGCAGTACTTTTGCAAGAAATTCTTGAAAGTGGTGTTTTCGATCTTCGCCCAAGGAATGTTAGCCGCGACAAATGGTTCTCATGGGTATGCGCTGAATTAGCAATGTTAGCAATGTTAGCAAGCCTCAAGTTAGCAATGGAGGGGGACAAGATGCTCATGCATTCCATCGGTCCAACAATAGATCTCTCATTTTTCAATCGAGATATACGACCCATTTAGGCAAATTTGTACTCGACAGCCCAAAATAGGCATTTATAGGCGCTTAAAAGCTTGTATAGGCACGAACCTCAAAATAGGCACGTATAGGCACAAGCAATTATTGCTTAAAACGGTCCCCTTCCCTTAGTTCATGCTGATATGTTAAATAGGCTCGATATGGACTTAAATAAAAAATAGGCATTCTGCCTAAAGTCCCGGTCTCTAGACATGAGCAAACCTCCACCGCGTTTATCGTGGGAGGAGCGCGGCAGGAGGGGAAGTGCATGAGAGGTGTGCGGGAAAGAAAAGAGAAGCATTCACGTGGCGGGGGCAGGACAAGGCCATCGTCAGTAGACATTTTCAGCGAAGTGAGTAGATACGCGGCCAATTTTTTTTCTTTTGCTTCTCCTGGTGCCATAAATCAGATCTTAGTTATGAGCCGTCAAGATATAAAGAGACAGCATCTGTTGTTCTTCTGGGCATCGACGAAACGTCTCCAGGAAATCGCACAAACCTGTGATACATGTTGCTTTTTTGTTGAACGTCGCAAATAAGTTTAAGCGCTGTTTTAGTTGCGTATTCCAGGACAAGCATGGGCCTGTTGACCTTCATGGTTTTGGTTTTAGGAAGCGGGTCGAATACAACACCTCTGTCAAAGTGGTCATGCACTGCCAAATTTTCTGAAACAATAGAAGAACAAGCACCAAAATAATCAGCGGATCCCAGTGACACGGCCAAAGAGTAGAGGCGCAGTGCAATTTGGTTTACCCTTGTTGCATCCCACAAGCTAGATGACGAGTTTCCCTTGGTCGGTCCCACGCCAGGCCGTATGGGCTACCAAAGCTCTGTTGGCGTTCTTGCGTTGTACTGGCTTGGAACAAGTGCTGTGACCAACTTAACTTCCAGACTCTGTGTATGTGCTCTCCAAACTCTGTAAATGCGGTTGAACACTCGTGCGCATCACCTCCTTATTTATTTATTTATTTATTTATTTATTTATTTATTTATTTATTTATTTATTTATTTATTTATTTATTTATTTATTTATTTATTTATTTATTTTAGTTCACAGACCATCATGTTTTCGTTCCTTCGTATGGCGTAGCATGCTAAGCGATATGGCGCGGCTAACCTCGCTTTTACCATTAAATGCATTCTGTCTCTTCTCATTTTGTTAAGCACTGCAGTTTTGTGACTTTCCCTAATCTGACGCACGAACTGGCGAGGATTATAAAGACAAAAAAGGGGAGAAAATAAAAGGGGTGTGATACGAAACTTTAAGAAGAAAACAAAAACAATGTTTCACGCTATTGACCCCTTAGTTAGGTGAGCACCATGACTGATACCGTTCTTACACTTCCATGTAACATTGCGTTTGAACTTCCACTGAACATTGTTTACGCGTCTAGCGTTTCTTCCATTTAAAGGCGGAGCCGCAGGGTATACTTAACCAGTAATCGGAGCCGCATGCGATTCTTCAATCAGCACTGAATTGTCGTGCAATGGGTAAATCTGCTATTTTACCTTCACCCCAGGGTACTTAGAGCGCAGCACCAGTTTTGGGAAACAGAACCATTAAGGAGAGTACCCGCTCGTCTAAGGAGAACGTAATAACGTACTAAATTCCGCACTCCTGCTTGATTCGACGCGGCAATGATTGTTTTTCGTTAGCCATAAAATGAAGCGACCGGCTGACTTTCTGAAAGACTGACTGACTGACTGACTGATTGACTGACTGACTAACTCATCAAGGCCCAGCCAAAACTTCTGGACCTGCAAAATTAAAAATTTGGAAATAACATTCTACTATGGTGTATGGGCTTATTGAGGTAGCACTTTCAGTAATTGTGGCCTTTTCTTAAATGTCGAAATTGTGTTTTCACAAATTCAGGATTAGTGCACTCAACCATCGCGATATCGAAGAAGTCCTTGCTTACAGATTCAGCCCGTAAACATTTTTTTTAAAAAAAGGCGTAAGGGTTTCACCCTGACCAGACTCTGCTGTGTGAATCTGTATTTCGAAATAACGCGCGTGTATTTACAGATTTCCAAATGTATATATATATATATATCGAAATGGTTTTTCCCGATAAATGTTACTAATTCCAATACACAAAACTCTTTTAAGTGTTCCGCCAAGACGCCGCTAAACGCGCGAAAGAGATATCCTGAAAATACATCCCTATGGAATTAAAAGTCCTAACGGGCAATATCAACGCCCAGCCAAATTGCGGGCCCTAGAGGCTTGAAGTTTCGGCAGTGCATGCCTACTATAGTATGTATGGCTGCACTACAAACATTTGCACCCCTGAGGTCGGAGGCATTTTTTCATGAATTACTAATTACACCGCAGGCACTTTCAGACACCAAACTACTCTTTGCTGATGTAGATTACCACGTTTGAATGCCTAAGAACTGTTTTGCCCGGTTTTTCCTAACCAACCCCCAGTGGACAAGTTGGAATTTGGGGCGAATTTCATGTTTTTGCGATTTTGTGATTAGCTGTTCTTCCGGCACTGCTTGCTTCTACGGGAATGATTGACGTTTGCGGGCCACCTGGACTGCGTCTATGACATGGACTCTAAACGCTTGTAACCATCTTCGCGCAGGGAAGGATGTTGTAAAAGGTGACGCCTCGCCTCGCTTCTGCCCATCATAAACCTCATCGGTGTTACGTTTGATTAAAGCACGCATCAGAGCGGGTCATGGCGGCTCGTCCCCTTCTCCAAAGTATCCTCGACAAGCAGGGTAAGCTAATACAACGCCGCTCACGTCAATCGGCCTGTGTCGTGTAAGACAACTCCAAAGCGGCGGAGTGCTGTGCATCTAAAACAAGCATAGTGCACCCCGTGCCAACAGCAGTGCGCATTAGTACTATGTTTACGTGTATGTTCGTAACTTTCCCTGCTTACCCCACCACCCGTACTGCGGTAAAATGAATAGGCATTACATTTAAGAAAAAAAAGCGCGTTCGCAAAGATTATAGGCCCTGCCTAATTTGCGGTTGCTTTTGCCGGCCTCAGCCAATCGCGCAGCTGGGCATATGACGTCATAGGTTCTGTTGCGGGAAATGAGCTAGTGGGTCACATGGCCTTTCCCTTTTTTCTTAATTATAGAGCTTATTTCAGCGAAGTGTGCGTTAAAAGTGGTGGCAGTATAATTCTAACGAGGCAATCCTTCGAATCACCAAACTTGTTTTTTGTCTGCATGGCCCTTTGAAGGAGCAGGTTCTGGAGCTCTGCGGAAATCACCTCGTTATCCAAGCACTTGATCATTTGCTTAGGACGCTTTGCAAATTGTAAGCGGCAGTGTTCGTCGTAGTAGCCGGCGTCCCCTGTGACCGCAAAACTAAATGGAACAAGAAGTGTGGGCTCATATCACATCATATGGTATCTATAGTATTGATGAGTACATTGGCATTTTCTGAACATGTGTGAAGTTCCGACCCCGGTAACTAATCAAGGGCAAATAGAAACAGCGCGGCTTCATAGGATGTACATAGTGTTAAAACGTTGTTAGAGCTGTGAGCAGGATTTGCTGCTGGCCGTGTGTCTTGACATTAGTGAAGCGTGAATTCTTAGCTGTGCTTCGTGTGCTGTAACCAGGTACTATTAATACCGGCAGTAAAAATTTCCCTGCCATTTTAAGATGCGGCTTCTTTAGCGGACCCGCATCAACGCGGATGCACGTTAAACAGTGTGCTACAACGATAATTAGAACACCTGAAATTTTTTTTCCTGAGCGAACCACTGCTCGGTTGGCGCTCAAACGTCGCGCGACGGTCGAATTTGGTGGTCTAGTTTGTTTGACACCGGGAACAACGACGTTACGTACCTGTTTATTTTGAAAATAAATAAAAACGATTTTCGCCCCTGAGAAAATGGCGGCCGATTTGGACGTGCTAGCCAGTGCAAGCTGAACTTGGAACGACGGCGCCACCTGGGGTAGGCAAAGAAAAACGTACAGGATTCACGATAGGAAGGCGCCAGATCAGGACCTGACGTTCAGGAACGGTGGACGAGCCCTACTGCGCATGCGCCAACTAGACATCAAAAAACAAAGAAAGCGACTTTTTTTTTTTTGCCGGACGTGACGTCATGGTTTTAAAAAAAATGGCAGCTGTTGTACGGTTACCTCGCTGCGATCTTCTCGCCGTGATTTTTGTCTGCCGTTGCAGCGGTGCATAGGTGTTCGGCTTGCGATTGTGATAAGGGAGCTCTCGAAGAACTTCTGGAGAGAACTCACGGTGGTGTGCAGCGTGTGATTGAGACGCTGAGTGTGTGCGGCCGCCGGACGGTGAACACGGGCGTTCTGCATCAGTTGTGCCGCCTCGATTTGCGAGAGATGAGTGCGCTCGCGACAAGCTTCTGCGCTGCATTTCATTAGAGCACTGTGTTGAGGCCGCTGGGCGTTTCGTCTCCGACGTGCGAGTGCGCCTATGCCTTCAACTTCAAACGGCGGTGCTATCATGTCCAGCCGCGAACGATCGTTCGCACGAAACTCTTGTCGCTCACCACACGGTCGTTGACAAGACTATTGCGACCTACAAAGGTGATTCCTGCGCGTCGCTTTGGTTCGTCGAACCCCGTGTCTTGTAATCGCTGCGTGTTGTCATAAGCTCCGGGACATTATATTCAGGAGGTCATGATCCATTGCAGAGGACTCTTGGCGCGCATAAATGAAAAGTTTGTAATTATCCACGTTAGCTTCGTTGGTCTCCAGAGGGTTGCTTTCCTGACGAGCGTATTGATGCGTATATCGCGGTATGGGAGCTGTACAAATGTGTTGACGGATGTGGAGGGGCACACTTCGTAGCTGTTCTTTGGGCGCTGGATATACGAGGAGTTCAAGGGTGTCTCGTCTGGTAGGTGGTTGAGGTGGGAGGTTTGGGAGTGATGGTAAGCGTCGTGCGGTTTATCTAAAGGTATTATGTACTTCCAGTTCGACCAACTTGCACGTGGGTGTCGAGAGGGCACTGTTCGGTCTGTGAAAATATATATTTCGCCCACCACCAATTTGGTGCCCGTTTGTGCTTCTGCTATCAGCCTTTTGTCGTGTTCTGCTTGATTCTACACAGTGACAAAGTTTGATAACCGTAGCGGGACCCCGCACGACATGCAGCAGTGGGCCAAATTAACATTCTCAAATGCTCTTTCCATAACACTGTTGGACACGAATTCTTGTAACTTTGTTCCTCCTGTGGCTACACAGCCCGCCGCCATGATGCACAGCATATACTGAAAGTCATATGGTTTGTTGTTCCTATTTCAATGTATCTTGATGGTACATAGGGCAGACAAGGCCCTAACAGGCGGTGGTGGGAGCATGCCGCATTGCTGACGACTTCAACAGAAACCGATTTGGTGCTCCACTCCACGACTCAATGCACGCCAGGTGGCTGCATGCCAGAATTTGATACGACGAGAGTGCTGAAGTTGTATGGCACAAAACAGGAACGAGAAATCTTTGAGGCCTATGTGATAAAGGTGGGAGACAGATGCACTATAGAATACTGAATAATTAGTGTGAAGTGTGCAGCAGCTGTAATTGCTTTTTACATGTGGTGTTAAAGCAGTGTCACATGAGGGCATTGTTTACTTTGTAATCACTCTCAGAGGGAAATGAAGCTTCGTTGATGAAGCTCATTCCTGTCTCTATCCTTTCCTTGAGTCATGCCTGACATTTGACCAAAATTTCCACGATGAAGTCTCAATTAGCCTGCATAGCCACCTTCATTCAGTTCAGTTTTGATGCGTATTTAAGCACAAAACCCTGGGACGTCTGCCATTAATCACTCATAAACTCTTGATGCCCGCCACACTCACCACTACCACTTCCACAACTTTGCAAAAAACAGATGCAAGCACAGCCATGACAGATTCCGCCGTGCTTCCCAGTAAGCATGTCCCTTTATCAAGAAGGATGCATCACACCTCAAATACATTACGACGCATGCAAAAGCTAGTGATCATCTACCTCATCTGGACATCACGCCTTTCTACAAGGGAATGAGGCGGCACGCACTGCTGCCCTCAAATTTACTAGCCACGGATTCGTAGAAAGCAGAAAAGACCTGCCAGATTCCCTCACCAACCTCTAAGTCCAAAGCCGTTTTACAGATGCCTACAAACCCACACATACTACAACACAACATATTACCCAACACGTGCCCCTATGAATGCCCACCCTGTAAAGGAAGGAAGGAGAGAGAGAGAGGGAATAAACACTTATTTCTAAGTCCAGGTACTAATTTGAAAGTTCAATTTACCGGATCCGCGTAGTACTCCTGAATGCCTGGTCCTAATTTGAAAGTTCAATTCACTGGATCCACGTAATACTCCTGAATGCCTGTGCGGATCCGGTGCTCGTGTTTGTAGAGAGCTTCCTGGGCAGCCTGGATGTTCACTGTCGGCGGGGGAGACAGCCAGAGCTCCCAGGAAGGGAGAAAAGTGAGGGATTGGGTAAAAGATGGTGGGGTGAAGTCCCAATTAGAATGAGGGATGGATGGGTAGGAAGAACACCTGGGGCAGGAAGGATGGCCAGGGCGCCGATAGATGCAGTGAAGAATGTGATGGGAGGGGAGTGAAGAGGTTTGAGCCTGTCAAACGAGGCACGCAGCCTCAGAAGTTAGACGGGAACTGGGGGGTGGGTACAGGGTGCGTGATAGGCGTTGGGCGTGTAATTGGTAATGACGGGAAGCGCGGTGTTGAGTACGAACCGTCGGTGGGTGGTACAAGGTTGGCCAGGACATGGGCGAACCCGGGAAAGGTACTCGGGTGAGCGCGTCTGCTAAGGCGTTTCCGCACATGCCAGCGTGGCCAGGAACCCAAACCAGTGTGAAGTGTGGCCGAGGATTCGATTCAAGTATCGGAGTGACGAAATCAGTGGTGTGTGGGTGGGTCTCATGGTTAGCGAAATTGCGAAGGGCTGACTGACAGTCGGAGAAGATATATACTGGCGTGGTGGTAGGAACATTAAGAGTAGCGTGCTCTATTGCAAGGGCAATGGTGTATTCTTCGAGGGAGGTCGAATCCGGTGGAGAAAGAAAGGAAACCATAGCAGTGTCTAAAGAAGGGAGTAGGAGAAATGAAGCCATGCCCGTTGAGTTTGACGGGATGTAGGAGATAGTACAGGGAAGACAGAGAGGTTAACCATCCAATTAACTGCACCCAATGCTTATCAGTGATTTCAAATAAATGCGTCAAACTCGCCTGAAACACCTTACTGCATTTTTAACTTTCATTCATGAAATTATTTGTATAAATTATACACTTATACTGAAGTGACCAGGCAGTATATTTGAAGGTGTGTGAACAGTCGCAACTTAGAATACTGTGCGAGTGCTTTTTGATATTCGATTTGCAGCTCTGTTTCAAATATTTGAAATTTACAAATAGTAGAGGAGCGAATGTTTGCTCTATCTGAAGACGTGCAAACTTTCATGCTTCACTACATGGTAAGACCTTGCGGGTTGGTTTTTCTGCATGACACCGAAGCCGTGCCAAAAGCCTAATGCAGAAGCCTTGCACCAAGCAAGTGTTCGCTAACTGTGGTGTATGTTAGGTCAAGTGCAACACTACGAAAGCAAAATTTATAATCTAAAATAGGTTTCCTATAAATATAATAGCAGAAGTGAGAAATAAAACGTTATTGCTGGCTTGTTGGTGAGGTCCTACCGGCAACTAGCATGCCCAGCCTCCTTTCAATCATTGAGGAGAGTGGGGGTACTGCTGCCTATGATAATAAATATACTAATATGCTTACTGTGTTCGCAGTATTTTGAGGAACCCATATTTCTTTATGGCAATTATGCAAAATTCTTGTTTCACTGGTTTGCATGTCTGTGTTTTATTTTCTGTTACATTAAATTTTTTGTATGTCAAGCGCAAGTACCTGAACAGAGATGTGTCTAGTTCCGACTGCCTAAGCTGTCTTTTTTGGTGTAGTTATGTTTTATACACTCTAGAAACACCAAAACAAAGATAGTGTGGTTTGAAAATATTCAATTCGCAGCCAGCTTTTACTATTCGTATTCAAAAATATTTTATTGAATTCACAGCCAAGTTAAACTTGTATTCAATTCACAGACGCAAAGTTGATAATCACACACCTCTAAATATATATACAAAAGGTAAGTTGTCGTTTCTAGTGACAAAAAACACTCAGCTGCAGTAGCGTCGCTAAGGGGGGGCCGGGGGTCCCTGGGCCGCGGGTACCAGCCCCTCAGTAAGGGGGGGGGGGTGCCACTTGTGCCCCTACAATGTGTAATGCTGACGTCGAAAACTGGAAGACAACTGTAACGAGACCACAGCTTTGGCCTGTTCAATTTACGTCCCCACCAGTCTATTCAAATTTGTTTCCTGGTACAATGGAAGAAAGCGAGGAGAATTTTGGCATCCAGGAATGTCGCGGTAGTCGAGGATGGGTGCGGCTTGAGGAGTTAATTGGCTGCAGGGTGAGCGGAGGCGAACAAGGAACGATTCCTGGAGAGGGGGTGCGTCGGTATACGACTGCGACGCTCGGAGGGGTGTAGCGAGCGAGCTTGCTTTTCAATGGGATGACAGGGGCCTAACAAAGCCCCTTCATCACGTCCAGGACCACTGTTGGGGCGGCAGACGAGATCAGTAGGGAAGAGGAGTGAAGGGGGAGGCATCCAAGCCTATGAGACTTTGGTCATGTGTCCTCGGTGGTTATTTATGTGGCTTTTTTACGCACGAGATGTTGTGTACGGGTCATGGTGAATGTTTAGCATTTTCTGGAGTCTTCGCAGTGACGCGTCGGACCCCGGTCCGGTTGCCATATTTGGTTGCCATATTTTCAGAAGGAAACCAAGGTGAAAATGACCTGAAAAGAAAAATATGGGGAAGATTGAATCTTGAGGAAGCGGGGACTGATAATTAAAACGAAATGAAAGCAAGTGTGAAACATGCAATGAAGGTTGGTGCGGGGGAGCTAACTGTACAAATTAAGCCTGTGTTGGGAGGAGGGGCGCAAGTGGAAGAGGAGGGGTGGGAGCTCAGTTGTCCAACATTAGGCGAGACAAATGGGTTGTTGCGATTTCCCCTTGGTTGCACCAGATTCCTTCAGTGCTTGCACTAACCAACCAATTCGCGATTTAAGCAATCGCGAAGGATCTGATATCGGGTGTTGATAGCTCATATTTTTTGTTGTTGACTTTCCTTCATCGTGCCCAGGGACGCAGCCAGCACATGGCAATTGTACGAAGATGGCATTATATGGAAGGGGCGTATCCCATGCGGCCCCGTGTAATTAAACTACAAGAACAACGGATGAGTAGATTGTCGAGCAAATTATGCAAGAAATAGAACAGTTATGTAGGCATTTATTTTATTTACCTAACTTTTAATCAGGTAAATCTACGTTTTTTTATTTCATTCCCCTGTAAGTTAAGAGCAATATAAATGAGTATCTGCGTTGCACACATAAATAAAGCGGATAGCCGTGTGTTCATCTTCTTTCCATTTTATCATGGTTTTCGTGTGGCCGTCCCAAGGAGTTCTAAGTGAAGAAATATTTGAAGCTGATGACCTAAATATTTTGCTCTGGTAGGTTCATCTTTCAAGGTGGAGGGTGAGAAAAAAAAGGACAGGACAACGAAATTAAGTGCATAACAAAAAGATAAACACCAGGTACGTCACCCACTTTCCATCATTAGGCATTCGATCCGCTGAGTGCTCCCATCCCGGAATATGGTCAGGAGACCCCACGATAACTGAAGTGGGAGTGAGGGGCAGTTTCTGTGTTAGTGAAAGCGTTCTGCTGAGTGCTTTGTGAACATTACTAGAAAAAAAATGTTGAACACTGTGCGACAAAGGATAGGACGCTCAGTGTCGTATACACGATTTTTGAGCTGAGTGCCCCTCCCCATGCATTGGGGAGGAAACATCTACTGGAACGACTCAGGCAGCACAACGACGATGTCCGGCTGCAAAACCGTCGCCCAGTACAGCAAAACATCAGACCGCAAAAGAGCCTTCGGTGAAATGCTCCAGAAGCGTGACCAACTGGAGAAAAAGATGCAAAGAACATAAATCCTTCCCTCCGAGCCCTCCCACTTGTGTACATGCGGGCACCGCGCTCCACAGCGAGGCGCTTTGTGAATGACCGGTGCTACAACGCGACTCCAGTCACCCCTGAAGGAAGAGGGAATCGAAATGGGTCCCAAACGTCTTGTTCTTGGGTATTACTTTTGGTTGGAGAGGGCGATATTATTTCATCAGCTACTGGGAAAAGGTTGTTTCATCTAGGATCTGTCTTGAGCTAGTCGACTGTACAACGACGTCAATGAAATCGTCACCAACATAACGGGATGGGCGCGACCGAACGGTTGTGAGCCAGCGTGTGGCGCTGATACACTCGGGCCTGTACGAATGTGATATTTTACTCAAGAGTTCTTTCTTTATCGCTTCGTAACCTCCTTTGATTCAGATTTCCTCCATTGGCTGGTGGCTGCTTCACTGGTAAGCCCGAACCTCACATATAATACTTTATACTGTGTTCGTTTTCCCAAGACGCCAATGTCAATTATTTGCAAATGTGTGGTGGAATCTTTTTACAACGTACGAAAGGAAACGACAACATTGTTGCAGACAAACATCCACACGACTAGCCGTGCACTGGCCGCTTAGACGACTCATGTACGGCCAGTCGTCTCTTTCAACGCTAAATGTTCCCTTTCTATCTGCTTCCATTCTCAGTAATCTCATAACCATAGAAATAAAGAGACCCGACAATGTATCTATTTCAAACGTACTGAAATTCTCACTTAGAGAAATTTCCAGCAGTTGCATGCTGCCACAGAGGCTGCCTTTAGTGAACGGGCAGGCGCAGGCGGTTTTTCCCACTTTATGGGGCGGCCGTTTCTTTTTATTTTTATCGATGCCTAATTCACTGAAAAGGTCGGTGTTGTGTATCAAGATCTGCACCAGAGTCGTTGTCTGGGGTTCTCTAAGCCAAGCTCGTGTAGCTATTATTGCCTAAATAACACGGCTTCTTATCTTGCTGCTTACTTTTCTAATACTATATTGCCAGTTCTTTATAAATAACTACACATAAATTATCCCGTGGCTTAATTTCGCATCGCATGTTGCATATTATGCGTGCTTGCAATGACGTTTCGAAGCCCATGCATTCAGTAGCTGTAAAAAGTTTTTTTACATTGGTATCTAAATGAAAGACACAAAATTTGTCGAGACCAATCGCTCTTGTTGCGCAATGAGAGCAATGCCGAGTGACAAGAGTGACGGAAATCGCTTCTGGTAGCTCCAGTCACAAGTGTGAACCAGCCTTCATATGCTAACAATAGAAGACATTAATATTATCAATAATAACAATAACACTAGTTTTATTATTAATAATTGTTTGGTATATGTGAGGGGGAGACAAATGTTCTGGGCCCCGGGTGCCAGTTTACCCAGCAACGCCACTGCTCAGCTGCCATTGCCATCACTGCTGGAGAGAGAAAACTGACAAGCAAAACCTCATCCCTGACTAATTTCAGTTTTAAGTTGTGTGGTACTTTTGTGCTGTTCGACAAGCAATAACTTATTTGCGGTAAGATTGCTGCAGACAAGTCCTCAGTCATGCTAAACACAGAATAAATGAACTTGAAAGCATTGCACATCATAATATCTGTTCCTAAAAGTACCAACTGAAGTACAATATTGTTCTTCGGCATGTGACAGCACACATCAAGGACATATTGGGTGAACTGTCCAGCATCTGTTGAATGCATGGCATTATACCAGCTTGAACGTGCCTTAGAAGGGATAATTTTTAAAAACGGTAACTTGAGATGGCCCACGAAAAAAATGCTTGGCACCAGGGCTAAGTGCAACTAGTTAATATTTGCTCATTCACTACTTGAGGCCTGGATGTGTATTATTAAGGCTTGGTTCCTACAGCTGGTAACAACAACAACAAAAACCTTTGTCCTGTGCGCAGCCCTACCTCCCACCGGGCTGCATGTCCTATTATCAGCTGGCTTAAGGTTTCAGACCAACAAAGTGATTACCAGACAGATTATGGTAGTTACTACACCTTCGCAATGGTGAACATTACCTGCCTGCCTCACGACTCCGAACACACAATTATACCTTCACACAGGTTAACTCCGTTGTAGCTGGGTCAAAAACACAGCCCTGTGGTCTACGTAGAAGTGGTCTACGTTTGCAGTGGCTAGCTTGGTTACGTGGGAGTGGTCATGCGCCATCCCAGTGCCCTCGTCTGACCGGCGTTGCTGCCTCTCGCCACGGCACGTAGGCGGCAAAACGCCCAGCGGCCTCAACACGGCGCTCTAGTAAAACACAGTGCAGAAGTTCGACGGGAACGCACTCATCACTGTCGTAAATCGAGGCGGCAGAACTGATGCAGAGCACCCGTGGTCACCGTCGCAACGTACTACGCGAAAATTAGGCAGTCGCACACACTCAGCGTCCCGATCACACGCTGCACACTACCGTAAGTGATCTCCAGAAGTTCTTCGAGAGCACCTTCATCACAATCGTAAGCCAAACACTTATGCACCGCTGCAACGGCAGGCAAAAATCACGACGAGAAGAGCGCAGCGAGATGACCGCGCAACAGCTGCCATTTTTCTTAAACCATGACGTCACATCCGGCAAAAAAAAAATCGCTTTCTTTGTTTTTTGATGTCTAGTTGGCGCATGCGCAGTAGTGCTCGTCCACCGTTCCTGAACGTCAGGTCAGATCAGGCGGATAAAGCTGGCTCAAAAATGTGTCTAAACACGAATGCCGCCATGATGCCATGCTGTAGTTGCCAGATCAGTAGTTGAAGATATGGCTAACAATTTTTCTTGAAAATGAGGCACAAATTTAGGGCCCTCAGCTAAAATTAGGCAACTTTTATGGCAATAACTGAGTTTCTTTACGAGTTTGTATGCTCTTTATTAGTTTTCTTGAAGTATTCATGCTTGACGAACAAAAATAAATGAAATTATAAGCAAAAAGAAGACGTCGGGTTGAGGCGCCATATTTAGTTTCGGTATATTGTGAGGAGCGTCAGTCGTGTGGGGCTAATTTACAAAGGTTCACTCTAACACGCCTTAGTGTCTGCTGTGTCACTTCGTTGTTTGCGAAGACTGCCGACGATACGGAATAAAGCCGCCGCCGCCTATCTTCAAGGACACCTTCTCTACATGTCCGTAGTGGCTGCTGCCGATTTGAACTCGCCGTCAGCCGGTCATATCATGTTACGCGAAACATGTCTGGGGAGATCGGCTCCTTTTAATTGTATATGATTTGTAAATTAAAACAAACAAATGTACGAACCATTTTACCATGCCTACCGTATAACTAAGCTTTTGTTTACGGGTGCTGTTATACTTTCACTGAACGGTGTTTTACTTGAGTCAGAGATAAAACAACCGCCAACTAATAATAATAATGGTAACTTTATTTGCACGATAAGGTGGTTTTCTAGAGGAGGACAAGGCGAAGCCGAAAGGTAATCCCGAATGTAGGTGCAGAAATCTCCTGTATGTGTGTGTGCGATTGGTGCATGCTCCTTCGATCGCTGAAACACGCAATCTGAAATTTTCGAGAATATATTTGATGCTTTGCATGACACATTTCTTAAATTCGGCGGATCAGCGACGTTGTTTAATTACGCATACTTGCACCTCTGCTCTCATATGGCCCATGTATATACCTGCACAGAGGAGGTGGGGGAGGAGTAAACTTCGTTCATGTGAGATGGGCACCCGTGTGGTGGGGCGTTAAGAAAAATTCTTCTGTCCTTCCCTGGGTGCATTCGCCAATGAACGGAAACGGCCACTTCTGTCCACGCCCAATTATCAGGACCACCCCGCCTGCAGGCAGTTTTACCTGAAATGCCTGCGGGTTCGGCCGGAAATCTGTCTGTCAACAGAAACCGCCTAGGAAGCATGTTGAGGTAACACACATATGCGCTTTCTTGGGTCGCGATGGGACCGTCATGTATTTTGTGCAAGGCGAAGTCGACGAAGGATATACATCTCCCTTGAAAAGTAAATTAATTTGAGATCACCTATAAATTGTTATTGCCGCTCATTAGTTCAATCATAGTGGTTAATTTTGAAACAGCTGCCAAACATAACTATAGCAGGTGAATCAGACTGCCTAGCATGAGACTATCAATCGCTAATATAGAGTATTCAGACACTTAATGTGCATTGCATATGGCAGTCATTAAGAAAGCCGACAATAAATTGAATTCTCAATTTTATTATTTGCGACAGTTACATCTGCACGTATCGGTTCAGTCAGGGCCATCTGGAGACGTTCTTCAGCTGTATACACTAGATAAAAGGAAGGAATGCGATATGCGAATGCGATACGCGATAGAACGAAGGAATTCGATATGTGTAGCACAGCCTTCCCATTTATGCCAACATCAAACCGGTGGCCACAAAGGTGCCACACCAGACCTTGTAGAATTTCCACGCTTCAGCGTGCTCACAGCAACAAGGATGATCACGAAGTTGCATCACCGAAGCTGGGTTCCAGTAATGCTGTAGCTGATTATGAAAGTTCTGGCTAATGCTCATTCAGATTGTGGTCATCAGCATTCTTGTTTTCATAAAAAATTAAGGGCCATCGCAATGCCATCAGTCCGTGTATCATAAGCAAAAACAAACACAGAAAAAGCAAGAGGGTCATATGTACAAGCAATTCTTATCCAACAAATTTTATTTCCCCACCAGTAATACCACCAGACCTCTAGGGAAGTTTGTGATGGTAAGAGCAAGGCTAAGATGACCTAATGTGCGACTTCAAAGAAAGGAAGAAACTGTAGAAGAAAGCTAGGGAGGTTAACCAAGGAAAGAAGAAGAACTGTCCAGCTGGCTGTGCTACATGTGGAAATGGGAACAGGAAACTTGAAAGAAAAGGAAAGGACTGGCATAAAATAAAGGATAAAAAATTCGGGAGAAAAAAAAACATGGCGTGGAAATGGCCAGTACAAAGACAGCACCATGGGCGAAAAAAAGATAGGCATAAAACAAGCAGGCAAAATGACAAAATGGGCAAACGAAGGATACTGCATACTGGTAACACCCCTACAGCACCTGTGACTGTTCTCTCTTAATCACTGCAATCTGCTTCTTCAAGGCAAGAACTGATTTGTCTACTTTAGCTCCATCTTGTCTAAAACCACTGAAATATGTCTGATTTTCTGTGTACATAATGTAAATAGGCTACGTAATTTCTAATTTCTTTAAATTTCTCCTGAAGTGTCTGCTCCTTTGTGGAAGCTTTCGTGACTAACTGCCTCGTAGAATTGCATTTGCTTTGTTCATTTTTTGCTCTTTTATGCTGCCTCTGCTTGTATTTGTTTATTTCGTTCTTTTCCTCTTCCCCAGTGCTTAGGTTTTTTTATCATGAAATTGTTTTTTCTTCAAAAAGGTTTTTTGGCTTTTATCCCTGTCTGTTTTTCGGCTTTAAACCTGCCATAACTTTGCTGGAAATAGTTAGTTCCTCACACAATTTTCCTCTTTCTTTGTTCTGGGAGAGGGGGCATGAAATTTTAAAAGGTAAAGAGCCCTGCAGCGACTAATGAACACTTGCACTACTTTCTTTGTAGTTGGAAGTACTGAAAGCTATAGTTCCACAAACCCAGAATGGAAATGCGCGTTCTACATGATATCTTCTAGTCTCTGGTTTGCTTTTGTCGAGATTTGGTTTAAGCTGCTATTAAATAGAATTATTGCGACCTAATGTAACCTGACAACATTAATCATGTACCTTGTGTGACGTCCCCAAGCATACAATCAATGACAAATCTTCTAAGCGTACCTAGAAAAACGGAAAATCTCTTAAGAGAGTTTCTTGATGCACATAACTTATCAATATTAGGCTTGGGTATTTCACGGTTATTGAATCTAAGCTAATGCAAGGGCCACTACCTAAAAGCATTCCAACTGGAGAAAAAAGTTGACACACGTGCTGCAGGGGCCTCGTAGACAATGACAGGAACAGGCACAGAAAGCATGTTTGTTTAGCATAAAGTGCAGTCACAAATGCGATTTCCATTTACATGCATTTCTTGGAAGCGTTGTCCAGTTTGAACTTCCATTCGCTAGAACAGCAAGTAGTTGTAAAGAGCACCTCAATAGATTGCGAAAACAATCAGTTGACGCATACAGGGGGGGGGGGGGGGGGGAGGGGAGGCGTGTGAAACATGGTAAAATAGCGCTGTACAGACGGGACAACAAAGAAGAGACTACACAGGGCTAGCGCTGCATATCAACTGAACTCTATTAGCACACACAAAATGATATATACAGAAACAGCGCATGCGCGAATACAGGGGAAGCCACCAGGAAAAAAAATCAGGGGAGAAAAGCAATCATGGGGAAGTGATTTCTTTTTAAAGGAAGCAGGAAAATAAATGGACTGGGGATATTATTAAGCTCTCATGGGAGCTCACCTGCATTTAACACAGTCCGGAAGCGGGAATAGTTGGGGAAATAGGATAGGAGAAAGAAAAGTAAAGATTAGAAAGGTGAGGAAAGAGTAGAGAAGAGTAGTTCCACTGTGGTCGATTCCGTCGCACACAACACACCACAAACACTGTTGGCTGGCGTAATGCTGCGTCTGGGAGACGAGAAACCTCGAAGGGAACAGTGAAGCGCGGAGGCGAGCATGGTGCGACGAAGAGCGAAGTCTGCGGCGGTCCCGACCGCTTTGGAGACGGGTACTGAGGGGGGGGGGGGGGCGCGGGAGCTGGCACTTGACCGCCAACACCAGCAGAGCGAAAGCCGGGCGACGTCCAAGGGCCCGCGCTTGCAACGGGCCGCCGAAATGAAGCCCCCCCGAAGCACCGGAGCACGAAAAAACACGTCCGCTCAACTCCGAAGCGACGACCGAACTCCCCTGACGCACCGGCAAAAGCTACCTCTCCGAGCGTACGAAGTACCCGCTAATCTACGCGCTACCCTTCTTAGTTGCGGAGAATGCAAAACTGCATCTAACACGGCAGCATGGCACAAAAGTTCGCTACCTACCACAGGAAAAACTTCACACAACGTTTGTGCACAGCAAAGTTTTCACGGCGCACTCACAGCAACGGTGGCTGCCATGATGGAATGCGTTGGTTACTAGGTGAATACCGACTACTGCCGCCAACTCTAGTAGGCAAAAAGGCAGCGGGCAACGCTGTGAGGGTGGCATCATGTCAGCGCCCGGGTGTAGCACGGTTTCAATGCACGGGCTGGCCGGGCAGCTTTTGCTCTAGAGTCAGTAGTATTAACTCTATGGCGCCAGATTAAGTAGCAGACGATCAGAAAATCTATTTCATCTCTAGTTTACGATGATCACAAATAGTTACATAACAGCTGATACCAGTCACAATAAAATATCCCCACAGTTCATCGTTGCCAATAAACGTTGGAGTGGTTTCCTCACCTGCTTTCACATTTTCTTGGTCGTCTGATACCTCATTTGGCTTCTTCCTACCGTTGGAGGAGCCAAATGAAGTAGCAGACGATAAGAAAATGTGGTTTCACATTTTCTGATCGTCTGCTACCACGTTTGGCTCAATCCTGCCGTGGAAAGCGCATGAATTCCCATTGTCCGTTTCGCTCTGCATACCCCTGGTGGCGCCGTCGTGCCAAGACCAACTTGCAGTGCCTGCTACGCCCAAATCTGCCGCCATTTTGACATAGACGAAAACTGTTTTTATTTATTTTTGAAATAAACATTTACCATCGTTGTTTCCGGTTTCAAACAAAATAGACCACAAAATGTGTCCTTTGTGTGAAGTTCGAGCGGGGACCAAGCAGTGGTTCGCTCAGGACCAAAATTTGAAGCGTTCTAATTATCGTCGTAACACCTTGTGCACAAAGGTGATTCTTGAAATACTTTGTTTTTTTTTCACTATTATTGCCAACACAATTGTGTCGCCGTTCTTACTTACGCTGTTCTTACTCCTTATGGTTCTCCCGAGCTGTTGTCTTTTCCAGCACAAAAAATTATCTTTTCCACTGTAGTATTAAAGAGAAGGCGTTGTTTGTCGGACTGATGTGAATGTGAATGTTTTAATTCAGACAACCGAAAAAAGTTACAGGGGAGATGTTACCGAGCAAACATCGCAATGAACACATAAAAACATCACAGAAGCGGTTTTCTTCGGGGGATGCCGAAAAGGCAAACGAATTACCGGATAAAGCGAGATCCCCGGGCCCCCTCTCACCCCTCCCTCTCCCCCCTACACACAACTCAGCAGCAATGTGACAAAGTGCATAATTTTCGAGCTCAGAAAACATAATACAGAAAACAAACTCCATTTGGTACAAAGTTTCCATAACACAAGTAAAGGTAGAATTTGTATTACTTAAGAATTGGCGTTGCAAGTATAAACAAGTTCAGAAAGTAGAAATACAGAGCGATATTCAACGCTAATATTACGCTTATCTATATCATAGCTTGTTCACTGTCGCCCCAGCAAATACACATCAACTTTCTTTTTGAAAGATTGTACAGAAAGAGAAGACTGTATCAATGTAAGAATAACAGGGTGTTCGTTCAAAAAGTGGGGAATTATGTAGGTTGTCTTTTGCGACCCATAGTTAGTGCGGATTCTTTCTTTGTTGTAGCTCGCATGCCGTAGATTGTATTCGTGGTTCTTCGATGCGTATTGTTCCATGAAGGCATCAGATTTATTTTTGAACTGTTGATAAATGAACAAAGCCATTTTTTTGTTTATGCTGTTTTGAATAGTCAATATGCTATGCTTGTGGAAAATTGGGGCAGCGTAGGTTCTAGGTGATTCATTTTCTATCAAGCGTACTACTTTCTTGTGGAGTACTAGAAGATTATCTAAATTTAATTTGCCAGTTGTTCCCCACACAAGCGAGCAATAACGGAGGCGAGAGTGTATTAACGCGAAATACAGCTGCTTTATCAACCACGTGGGCAGAAGCTGCTTCAGTTTATAGATGGCGCCAACAGAGCGTGACACATCGGTTGGAATTCTATTTATATGAGCTGACCAATTTAAATTTTCATTAAACGTCACACCAAGAAATAGGTGTGAAGGGACTTGTTCGATGGTCGTGCCCCGAAATGTGATTGAAATTTGGTGGCTTACACCCTTATTTTTAGGACAAAAAACGACAATCTTAGTTTTATTTGTGTTCAATGAAAGCTGGTTTGCTTCTAGCCATACCGATAATTTTTCAAGCCAGGCATTTGTTAATGTCTTGAGTGGAGCAATCTCACTGCCGGAAAAGAATATGTTCGTGTCGTCGGCGTATAAGATTAAATCTGCTGTGGAAGAAATATGTACGATGTCGTTTATGTATAACAAGAATAAGAGCGGGCCGAGTATGGATCCCTGTGGCACTAAAATTCAGTTTCCCTTGTTTGGATCTTGCGTGCTCGATTTCTGTGTATTGAAAATGGTTACATAAGTAGCTTTTTATTAGATCCAAGCAAATCCCTCTAATTCCGCACCTACTTAATTTTTGCAGTAAAATGCGGGGCTTTATGGAGTCAAACGCTTTGTTAAAATCAATGAAGACACCTATTATGTATAGTTTCTGTTCCATGTGGTCAATTATTTTATCTTTAATGTTCAACAGTGCTAACTCAGTTGATTTTCCTTTTTGGAAATCGTACTGTTGCTCTGATATGACGTTGTTTGCCTTACAAAAATTATATGTTCTAATATTAATCAACTGTTCTATAACTTTTGACATTAAAGGAAGAACTGAGATTGGTCTATAATTATTCATATAATTTTAATCTCCTTTTTTGAATATAACACAAACTTTGGCAATTTTTAGTTTGTCGGGAAAAACACCTGTACTCATTATGAGGTTGCAAACGTGCGATAGTGGTTGGCAAAGAAAGCGCGCTACTGCCTTTATGGGCTCCACTTTTATTTCATCTTCTCCACAAGCTTCACTGTTTTTAACTCTTTTAATACATTACAGACCTCTGATTCTGAAACGGGAGATAGGTATATGAAATTCTCTATACTCATTTTGATGTATGATTCAGGATCAGTAGCTGCATTGGTGGTGGAAGCTGTGCCTGATACCAGGGAGTGCTCATTGAATTTATCAGCAAGCGCAGTTCCTTTGAATATTGCACCATCCATCTGTAGCTCTGAAATTCCTCTGATTTGGTTTTTCATCGTTAAGCTATTGAGAGTAGTCCAGATTTTTTTAGGGTCGTTAATTACGCTAGCAAATTTCTTTTCATAGCATGAACAGCGCGCGTTTTTAATATCGTAGTTTAGCTTATTTCGACTTCTTTTGAATTCTGTAAAATGATTCGGTTTTTTTTGTTTTCACAAATAATGCAAATAGCCTGTCACGCTCCCTGATCCTTTTCAGAAGGGCGGCGTCAATCCATGGCTTCCTAGCGTTTTTAACTTGCTTAATTTGTACAAGGGGAAATGCCACATTGTAGACCTCTTTAACTTTACTAATAAACAAGTTGTAGCAATCCGAGGCGTTCTGCATATTGAGCACATCAAGCCAATCTACGTTTTCAATTATTCGGTAAAACACAGCGATTTTGTCGTCATTTATTAATCTGCGTACAACAGGCGTGGCAGTTGTGTCGCGTTTGCGTCGTGCAGAATTAGTTGGAAAAATGATAAAAATCGGCAAGTGGTGACTTATAGCTTAAATTAAGACACCAGCTTCTAGATTATTGGTGGGGCAATTCGTGAAGCACGGATTCAATAGGATCCTAGATGTGGCGGTAATCCGTGTTGGGGCGTTAATGACGTTTTCGTAGCCGCAGGAGAAGAAAATGTCAAGCAGTTTTTGCTTGCTAGGTTGTGAGGAAAGGAAGTCTATGTTTAGATCACCAGTAATGACGATTGATTTGTCGCCGAGTTGATTGCAATAGTGTAGCACATCTGCAAGAAATTCCAAAAATGTTTCTATAGTTCCCGAGGGAGGCCTGTAGATAACTGGGATCACTGAACTGGCGGTACTTATTAACAGCGACTCGTAGTCGCAGTGTAGAACTGAATATTTTTGAACAACGCGAAACTTTATGTGGTGTACGAAAGCATAAGTTTTTCGCAGAAGACGAGGATTAAGAGACGAGAGGACAGGACGAGCGCAACTTCCAACTTTATTTTACATGAAATAGCAAGACACATTTATACCCCCCCCCCCCCCGGTGTCCCCCTCTTTCCCATCACCATTTGCACCACCCGATAAGGCGTAACAAAATCACAAATCAAATACAACAAACAAAACAAAACAGTTCAATAAAAGGGGCGTAACATGACATTACCAGATAACAGATACGACTTATACTGTGTACGTCTTTAAAAAAAAACCGTGACGCACTTTTAAAACAAAGATGAACTAGTAAAACCAGAGCTAAAAGGGCATAAAACCACTAAGAATAAGACGACATGATAACACGGGTATAAGAATGGAAGTTAAGAACAAACACAGCTCGCGTTTGCAAGACTTATCAAACTTCGAACTTACACATGCTTTTTAGTATTAACAACGTATCCACCCTAAATCAAGCATGACCGAATAATAGCATAAAATCGCTAAAAATAGAATAAGAAAATGGGTGGGATGGGAAAAGGAAGTGGTGACCAACACAGAGTGGGCGTTGCAACATTTAACAAAGCCTAAAAGTGACTAGAAATATCGAAATCTTTTAAACATGACCTTCTAAGAAGGCTAACTCAGTGGCTAACCGAGGCTAACCGAGGGCGTGCTAACGCAATCTTCTCCAAAGTCTCTAATTTTGTAGGCTTCTATAATTTCTGTTTGATCCTTAGCTCGTGCAAGGAATTCGGTATCTTCAAGCTTGGGAACGCACCCGCAGGTTTTACAAGGCATAGCCAGATGCCCCCCCCCCAGTTATCTTCGCGATGTTCTTTTCCCCGGGGCTTCTCCTCCAAGCCGCAGTAGCGCTGAGGATCTCACCCCGGGTATCTCCAACCGACAAACTCAGCCTCCGCTCAAAACTGTATACATTTATTTACAGCCCGGCGGGCGAATAAAAAACAGGACTCGCGCGGAGCTCGAAGACGGCGGGCCGAGCTCTCCCGCGCCCGGACCGCGTCTCTCTGTTTTCATCTTCCCTTCCTCCTGACGCTGACGGTCGCGGAAGAAGGAAAAGCCAGTTGTCTCCGTCGGTGGCCATCGCATGTGGTGGTGGTTAAGAGATCCGGTGCGCGCAGGCGTTCGAAATGCGCGGCGTCTCAAGGCGCCGCGCGACACGTGCAATTCATTTGTGCGCTGCTCGCCCCAGGGCCCCCGCCAGTTCATGCGTCGAAGCGCCCGACACCTCCACCACCACTGTGAAACATAACTTCAGGAATGTTTCACACACGAAACACACACCACACACACTTTTGGCACGTGCACCATCGTTCCTTCAGTTTGACGACACAACAATCAGCACGGCCAGTGCCTCATGACCCTGGCTGCAGGTCACCATGACAAAATAGGCACAATCCTCATCTAGCTCAATCAGAGCGAGCGGCCTTTAGCAGGTGGTACGCACCGGCCGTCGTCGTCTGAAAACCCCCTTGCCATGCGGCTCACCCCGTCGCACAACAGTAACAGGGGCCCCTCTCCTCCCCGCTTTCTCGCTCGAGAAGGAACCGCTTCTGCCTCACCGGCCTGCGTTGCAGCCACGCTGCACTGCGGTGAAGCTGGCTGACACTTCCTCCCTTCTTTGTCCGAACACCCCAGTTCAGCCAATCCTGAGCTCGGAGCGCCGTGCTCTACTACGCGCTGTTCGTCAGCGTAATCAGCAGACGGCTGCTTAGCGTTCACACCAATGCTGACATGCAATGCTGGAGAGGCTATTTCTTCAGCCACTCCTGCAGTCCTACCTGCAATTACCTGGGGCTGCACTACACGAGCGGCCGTACCCTGATTTGCACTTTCCTCTCTCACTTCGCTGGAGCTTCCCATGGCAATCGCATTCTCCCGACATGACATCTCGGTATCTAGAGAAACACAGGATGCAGTGGGCGCGACACCAACTGCATCCTCGCGCGATTCCCGGATTGCTGCATCCTGCAAAGATCTTGGCCGCTGGGCCATGCTCCCGGAATGTTCTGCGCCTCCGCACGCTGTGACGACGGGCTCACGCTCACCAGAAGCTAGCCCCGGCCCCTTCAGAACGGCTGACTTAAGAACCTCATTGTCCTTCCGCTCCTTTCTGTGGGAACCCTCGTGTTCGGCCGTTAACGAACCACTGTTCACGCACGAAGCGCCGTTGTCTACCACACACCGTTGTGTGACGCAAGGAGTCGCGAGGGGCTCATCGGCAACATGAACACTAACGTGCGACGCAGCGGAGCCTTTCTCTCTTGCCATCAGCTTCATCACGGGCATGCGTACACTCTCATTCACCTTTGACTGCCTGTCATTTACCAACGCAGCCTCGCGCGTAACACCTTCCTTCACCTCCATCTTCATTTCGGTGAAATTCCCTACGCGGATTGCTTCACTATCCTGCTCCCCGGTTGCAGGAAATCTCAACGCCCACGAAGGAACGTGCGCCACTATCCTCTCTTCGCCTGTACCGAGTGACTCTGATCGTTCCGGATCCCGCGAAACAGGAGGACTACGCGCGCCCAGTGGATGGATTCCACCCCGCGCATCTTTCGGCGTACGGGCGCACCCCAGTCCACTCTCTCCCTCAGCACTGAACATTACTCCGTGAGCAATCGGTGAGGCAGAAACATTGTTAGCTCTCATAAAGCGTTCACTCTTGGAACGTTCCGCCGCTAACTCTGCCTCAGCGATTCTCAACTTCGCCAGCAATAGCGCCTTCTGCTCCGCGAACGACATGGCTGACCTAATCCTGACGCTCGCTGTCTCGTCAGCCCTCGCACATTAACTCCATCTCACCATGCCTAGCTAACCGGCCTCCATTATCTCAGGGCTCCGCATGAAGCACCCCCTACATGTCATGGTGAGCCACGCACCCAGGATCAAGAGAGGCACTGACCTGCATAGCTCGGTGCTTGTGGTGATGGGCTGGATCCGTCGAGGTGGCGATCCGTATCCACGCGGCACCGGCCGCGTTCTCGTACTCGGGGCTGGAGGGGTGATCCGGCTCCTCCCGCAGAGGCGTCCACCAAACAATGGCCCGCCGACTTCTCGCCTGCCGACAGCTCGCTGCTCCTGCCGCTCCTCGTTCAGTGGGCTGCTGATGCCTCCACTGACCGCTGGTCAAGCTGCTTCTCCGCCGCTCAGCAGGCCGCAGACACTGCCTCGGTCTTCGTTGAGAAGTTTGTTGAGCGCCGGTCGAGCCGCTTCTCCTCCTTGGTCGCGAGCTCGCTGGTCCTGCCGATCACGTACAGCAGACCGCAATTTCTCCGCGTGCTCCGTCCGTCGAGGGGCTCGCCTCGCCCGCCGGCCGGCTGAGTCGTCGCTGTTGAAGATCCTGTCGACTGCGCCAGTTATCTTCGCGATGTTCTTTTCCCCGGGGCTTCTCCTCCAAGCCGCAGTAGCGCTGAGGATCTCACCCCGGGTATCTCCAACCGACAAACTCAGCCTCCGATCAAAACTGTATACATTTATTTACAGCCCGGCGGGCGAATAAAAAACAGGACTCGCGCGGAGCTCGAAGACGGCGGGCCGAGCTCTCCCGCGCCCGGACCGCGTCTCTCTGTTTTCATCTTCCCTTCCTCCTGACGCTGACGGTCGCGGAAGAAGGAAAAGCCAGTTGTCTCCGTCGGTGGCCATCGCATGTGGTGGTGGTTAAGAGATCCGGTGCGCGCAGGCGTTCGAAATGCGCGGCGTCTCAAGGCGCCGCGCGACACGTGCAATTCATTTGTGCGCTGCTCGCCCCAGGGCCCCCGCCAGTTCATGCGTCGAAGCGCCCGACACCCCCCCCCCCCCGATTTATTTGTAACAGAAAGATTGTGCCGCGCTCTCTCATTAAAACAGCGCCCAGTTTGTCCGATGTATACCCTTTTTCAGGTCAAAGGAATTTTGTAGATTACGTTTGAAACGCATTTCGTGTAGCGTTTCTCGTGTCTTTTTTCACACCCCCTATTTTTCCTTTTAGGCATTAACGGGCACAGTTTTGCTAATTTACACGGGGCTGAAAAAACCATTTTTACATTGTACCGGCTAGCTACTTTTTTAATGTTGTGCGACACTCTGTGGATGTAACGCATGACGTGCAGATTGTTACTTTTATCTTTTTGCTTTTCTTTTATGCTAGATGCTCCCTTGGTTTTTTGAAAAATTGATTCACAGACGCTACTGATGAAGATTGAAGGGCAATCTGCTAACTGGAGGCGTGTGTCATGAGTGAAAGAAGACGAAAACAAAGAAGACGCAAGGCACGCGGCTCGAAGGTCATCGAAACCGGCTACGGCGCCGAAGGCTCGCGACCCCGGCACGAGCTTGCGGCGGCGACCAGCCAATGGGACGCGGCCAGCGAGAGCAGCTGGCGGGAGAAGCGGCCGAAGAAGAACACCGAGAGAGAGCACAGGGAGGCTTGAGTGTGGAGCGAGACCGGGATGCGCGGCGGTCGGGCGACCGGACCCGTGTCGTGCCCCAAGAGGTCCTCCTCAACTGCAACCCCCAGAACTTCACCACCGCAAGAAAGTCGTCTCGCCGTGCGTCGGTAGGAGACCGCGACGCCCCAAGAGAGCTGCGTTCCCCACAACGGTGCAACGGGAGCTCGGTGCGCGCGCTACCACCCCGGCCTTGACACGCCACCTCGACCTTTCAACACCGAAGCATCACGACGGCGCCTCCGCAACGAGAGGTAGGGCAACTCCGTTCAGCAGCGGACACGTGTTGTGGACCTTTCATTACCGTGCTTTGCCCTCGCCCGTCATTACCGGACTTTGACTGTTCCCCGTATGCTTGAACTTATTACCGTGTCCTATACCACTTTGTTGCCGTTGCCCAGTGTTTAGAAGTTCCCCACCATTCTTTAGTTTCCCTACTTCGCTATGTATTTCCTTTGGGGTTTTGGGTATAACATTATAAACTAGTCTCGTTTTCAAAGCTTCCTCTCTCTTCTATGTATTATTGTCCACCGAACCTGACACGGGACACTTGAGCTTCGAAGCTTTCAGACTGTTTGTGCTGGCATTACTTAGTAACAGCAGCGCGACAACAATTCATAACAATGCCCCTTTTCACCAACTTTGAATGTGCGCTGTCGAATCGTAGAAGGCTTTCTTTCGACCGTGGTTCATATTGCCAGCAGATGTGATTACTTGAAATGCTGAGGTTTAAATCTAAAAATTGTAGACGGTTGTGTTGGAGAATTGCATAGGTAAAATTAAGTCCATCAGAAATTAAGTCCATCCCCGTGACTACATGAGACGACAGGAGGCGGCGACAGCCCGAGTCCCCAAGGTGCTTCTCCCCTAGCCGGCTCAGAAGTTTTATCTCGATTCTGCGAATCACGGTATAAACTCGCGTAAGGGACGCAGTTCTTTTTTGAAAATTCCTCGTGGTATCTGAAAAAGGGGGCGCTCCACGCACAAATAAAATTTACCCCTTTTAAAAATGGATTCGATTGAGGTTGCATTATGATTGCACACGAAGGGTGCGTCGCGTGCTGCTCGTGCTTGCCAAAGAGTTCTTTGTGGTCGCACCAGCGCCGCACGCGTCTGTCATCTACGTCGAAGACCTGCTGCGTGCTAGCCATGATCCAGGGCAATTCCTACGACTTTCAGCTGAAAGGCTGCCGTATACCTGTTCAGTTTTCCCATCTCGGCCGAGTGTGCTGATAGAGGACGAGGAGGAATAAACTTTATGGCAGTATGCAATTTAGGGGCGGGTGGCGACCACTGGGCGGACGCCACCGATGACTTCTTCAGCATGCTTAGCAGCAGTCAACAGACGCACAGTGAGGTGATGTAGGCGTCACACACAAAGGCGCGACGTACAAGCAAGAACAAATTGCCGCTTCACGAAAGGCAACGGCGGGGCACAACCAACAAAGCAGTCAACGCTGCGTACGCTGCGATGCTGTATCAAAAGAGTGGGAGAGAACTAGTGGAGTGGCAGGGCAGGCCCGATTCCAATATCTAGGGAGTGCAAGCCCTAACTAGGGAGATCGCGCGTGGCGGCTCAACGTGGCTGCGTAGGCGGGCTCTTTGAAAAGGCAAGTGAGGCTAATACAAGGACCCGTTTTTTTTCAAAATTATTAGTCCGAAAAAAGGGGTTGCGGCCCATACACGGTTGCGACCCTTAATCGGGATTACGCGCTACTCCCGTAAAAAAATGGTATTCTGTCACACGAGAAAAAATGGAACTCAAGTAAGGGTTCTGGAAAATATCCGTTGTTCTGCGAACTAGTAAGTACCGGTTGCCTGTTACCTTACGTTACGCGGTTTGCAAGAAAAAGATGCAGAGGACTTTCTTTATTTTGTGGCTTAAGTTGTCGCTGCAAAAGCCTCTTCGTCATCTTTTGTTTCGTTTCTTCTCCTGATGCCGATGTGCATGTCCTGTTCATGCCGGCTTTATTTGCGATCTTTACATGTGCGTTTTATACGAAGCCAAACCAGTTGTCAGGAGAGCGCGGTCCCCTTTACGTGGTGTTCTGTAAGCTTTTAGCTGTGCAGTCTGTAACACTTTGGGCTTATATGTACCTCTTTGCCTATAATTCAGCTCGTTGCGTTGCGAGTGGCCCTCTAATGTCGCGAGCGGCGAGTGGGGGCACCAGCTCACTGCCGACTTCGCTGCTTTGTGCTTGCGCCGTTTACTTATGTAACTGACCGCAGTGCGGCTGGACAGTCGCGGCCTAACTGATAGCAGAAAATGAGACATAGTCACCCCTGGTGCCGTATACATGAGAAAAAACGACCTATTACCACTTTTTAGCTCAGCATAAAATGCAGCCATTTGCGGAAAGGCCACTTATCGCCCTGTGAAGTACCGTATTGCTGACATGCAGTGCACCGGTTATTGAGACCTGTGTTTCCTCTGTTTCTTTACATAGAACTCAGCGCAGCCATGTCACATTAGGCGACCGAAAATGTGCGCCATTTTAGTAAGACTGTCTAAGATACCGAAATCCTCCCTTGTCTGCGCATGCTCGCATCACAAGCACGCTCAAAACACCACCACGCCGGACATTTCGCGCACTTGCTGGGACTGTGGACAACCTTGCACCAGCGCGCATTGCGCAGGAGGCTGCTGGACTGTTCTACCAATGTGTCTAAAGCCATACAATGACTGAGCATTTTTCACGGGTACTACTACGTGCGAGAAAGTGACTCATGGGGTTCGCTTAAACCGTTGTCACTGTCTTGACTCAGGATGAATTTCTTCGAAGGAGAAGCTGTGTTCTCGAGAGCAAGATACCACAGTACTCCCAGCGAGGGAATGTTTCCGGTTTGCTAACACAAGCGCAGGTTACGTAATTAGGAATGCCTGATTTTACTGTCCCAGGGCCAATATGGGTACCATACCCGTGGGTCGATCACGTAACACGGGGACAGGGGCTGGGAAAGAAGGGGGGGGGTACCGTAAAGGAGGAGTATGGAAGGGGAGGTAAAGTAAGGAGGAAGGCAAAGGGAAGGGGAAACAGAATTGGTGTAGGGTGATTCTGGGCGGTTCGGAGGAAGAAGGAATCGAAGGGGATGATGAAGAGTGCGTGATATGAGGAAGGAGTAGCGAGGGTGGGTGAACTACAGGAACCAATTCGGAGCAGTGAAGAGACGAGGGGGAGGGGAGCTGAGCGGGAGGTTGGAGTAAATATTACAGGAAAGAGAAAGGTTCAGGAGGGAGGTGTGTTACCTGTCAAGGCTGGAAAACTACACCATCCTAGCAATAATTTGGAGCGCCGTAGGAATATACTGGGCAAAGGTTTTGGAGACAGCCGAAGGGACGTTGGAAACAATGCGATTTTGTACCATGTGGTCTGGCCGTGATCTTAACTCGCAGTTATCTGCGATGCGGCAGATTTCAACAAAAATATTTCACCTGTCCATCACACATTTGGCAGCGCTTGAAGTTTCTGAAACTTTAGCGCAATTCATGCCGCGCCAACTTTGAAATAGCCAAGCAGTTTTAATTTTAGGGACGCTGCTTTGAATGCCAAAAGTTGAATCGCCCCTGGGAGCACACCGTAGCAAGTACGGCCACCTTGCGGAAACTGCAGCTGACTTCATTCGTTTCGTAATAGGCCTTAGACTTTATTAGTTGTATCCCCTCCTTACACCTTGTCTCGTCAAAGTCCGGCGCAATGTTCTGGGCTATGGCTCCCACTTTACCGATACCGGCATTTATGCTTGCTCGTATTAGACATGTTTGCTTCTCCCCTTCCTCGACTACGCCTCACCGCAGGTCCACTTGGCAGCGTGATACAAGCAAGGATTAGTAGTTGATCAACCGGTGTTCACATCCGCCCGTTGTAACTGCAACTGGCTTTCACAGGAAGTGGCGAAAGGAAACAGGTGGAGTAGAGGTAGTAGGAAAAAAAAACAATAAAAGCGGTTTCTTGAAGCAGGACATTTTGCGGCAGTTTCCAAAACACACATTGTGTATGCTCGCACAAGAGAAACGATCCTGATACCCGGTCCCGGTTCGGCGCAGAAAACTTGGTAGCGTTGAATTCGCACCGAACTCGTTCGAGACGGTGGATTCCAACCAGACGGAAGAATTCTACTGCACAATAACGGTAAGCCGTGGATTGTCCCTCGCACCTAATACTTCTTACTGCACTTGGGGACAGGTGCAGTGCTATTGCAGTTTATATATGTCGAATCTTCCGATTGTAAAGCTAGCGTGCAACTGCAGCATAGAGGTACTGGAGTAGGCGGCGTTCGATTCGCAACAGTTTCTGTTAAGATGCTACGAGAGAGCTGTAACCGAGTAGGGCGGGCATTACTCCAACCCTGTCACATTTAAAATGGCCCACAACATGTCCATGGTGTATCGGCGATACTGAGTACTAGTGAGCACAATTTTATACCTACCCGTACTGTAATTTATTTATTTATTTGGAAATGCCCACCAACAGCACTAGGCGTTCTAGGGTGGGGCATTATAAGACTGCAAAAGACAGACAAAACAAACAATAAAATGTTGTTACTAGTGGCGCAATTCAGCAAATCAAGAATTTCGTCGTAGCCTCACACAAACACGCGAACGCACGCGCGCACACACAGATACACTCATACATACATACATGCACACAAAAACACACCCAAGGTAAGAACATTACGATCGTTTAAATCAGCATGTAAAACCTCAGTGTTGACAAAGTACAGTCATACGCATACAATTACATTTTAGGAGGTCATTGGAGATGCTTAAGACGCCATATTACTCTGGGGGAGAGAAATAACGCGAAATACAGTGCATAAAGCTGCATTGATATACAGGATGTTTCAGGGAAGAATAATTTAAGTAATCTAAAAAAAATATGCTTTAGTAAGTAAAACTGTTTTTCTTGCGCGAAGTGATCAAGGGCCGTGGCGGTCGCAATCGAACTAGTTCCAAATACTATTTGGGGAAACAGTAAACTAGTACTTGATAATTAGCTTTATTATTGCAGTTAGGCGTGCAGTTGTAATGGGGAAATTGTAGAGGATCGTCAGTACACCGAATATCCAGTGTTGGATTTGCGAAAATGTGATTGCCCGCAGACCTGTCCGGCCGCGCGCATCTCGAGCTGACGGCTGCAAAGCGCCGTAAAACTATGCCTCCGTACTGACGCCACTCAGAGCTATGCCCCCGTGTTGACGCCCAGCAGTCACACGTGCGCAGTGCTCTAGCTCTGGAAAAATCGGTCCATAGTTTCCAAGCACTGACGCGTTTCCGGACTTAAGCAGAGAAAAAACAGAGCCGTATTTCGAATCTGTCGGAAAGTGCCACGCTGCTAGCGAGTGCACGCCGATAGCGATTCGTCAGAGCAGCCTTTTACAATGAAGCATGGGATATTATAGTGACCGGAGAACGTCCTTGACCGCAGACTGTGGATAGCAGCTGTGCCATGCACAACAGTTATTTCGGGCGTGTGCATGTGTATGACATCATCTAGCGGGACGAATCCAAGTGGGAAGGCATGGTTCCGTGACAAGGAATGCGCAGACTAAAAGTGTTCCTTGAATAGTTCGCATATGCTGCCCGGGTCGGAAACGATGGTGCCACCATCCAGCAGAGTAAGCAGCTCAGGGACCTGTCTTGTGCGTGATTTTACGTTGCGCGAGATGTAGCCAGGTAAAGTCCGAGAACAGTTTTTTGTCGGCAACGAGGAGTTGCTTCACCAATTAGCGCTCTTGTCTGAAGCTTTGATTGATTGATTGTGGGGTTTAACGCACCGACGCTACACAGGCGATGAGGAGCGCCGTAGTGGAAAGCTCCGGATTTATTCTGGCCACCTGGGGATTTTTAACGTGCGGCGAAATCTCGAACACATGGGCGTTTTCGCTTTTCGTCTACATCAGAATTATTTTAAGCTCTTGTAGGCAGGCGTATCGTTAGAAGTTTTCATTAGCTTGTTGAGATGAGGCTTTCTGTACAATGCGCTGCGGAGTTGTTGGCTAAACCAGAAGGGAAATGGGCGAGGGCGCCTAGACTTCTGCGGTGTGTGCTCACCCATTGCTTTCTTGATTGATTGACTGTAGGGTTTAACGCGCCGACGCAGTGCAGGCGATGAGGCGCGCCGTAGTGGAGGGCTCCGGATTAATTTCGACCACCTGAGGATCTTTAACGTGCGCTAAAATCTTGCACACACGGGCGTTTTTGCTTTGCGCCTCCATCAGAAAAGCGGCCGCAACGTCCGGGAATCGAAGCCGCCACCTCGTGCTCAGCAGCGCAACGCCGTAGCCACTGAGCAACCGCAGCGGGTACCCATTGCTTTCTGGACAATTTCTGTGAGCTGCTGTACCGCTGCGTCTGCACTAAGACCGCTGCGTCTGCCAGACTAAGTGTAGACTGGCTTCCCGTTCGTTTCGTTGGGCGTTCGGTACAGCGCGTTAAAATCAGCACAGGAAAAAAAAAAAGAAAAAAAAGGGGTTTCCATGCGCCGCTCACAAGCAACGGGTAAAAAAGCGTGACAGTAAAATGTTCATGCCATTGGTCGACCGCAACGAGGGCTTCTTGAGCCTGTTTCTATCGAAAGAAGTCAAGATGAAGAAAACCATGTCTAGGACGTTTTCTGCGGGGTTAGGAGGCAAAGAAGCATATGAAAAACCGGCGATGAACAGAAGTTAAACAAGTATACTGCTTTCGAAGAATGGACATTTTTCCAGCTGCGATCTATGCATGTGCAGGTTGCCGATCCGCCATTCTTGACAGACGCCTCGGACAAAAAAAAAAACAACACAAACAAAAGAGCGCCCGAGCTTGCTGCTTGGGGATCGGCTATGCTCGCTAGCGCTGCACGTTATTTCGTCTTTTTCGACAGCTCGCTATAAGTTCGTTTGTGCACAGAATAAAGGCTTTCAAAGGAAACAGGCAAATACGTTTGAGGCTGACCACGCGCCAAGCACGTGGCTACCAGTGTGGGAGAACAAACACGAAACGGTGACCGTGTATCTGCTGCTTTCGTTGCCAATGTCGACGAAACACGATATTTTCGTAGACATTTGCCAAGTAAATACCCCCCTTCGGTTTAACGCTCACCTCTCATGCTTTTCCTCTCCCGTCGCGCTCCTCCGAAGATAAACATACTAGAGGTTGGCTCAACTCAATTTAAATTTACCGTGCAGCACAGCTCCAGGCCGGGTGCCTCGATGCCAGCGCTGCCGTACGGCGCAGATGCGCGTGAATCGAGACGCCCTACTTCAAAGTTTATAGAAACACGTTACCCTAGTTCACGTGCCTTCCAAGCGGAACGTGGAACCTATCTAGTTGAACCCTTCATAACTGTTGCCGCTTCATTTCTTGAAATGCCACCAGAAACTATAGTAGCGCGGGGGACGGCAGACGATGGAATGACTTTTTTCTGCTGTGGATGTAGTATTTCATTTGTGGTCGCAAAAGCCAAGCATCGATAAATTTCAATAAAGAAATACAGCAAATATTACTTACGTACTGATTTTAAGCCTGATATCTGCGTAATGTTTTGGTCTTGTTCAACAATGTTGACGGGTATGAACATTACCGGACGTAGACGTTTAGATTTGGCTGTGGGTATATAAACCTATTGTGCAGGTCATATTTCACCTTGGCCGGGTGGATGAATAGAGTTGCGAGAGAGACAGACACAGTGACAGACGGGCATGCAGTTAGACCGAATTTTCCGTGTTCAAGTTGCCCAAGAAAGACAATCGTCTTTAAAAACGCAAAGAAAAAGGGCCGCGTCGACCACTGCAGATTAGTCGAGCGGACGTGCACCTGTTACCGTAACATTCATGTGGAAGGTACAGGTGACATGTGGGTGTGGGAGAGACTGCAGGACGAGAATATTTTGTGCACGGGTTCTCTGAAAGCCAGAATTTTAGGGGCGAAGCATCTTAGGGGCACGGGTTGTCGGCGTCTCCTGTCGTCATCTCATGTCATGGCGGTAAATCAAGTTGTCACACAACGGCAACAAAAACATGTGTACAATGAATGAAATCAATTTCAAATACACTAACATGATTTAAACATTAAAAATACAGGAATAATCAGGAATAAATTGCATTATAACAGAAATTTGTTAAATTTCGTCTCAAAATTAGTTTTAAACGCCACGTTTTTTTCTGTAAAGCATGATTCTTCGCATGCTCGGCATGTGACACCAAGGCAACTTGAAACCACCCTGTCTTTCGTTTAATCGCTTACATATGGTCCAACGCAAGAGAGGGGGTGCGACCGCATCAGCAAGTGCGTAATTGCCCCGGGTGGGAGTGGGTGACGGCGAAGTTCTCAGATGTGTATTGCGCGGCTCCGCTCTTTCTCTTGGTTTCGCTAAGCTTTACTCAACCTGCCTTAGTTGCGAAGCAAGCCACAACCCTGCTGCGAGCGGGGCAGCCCTTATGGGGGCTATTTTCGCTGAATTCTACCCAGCATGGAGCCACCAGACCAACCAGGACATCAGGGCTCAAGCAGCTACACACGCTTACGCAGCCTCCAGCTACTCGTCCATTCCTGTGACCGCATTGTCACGCAACAGGAACATGCAGCGGGCTTGTGGGGGACCTGCAACCGTGGAGTAACCCTGCTGGTGGCTGGCTTCCATCCACCTGACGCGCACTTGACTTGCTGCCCCAGCAGACTCTGTCGGTGACCCGCCGCCGTGGCTCAGTGGCTAAGGCGTTGCGCTGCTGAGCACGAGGTCGCGGGCTAGATTCCCGGCCGTGGCGGCCGCTTTTCTGATGAAGGCGAGAAGAAAAAAAGCCCGTGTGTACGAGATTTCGGCACACGTTAAAGATCCCCAGGAGGTCTAAATTAATCCGGAGCCCTCCACTACGGCGCGCCTCATCGCCTGCGTTTCGACGGCGCGCTAAACCCAACAATCAGAATCAGACTCCGTCGCTCAGCATGCCCTCGAAGTTACGACTGCGTCCCTGAATGCCTCAAGTACAAACGCGTCCATTTAGAGCCCTCCGCATACACATAAAAAAGGTTCTGTAAACAAACGGATTTGACCCAGCTACGTAAGCGCACGAGGAATACCAGCGGCAAGGCTAAGTATGACACATGCGCTACGGGTGACGAGGGCAGTGACGTGGACACTTCGAGCACTCCAGCACAGCCTCTCTCCCCTCTACACATAAAGCCACGTCCCAAGCGCTAGCGCAAGCTTCAGGAAAGCCAGGCCACAGCGCCCGGGTTAACTGTGCTATCCAGGCACGAGACTCTCGCCGCACAGGAAATGTTTCAATATTTCCTGCCAGTTGAAACTGTTGCGGGCTCGAGCCAGCAGATCCAGTTTACGAAGAGCATGGCTCTCCCAGCTGGCACTGCCAGCCGCGGGGCGGCTGAGCAATGCATTCTCTTACAGTCGTCTGCTATGACGCTACCCCAGGCCCCTGCTTCGTGTGGCGCTGCAGGCGGAAGCATTCAATGCTCGGTGTCGGCTAGCCTGATTCACACTGCCACTGCTGCGTTGCCCAGCACTGCGGCCACTATGGAAGATTCATAGCAGCTGGATCAGTGAACAATGGCACAGGAAAACAGAAGGAACCCGGGTTCCTACTCTTCAGAAGGCTCAGAACATAGTTTATACTGCGCTCTTTCGACCAACAGACAGAGGAACAGGCTTCCAAGCCTTTTCAAGATCGGCCATCACTCGAGAACTGTCAAGCACATCTGGTGTAGTAGAGGCCCGCGTTAACGCCCCCCGAAACATTGTTGCGGCCGACGCTGCCACTGGCGATTGCCTTACCAAACTTTTAGTTGCCGCACACATCTGTCGTATACCAGTGACAGCCCGCCCACCTGAAGACCTGAACATGAGCCGCAAGCTCATGTACGGTGTTGATTCGGAACTACAAGTTTCCCAGATCTTGGAAAGACTGTAGCCCTCCGTACTTGCGGCTACAGTAGCAAAGAGGGCAGAGCGCTCTATACTGCTATACGTCCAGGGCACGACCCCATTTCCAGCTATACACTTCTTCATGCTTCGGCTAGAAGTGAGAACCTGCCGGCCCCGCCTCGTTCAAAGCAATCGTTGTGGACGCCTGGACACGTAACCTTGCGCTGCCGAGGTCTGACGAGGTACTCTCGGTGCGGTGGTGGCGGCCACGAGCGCACGTTCTGTTCAGCTGCTGCCCTCCACTGCACAAACAGTGGTGGGCAACACGCTGTGGACAACCCGCAGCAGGAGCATCAAGTGGCAACAGCGCTCCTGCAGGCAACAGAAGAGGAGTCTAGGCTCGTAGTGCGGGCAAAGATTATGGCGGAGGAAGCTGCAAAGCAGCCCAAGATTGCACCAGCAAGCAGCATGCAAAGGAGCTGATGCCAACAATGCTGATGCCACCAAGCAACGCTGGGTGTGAATGCCGAATGCAGGGCACCCAGCCGGCAACGCGCACCACTGATCCGCGCTAAGGTGTGACTTCAACGGATTTGCATGGAACGGCTAAAGTGCGAGATAGGCGCGACGCAGTGCTACAGGCTCTTCTGACTGCTGTGCAGGCCAATGCCTCCACCCTACGGCCATACGCGCCGGCTTATCCTATTGATATGGCTGGCTTGGTAGCATGGCAAACTCTCAACATTCCAGCACTGCCTGCTCCACTAGTGGTTCTCCAAGGTCCTTCGCAGTCAGTACATCATCGTCAGAGTCCGCAATAGACGATGGCGTCCCCGCATTCTCTAGTGGTATGCCCGTTCCTTAATCCCCACCACGCCGACTTTGTGTACCACTTCATTCGGGAACAATTCAATGTGATTGCATTGCAGGAGGCGTACACCCGCCCAGAGACCTATCGTCTTCCGGGATATGTGGCCTACCACAGTGCCCCTGCATGCCCAATCAGCGTATGTGTCAGTGAAACTGTGATCAACCAAACTCACCCGGCTGGAAAGTCACGCGTAGTGTTATATGTACGAGCGGCGCTGGCCCACTGTGCTGTAGACTTGTCCGGTGTTACCTGTGCAACCATGGAGTCTGCTGCAATCGCCGTTCCCCAAGCGTATAACGACAATTCTATTGCCTGTGTTTATGTGAAGCCAGGAAAGGCTGGGACGCTACATCACTAATTTCCTTGATGTCGAAGTTACGGCGTGACTGTGTGATATTGGGAGGTTTTAATACACACCATCATGCCTGGGGCAGCCTATCCCCTACACGCCGGGGCAAGGAACGGTTGGAAGCCATCAACACAGCTGGGCTGCTGCTTTTGTATACCGGGCCACCCACCTTTTGCCGTCGTGGTATGCGTCACCCAACATGTTTCGACCTCTCTCTTGTATCGGAGTGTTGCAATTAGTGGTGGTTTACCACAGCTGACACATGGGGATCCGATCACTACCCCATCTTGCTCACTCCAGATGAGGCCGTGCGGTCTAATACTCGCACCGTTATGGTGTTCAAGTGGTCGCTCTTCAGGAAACTGTCTAAAACATGGGTCAGAGTGATTTCCTCGGACAACTCGCCGAGTGTGTCACCGCAGCTTCAGTCCCTGACCGGGTGAACTTTGCACCGCGCGTACCGGATATGAAGCTTGTCAACCTTCGGGCAGCCCGCCGACGTGCGTAGCGACAGACCATGCACACAAACTCTGCTGCCCAGTGAACAATGTACAACAAACTGGATGCCGCCTGCCATCGTAACTCCAAGCAACGCCGACGATCCATTTGAGAGCCCATCTGCCAGTCGTTAAAATCCAACGATAGCCTCAACAGGCACCGATATTGCTGCATGGACTACTACAACCGCCATCTTCTCGACAGCAGGTGCATGCCGTTGTCATTAGAAATGGACTACAGCGGAACTGGTGGAACTGCTTGCAGATAGTTTCGCTCCACCACCCCCTGCATTCTCGCCGCAGCCACTACCCCACGCACTGAGAGAAAAACTGCCATTTTAACTGTATCGCATATCTTAACGCTCTGCCACGAAGTCCTTTTAATGCACGCGCTTAGAAATGCCTTTTAGATGACGAAGCCTCGTAGCACCCCTGGCGCTGATGACATCATATAGAAAATGATGCGGAACTTGGACAACCCGGAGCAAGACCCTTCTGAGCGCCTTCAACGTCGTCTGGCACTCGGCGGCACTGTCAATCCCATGGCCCCACGCCCTTGTTGTCTCATTCCTGACACGTCAAAAACCACCAAACGCCGCCAGCTCATACACACCCGAGTCCTTAACTTCGGCGGCGGTAAAGCACTTTGAGATGATCATTATATCTCGCCTAGAGGGGATTGTCCGAGCCCTTGGAGCTATTTCCGCGCAACAGATCGGATTCCATAAACTCTACTGCACTGTCGACAGCAGCGCTGATGTTGTATTTGCACTGGACGAAGTGGAATTTCTTCTTTTGGTGGATATTGAGTCTGCCTTTGACCGCCTGCCACACCTATCCATCGAGGCTGCGCTAGACCGCATTCCTGTCATTAGAAGATATTGGAACTACATCTGGGCCTTCTTGTTGGCTCGCCAGCTGAAAGCTCGGGTTGGCAAAGTCCTCAACAGTCCAAGAGGTGTCAGTACAGGAGTTCCCCAAGGTGCAGTGCTTAGTCCGCTGCCCTTCAACCTCGCACTGTCGGTTCTGCCTGATAGCATACCAAGAGACCTAGAACAGAGTGTCGCACCCCGTTTATGCTGACGATTTTGCATTATGGAACCGGGGACCAAAGCGGCAGAGCAACCAAATCAGGAAATCTCTGCGAAGAGCACTGAACGTGGTTTCGGAATATATCACGGCAATCGAACTGCGGCTTTCCACTAGCATGTCTGAAGCCATGATATTCCAGCCCAACCCCAGAGCACGATATTGAACCTCCCCTTTGGAAGTACACGGCTCACGGCTCCGGTGGAAGACCCAGGTCAGATATCTCGGACTTACTATTGACCATCGCCTAGCATGGGGCCTAGCAATCAATCAGCTACTCGGCCAGTCCAGTCGTGTCCTGAAAACCATCCGTAAACTCTTGGCCAAGGGGCGTGGTTGCTGCTCACACCCTTGGGAACTTCAAATTTACGGTGCTATGGTGGGCTCCACAGTCCTCTACGCTATTCCCCTTGTCACCGTCAAGCAAACACGGTGGATGAAACTGGACACCGAGCACAGGAATGCACTTCGGACCGCTCTAGGCTTTCCACGCGCGTCGTAATACGCGGGAACGCTTGGTGAATCCGCTGCCTGGCCTGTCAGACTTCGCGCCTTACAGCGAGCCTTCAATCACGTCGAACGGTTAGATAGGGCTCCAGACGAAGGCGCCCTCCTCACACGAATACGAGAACGACCTTACTCTCAAATGGGTAGGATTGTCCGTACTTTTGAAACGGGGATCGGCCAGCCCCCGACGGATCACATCATATCCTCTCCACCCCACGTGACGAATGAGATCACCATAGGCGTCGCTCTACCGCACGTGTTGTCAAAAATGATAACTCCACTGTTTGAATTAAGGCATGAAGCAGCGGCCTGCTTGGAGAATCTTAAGGGGCACGTGCTCATATTCGCCGATTGGTTCGTGCTTCCAGCAATGGGGGCGGTAGCTGCAGCACCCATCGCTCCTGCGTTCACTTCAGCCAGGCGGTGCCGCCTGCCTGTGCCCCGCAGCTTTACAACGGCAGAAATCATGGGCCTTCACTCGGCTGCTGATATCATTCAGGAGTGCGAGCAGAATTTCATCTACCGGAAAGTAGCCATCCTCCCAGATTCGAAGGCTGCCTTTCTGAGGCTCGACCACGCCGGCATTAGCTCTCTGGCTGTACAAAGTCTCGCCAGGAAACTGCACAGCCTAGCGCTAAAGGCCTTAGCATCCAGCTGCAGTGGCTACCGGCTCACGCAGGCATCAAAGGAAACGAGGAGACTGATCGCCTGGCAAAGAAAGCCCACCGTCCATCCACGTCGATGAGTGCGGCAATCAGGCCCCTGGACGTCGCGCGATACCTTATGCGAAGGGACCCCCAAGGCACGCACCCTGACGCTCGAGTTGCACCCGGCAAGCCAGCTCAACCCTTCCTTCGAGGTGGCTGTCCCGAGCAGTCCACGCTCTCCTTCTTCGTCTGCGAATCGGCTGTCACCACTGCGCGGAAAGAAGTCACAGGCTTGGCATCGCTAGTTCACCCGCCTACCCGCACTGTCCTGCAGTAGAGACACTCGCGCATGCACTGTGCCAGTGTCCACAACATTCGCAGGCGTGATCAGCGCTGAGAGCGTCGTATGCGAAACTGGGGCTGACTTCATGCCCCTCAAACCTTCATGCCTCTTCAAACCTGTTGTTCCCGAAATGTTTCTCAACAAATCGCGAAAAATCGTTTTGTGCCCTGCGGGACTGTTTAAACGACACGGGGCTGTTGGACCAGCTATGATGCTGCGAATGTTGTCCATGCTTCGTGGCTTGTGAACCATCATCGTATTGCCCCTTTATATCTCTTTTTCCGTTTATCCTCCTCCTAGACTCAGACGTGATTAAGGTGCTCTCAACCCGAGATGCATTTATCTGCTGAGTGGTCTCTCGTTTCTCTTCCAATAAAGCAACTCTCTCTCGCGCTATTGCTCCTTCCGCTGGAGCTTCTCCAACGCCTTATCAGGGCGCGCCGAGTGGCAAGAAAGAGTTTTACGATCTTTGAATACACTTATACACTGCATGATTCGCCCCACCCCAGGTTTCACGGTAGTGAGATGGCGCGTGACTTTGTTTTGGGGGTGGGTAAGGGGAGAGGAGGGGCTTCTTTACTGTCATTCGAAGTTCACCGTGGCGGTCGCAAGGAGGACTGGTGCTGGAAAAGGTCCATTGCAAGCCTATTACTCTGGATTACACAATTGGCCTGGCACGTTGAAGGCACCGAATAAACGAAAGTTGTACTTGCCAGTGTCTAAAGTTTCTGAGAGGTGGTGAAAGACGTACACGAAGGCAGGGATGTCTAGAGCCTGATGAAGGTAGTACACATCGATGAGCAAGTGTTTTCTGTGTGTCAATACTGCTTCAACCCAAGCGTATTCAATCCCTGATTCTTTCTTAGAACAGCGAAATGCAGTCATGGACTTTCGCAATGCATATAAAACTCTGCCACCGTATGTTTAGCCGGTATGTTTGTAATCTCTGTCGTTGCAGAAGACATTGTACTCATCGGGGAAGTAGTTTGTGGGACAAATTCTTTCGGATAAGCAGGTTTTTGTAATGCAGTACGCGTCATGCTTGAAAATTACACATTATTGAAGGGCTGGTGCGCTTTTTTACTTATGCCTCGTGCGTTCTGATAGTAAAGAGAAATTCTCATGAAATATTTATATCAGTAGGCATCAGCGCTCGCTCTTCTCTCAGAAGGCTGTCAAAGTGGCGGAATAAACAGCCGGTCTGCCAGAATGACGAATCGTTCACAAGGTCAAAGCAGCAATCGCTAACAGCAACACGGAATGAGACGTAGCTCGGGTGCTTGGCCTTTAGCGGCGTGCATACAACCTTCTCACGAAGTTGCAAACAGACGTGACGAGTTTCGTCGCAGTAGACACTGAGGCATACTGGTGCAGGCAAGACACAAAGAGTATTTTCTTGCGGGGCTGGAGGGGGACGTCAGTTGCTCACTGCATTTGTTCGCCCCCACGGAAGCGTGGGGGAACGGTGGTGGTGCCGGGGTTGCCTTTTGCAGAATGGTTGCAAGTTGTAAATACATGTTCGTTGGTGCTGCCAGCGTAAATGTAGACATAGGCAAAGCAAGTTGAACACAAGGACAGCGGCGTAGAAGTTGAACACAAGGACCCAGCCGTTGTCTTTGTGTTCAACTTGCTTTGTCTTCGTTTAGGTTCGCGCTGGTTGCACCTGCGAAGTTGCGTTTTGTTGAAGGTGCCGGGGTGGGGACAAAAATAGAGAGAGAGAGAAGGGGAGAGAGAGAAAGTGTTTATTGAACGGGTAATACATGGCGAAGTTTTGCCTCTCAACAGAAGCCACAGGTATGGCCGGGGGAGGGAAGAGCAATGAAACGAATTGCAGTGAAACGAACGGTAGTGAATCAAATGGCAGTGAAAGGGCAATGGAGTAATAGGAAGTGCTATGAAATAACAGGCGAGGTCCACGCGGAAGCGCCGTCCAAGCAACTAGACGAGGAGGTCTGGTCGCTGGGCGAGGATACCATGAGTGCGTTGTGAGAGCTTCGTCTAGCAGTTGTCTCGGGAACCGTAGTTGCTCGTTTGGCAAAGCGCACACCTCGGTTTGAAGGGATCCAAAAAAGGCTGCCTGCAGTCCTGATGCCGGGGTTCTTTACCTTCGAAAACCGGCGTTCTCCTGCCGCATCTGGCTTAGCTCGTCGGTTAGGGTAGATATACCTTCCACTCCGTTGACGAGAACGCCATTCATTCTACCCAGTTGGCTGCCAAAGTTACCGGTGCAGGGGAAGAATGCCTTGCGGTACGGAGCCGAGCGAGGCGAGGTTGCCGCTGCTGGGCGATTCCATGAGAGAACGAACATGCGTGTACACGACCATTTTTTGTTCTTTCTTGTTTTTTTATGATATATGCGCAAAATATGAAAACCCCCGAAAATCAAGTTTGTTTTCTCCTGAGGTGCGTAGTTCGGGAGAAAAAAATGTTTGAATGTGCCCGGAGCGCCGCGGTGGTTCCGGCAACTGCAGATTTTTTCAAGTTTGCGTCTTTGTGTACGTCAAGGAGTAAAAGGGGTGTGTATGAAATGTTTTGAGCCATAAACTAGACCGGAATGCTAATCAACGTAACGCAAATTCGACGCCCATGAGCGAACAAAAAATTTCAAAAAAAATCGTGAAATCGGCCCAGACGATAGTTTGTTACTGTATTTGACGCCCCTTATCTGAATTTCTCCTTGTCCGAAAAACTTCTAAGTTAGACACTTTGTTGGCCACACGTGTCTGAACGCATGAGCAAAAGATGGTGTGCGCGAAAAATTTATAAGTACGTCAAAAAATTGAATAACTTCGGCTCTTTTTCAGAAATTGCGCAAATTCAAAACTCAATATAAAAAAACACCCATATTCGATTTTCTTCAAAATTGCGGAAACAATACCACTTTACTTGGAAAACAAAACTGCGGAAAAACATGTTGCATCATTTTGTTCAAAACAAAGTTATGAGGGGCCAAACATGGGGCTCGCGCGATGCGTCTCGGCGCGCCGCGGTAAGTTCCGGCCGCTGTTGCCGGACGTTGCGCGGGTGTACACGAGAGGTAATTCACAGTCCACTGACACATATCGGAACGGTCAATCTCTTTCCAGTATTCCCCAACGAAAAACACTCTGGAGATTCCATATTTTTTTCTTGCCCGCCTCTCTTTCCCTAATGTGTTCTTTAACGAGCTAAGTTTCTGGCCGATACCACCTCAAAAGCGCTGATTTGCGAACGCCACTCCTCTTATAGGGAAAAGAAAGAGGGAGGCAAAAGAACAGGAAACGTTTTTCCGGTGTTTCGATAGGGTAGAAGTGGTAAAAAGGGTCGAAATTTTCTGTTATTATGACGCTTCGGTCACAGCATGACTAAATTACAGAAGGAGGAGGAGAATAAACATTTATTGAAGGATTTCAGCTCTTCTTCACAAGATTATTTATTCAAGTAAAAAGACACTGGAGTTGGGAATTGGCTGGCAGGCTACCATGATTCTTTATTTACAGTCAGGAACACCGAAAAAAGCACCCGTATGGGAATACAACTCAAGTATTAAAATGTTCCTAATATGTACACCACAGCTCCCTCGGGCGCTCATACAGTCAAGCACACGAAACTTCTTCTTGTGGACATGTAAGTAATCCGCACAAACTCTCCTCTCGGAGCTGTGAACTTGATACATATCTTGCGCGCACTTGGCAGCAGCCACCCCCGATCAACTTGCTCAGTTCAGTTTTGGACAGGAATGAACTGTGGGTGGGTGAACAGGGCACATTTTTTTTATGAACGACATCCGCTAGGTTTCCCCTGCTACATCTATCAGGAGAGGAGTGTGCTGGTAGTCGAACAAGCAAACACGCGCACAAATACACGTGCAAACACTTAGGCACACACGAAAGCATCCACCCATGGAAAAAAACGAAATTTTAAGAGAAGGAGTCAAAAGCAAACAAAAATATGGCAAGAGTCAAGCAAAGGGAAGCATCCGTTGAGAGCCCATCCACCAGTGAGTTGAAGGTCAGAAAAGGACGGGGCAGTGGCTCCTCCCCTTCCGCAATTTTCGTACGCAAGCGTAGAAAAATAGCTAGTAATACTGTAATGTACGCTTCGCCTTTGTGATATGTGACTAAACAATAAATATACGGCAATTATATGACAACAGACGGAATTTAGTAATACGTCAAGCAGCCAGGTACCCGATCGCACCTGATTCTCATTCCAGCAAAATAGGTTCGCGCGCACGTGGCGTCTCCGAAAAGCCTGCTACGGCCTCGTAAGCCGTGGTGCAGGTGCTTGATTTTTGCTTAGTTATTTTTAAGGTTGTTCTCTCACGTTTGCCTCAAAGAAGGCGGTGGGAAACGCTGTGCTGACGCCTGCGCACCATGCTCCAAGAGCGGAAATGCGCCCGTCGTGGTGAGGAACTGATTAGGGTCTGAAGGTCAATCCATACCCTCCCTTGTAGCCGCCCGTGCGCCATCTGTTTCGGACGCCCGCGCATCGGAGGAACGTTTGTATTTTTTGTTTTGCATCCCGCAAAACACTGGCGCCGTAAAAGAGCGCTTTTGAGGTGGTATGGCTCAGAAACTTAGCTCGTTAAAGAACACATTAGGGAAACAGGTGGGCAATAAAAGAAAAAAAAAAATAGAATCTCCAGAATAGTGTTTTTGTTTGGGAATATTGGAAAGAGATTGACCGTTCCGATATGTGACAGTGGACTGTGAATTACCTCTCGTGTACACCCGCGCAACGTCCGGCAACAGCGGCCGGAACTTACCGCGGCGCGCCGAGACGCATCGCGCGAGCCCCATGTTTGACCCCTCATAACTTTGTTGTGAACAAAATGATGCAACATGTTTTTCCGCAGTTTTGTTTTCCAAGTAAAGGGGTCTTGTTTCCGCAATTTTGAAGAAAATCGAATATGGGTTTTTTTTTATATTGAGTTTTGAATTTGCGCAATTTCTGAAAAAGAGCCGAAGTTGTTCAATTTTTTGACGTACTTATAAATTTTTCGCGCACAGCATCTTTTGCTCATGCGTTCAGACACGTGTGGCCAACAAAGTATCTAACTTAGAAGTTTTTCGGACCAGGAGAAATTCAGATAGGGGGCGTCAAAAACAGTAACAAACTATCGTCTGGGCCGATTTCACGATTTTTTTTAAAATTTTTTGTTCGCTCATGGGCGTCGAATTTGCGTTACGTTGATTGGCATTCCGGTCTACTTTATGGCTCAAAACATTTCATACACACCCCTTTTACTCCTTGACGTACACAAAGACGCAAACTTGAAAAAATCTGCAGTTGCCGGAACCACCGCGGCGCTCCGGGCACATTCAAACATTTTTTTCTCCCGAACTACGCACCTCAGGAGAAAACAAACTTGATTTTCGGGGGTTTCCATATTTTGCGCATATATCATAAAAAAACAAGAAAGAACAAAAAATGGTCGTGTACACGCATATTCGTTCTCTCGTGGAATCGCCCACTGCAAATGCCGCCGGTGCGGCGTTCTCGTCGGGCTAACATGTTGGTGTCTCTTTGCAACAATCGTTGCAGTGGAAATGAAGTTCACCAGCGCGGAAAAGTTGGGCGCCTTGGTCGGGCCGGGCAGTACACTTTGTGTGCACCCATTTTCCATATGAAGCACGGCGAAGCGATTGCTGCTTGGCGGTGAATAGCTGCGAACCGGTGGCGCAGTTGACTCTACCCGGCATCTTGGTCTGCTCTAAGCCATCGGCAGGGCACGAATACACAAACGCCGATACAGATGGTAATACGGAAAGGCGGGAGGTGAAACAGCCCTCACTTGTTGCCTTGAGGGCTAAGGCGTCGCTAGGAATCATACTCATCGACTTGAGGAAGATGTTTTGATGTGTTGGGCGATATTTGTAGGAGCGTACTTAGAGAAGGGCGCAGAGGCCGTTTTCTCTTGTGTGGTTTGCGCTGTGATCGCGAAGGCGTCATGGTCACGATGCTTGTTTCTTTGCGTTTTGTTATTCTCCTCGTACCGCTGTACTCGTCTTATTCGGGACCATTTCCTCCGGGCTTCTGACATGTCACTTTTCTCCCGAAATGAAAGCAGTTTTGATTCGAGTACTGTCGCCTATAGGTCTGTCATGATTCGTCGTTTTAATATTCTACATACGATAGCAACAAGCCCAACTTGCAGCTCTGCTTGCACTTCGTCGCAGCGCACTCCGTCTAAGCCCACTTATGTCCTCGGCAGTGTACGCGGTAATTCCTTCTCGGGATTTTTATATCGGTCGCACAGCGCCCCACTGTGTACCAGTCAGCATCGCCGAGTGCCATCCACGTGACTTCTGTTCAGCAGCGATTGGACGACGCCTCTCCTTTCTTTGTTCAGGCTTGAAACAGAGGCAAGAGAGGGAAATCCAGTTCTGTTTTTTTTCTCCTCCCTTTCAGGCTTGGTACCTTTGGTTCAGCAGACTCGCCATTTTTGTCGTTCAACGCAGTGAACGTAGTGATGCCAATTCATACTGAGGTCCCAAATGTGGGCCAGTGTACTAGGCATAACTAGAACTCTCGAATACTCACTCGTCTCCATATGCTATCACCACCGGAGCTCTCGAAAAGCCACTAGAGCAGGACGTTGCTTATGGTTAGATTTGACTATTGTTGATTATTACTGTTTATTGTAAACTCTCACCAACAGCCTGGGTGTTCTTGGGCGGTGCACTGTGTACACAAAAAATATAGAGCATAAAAACGACCATCCTACAAAAATGTAGTAAATTCAATAAGAGGAGAAAGAGCTGTGCTGAAAAACGAAGTGTTAACAATGAAAATCTGAACACAAAAACTATGTATTGCGAAGAATATGGTCTTAGAGGTTTCGTACAGAGTCCTGACACGAAATTTCAAATTTAAGATCCCAACGTAAACAGCCTACTTTGTACAGCTACGTTGTAACACGCGATATCTCTCAGAAAGTGTGTACTAAACCCGTTAATTATAACATTTTAAATCAATTTTATTCTTCGCATGCTCGTGAAAGCTCGAGAAAACCCTTTTGACATCGGCATCAGCCCGGCGCGTTGATCGACTAGCCCCAAACTGCCGACATCAGGGCTCCCGGGGCGTAGCCAACGTGCTGGCTGCTGCTTGCGCGCGCCGCTTCTACATGACGTCAAGTCACACTTTTGGGACTGACGTCATGCAGCCCGGGCGCGTACGACCCGGGCCATTATTAACGCGCAGGCACGCACTCGAGGTATTCTGTGCGCGCTTCCAGACCGGTTGCGGTGCGAAGAGAACGGTGACGTCATGAACCCCCTCAGGTCATGGCGGTTACCTGGGTGTTCGTTTCGTCGAAACCGAGAGTGATACAAATAAACCATGCTGTAAATCATTATTTACGCTGCGATCGACCATGTAATGCGCCATTCTATGATTGCTGCGGTGGTAGGCACCCATAGCAGCGAAACATAACCTGAAAGATGAAAGGTGTAAGATGTGCAAAAAAAGTGCAGATGTCATGTCTATACAAGAGAAGTATTCAAATCGAAAGTTTTGACGCGCACCTATATAAAATCATGCCATGCCAACAAAATGTCGACGTAACGTGAAAAATAATCGGTGAAACGCATGTTGGCATGGGCCGGTTGGTAACAGGCTCTTTGTTTTCTTGAAATGACATCCATGTTAGCAAAGTGGTCTGCTTGAAATCTCATATGAACTGGCTTAGAAGGTATGGGCTGTCGAATTCGGCATGAATACAGCTGAGAAGAAAAATGTCGTCGCGCCTGGTGCACTCGTTTTTTGTAGTTCTCTTGCGTTTTATCCCTGAAAATTGGATTTCTGGTTATGCTAACGTCTTGTTTCACCAGCCAGAATCCCGTGCACTCGCCACGTACTGACTTGAACTTGGCGCAATGAAGGCTAGGATCGAGGACGGCATCGTGTATTCACCGTTTCCTGATGTCGAGGTCCCGTGCTGCTCCTTCTACCAAGCGGCCAGGAAGGCGCTCCTGGATGATCCGTGCAAGCCAGCATTGGTGAGTCTTGGCCTGAAGGCAGGTGGTGGAATTATAATACAAAATCTAAATGCCACAGAACATTGCATAGAACCCCGAATAGGTTCTGTCAATGGCTGCATACTACGAAGCACCAAAGCTGCATTTATCCAAGAAGGCCATGTTGGAAACGGTGGGACTCTTCGACGATGTTGTTGTACTCTTTAGTAATCAAAGGAAAGCCATGCGACCAGAAAATGAGAAGAGGGAAGGAGGCTAGTTCGGAGTAGACGAAAAAAATCACCGTGTTGAAAGTGGTGAAATGGAGTTTGCCGAGTGAAAGCTGGGATTTGGCGCAGACGTCTTCCAGACAGCCGCTTTTGTAGCAGCAACTACCGCAATAAAATTGCACCACAGCCTATACATCAACGCTGCTTAGTCGGCGCAAAAGCGGAGTGAAGCTAAAGTTTTCTGAGCGATAGCTACGAAAGAGGTAGAGGCGCTAGCTTTACCTTTGCTGACCTTGGACGTCCGGCGGAACGAGGCGTTTTGTGGATTTGTACCGGGAGTAACCCAGCTTTCGCTATTAAAAATGCGTTTCTGCTAGGATTGCGTTTCTACATACGCAAAATACTCTGCGTGGTGGCGCAGGAAAACATCACGTATACTCCAAGAAACTTTGTGGAGGCTGCAACCAAAATGCATATCAACAAGGTTCCATGTACCACGAATAAACAAAGCAAACAGCTGGTACTTAAATATGGTAAAAAGTGAGACAAAACGGTATGAAAGAAAAAACGGGCTGTCGCTAGACCCGTAGAAGTGTTCGTTCTTGTGCTCCCGTTCTTTTTTTGTGCGTTATGCCATGTCAAAGCTTTATCCGCTACAAGCTCAAAATTCAGCGCCGAATAGGATGGCACTAAGACTTCATTGAAGAATTGCATTGTCACAAACCACCCCTTGCCCGCTCGCGCAAACAGTGGAGGCGCGATAACAGTTATATATGTTCGCAGGGTGGCCGGCCCGTGCGTGAGCATGTGTGCCGAAGTTGCTGGAGTGAATGAGAGGGTAGGGGGGTGCACGAGTACGTTTTAAACTAAACATTTTTACAGCATCAACAACATAAGATTACATGGGGACAGACAGCGCGTGACAAAAAAAAAAAAGAAAGATAAAAACCTTTACGTGGACATCGAATTTGGGCGCGCAGGGCGGCTAACGCATGGCCCTACTAGATAAGCTACCACCATAGAAAAAAAAAACCAAATACACAATGCGGGGAACAGAGATACACACTCTTTGGGGAGGCTTACATCTTAACCCTAGCAACAACAACAACAACAACGACAAAAAAAAAACATAGCAAGTACGCAAACTTCGCAAAAAAACACTTGAGGAGGAGGCATACGCCTTAACCCTAGGCGTGGCTATGGGTAACCGCGAGCTGAATGACGGAAAGTCACGGCGAAGGCGAGTCCGCTTCGCCGGGCAGCCGCTTACGTTTTTCAGGGATCCGGGGTGCGGAGTCTGGTCGGCCTTGAGACTCACGACGGCGGGGCGAACTCGATCCCGTAGATGAGGCGCTGGTCGTTCCGCCGCGGGCCTACCGACGAACTTCGCTAATCTTTCCCAGCGTCTTGCACATTGAAAAACTTCCAGTCGACTGCCCCAAGCTGCCGCTCGCACCCCCAAATAAACGTTGCCCGATCGCCCGATTGTCCCGCACATTTGCTCCCTCTTTCCCTGGGCCCCCGCCACCACGCCGCATCTGGGAGTCTGGGGCTGCTCGCGTGATTGTGACGTCGCTTTCCCGGAATCGGAGACGTCCGAGGTGGACTATACGGGACCCTCTTGGCGCACTGACCTCGCCTCCCAAGAAATCGGGATAGCCGCGAGTGAGCTGAACTCCAGTGATCCCGCCACGTGCGCTCTTCAGTGACAACGAAAAGCAGGAGAAAAAATAAACAAAGAAACAAACGCGGGAAAAGTGAACGGGCTTACTCAGGTGCCGAAGCGCGACCAAAAATGGCCGTCCCCTGCCGGGGAGGTTGTGATGTCGGCCGCCCGAATGTAAAAATTGAGGGCCTGGCCGGCCGTTTGTGACATATAACAGAGCTAAAACCTAAAGACAACTCGAAAATTGTGTGTTCTGCCCCATCACTCTTTAACGCGTATCACATACGCAGGTATTTCTCCGTAAATTTTGGTACATGGGGGCCTGTACATGGGCTATTTTGGGGATATACTGTAAATTCGTGCAATTATGCCGCGCTATTCGGATATTAGCGGACGGGTGTTTTGAAGTATCTTGTGTAGAGAAATTCCTGCACGAGAACAAGGAATGTCGGTGGCTCTACGTGGAAACAGAACGTAATCATAGGGAGAGAATAACGAACAATATTAAAAAAAATGAGCGCAAGCTCTCATCCCGCACCCCCCAAAACAAACTTATTTGATGACCCGCCGTTATAACGCAATAGGTCACGTGTGCGGCACAACTATAGGCCGGTGGACGCAGGAGCACTGGCAGTATGGCTGCTTCCCGTTCGTTGCTGTGGCCTAAAACAATACAAGTGTAAATATGAACCTGAAGTGCTTTGTTAAGTGACTTGGAGGCCATGCAGAATTATTCTGGCGTGCCCTGTTTGAGCCTACTGGTTTGAAAGACTCTTAGCGGAACCCATAAAAAGGGAGGCGTATCGAGGACAGTGGCTTGAAGGTTATGGGTCGGTTGACTAAGCTGTGTTAAGCGGAAACCGACACTGCAGAGAATTGCTGACGAATCTTGCAAAATACCTGTAACGATTGCAATTCCCGAAGGTATTCGCTACCCGAATGTTTTTCGCGCCAAAAAATTTCATGAAGGCCGGTTGTTGTTTGAATAGACCAGCTACACCATGCAATGCAATCTAATTCATTTGCGATCATTTTGCGTCATTCACCTCTAATGTAGGGGCCTTTGCAACACTACCATCTACCGCGAAGCTCAATGCGCAGGCATTACCCAACAAGGACGTGTCTACATCAGTGCCACGACTTCACGCACGGGACGTAACAACCGAAATATCTCTCAATAAAGTGCGTGTTTTTTTGGTGTTCTTCTATCAGGAGGAGTCTGCGGCTATGCGTTAGCAGCCGCGGCGCGAAACCGTGTCGTTTTCTTCAATTAGATAGATGCATCGCTTGCTTAACGTACGGGACTAGTTCAGATCGTAATTATTACTTATTGAATCGGATGGCAGTAATAACGCGTGAATGGTGGTGCTAAAGGCTGCCCCGTTGCAGGCCGTGTTTTGCCAAGAAGCTGTGGTGTCACACACCTGGCCGTGCCAACAAAGGTTGTGGGGTACCGTAATGAAGTATCTTTACAAAGCCTCATACTAAAGCTTCGAGGCATAATAGTCAGATAATTTTTATGATTGTCGAATGATTATAAGAAAGGGTCACTCAATTTGTGCAGTCGGATGGATCTATACTGCTGACGCGTGGAGAGCTACTTGTGAGATGTCAGCGGTATGCGGCAGGATTCCAACACCACGGCGTCCAACCAGGTGACAGGATCTGCGTCTACCTCAAAGATAACACCGAGAATTTCGCTGCAATGTGGGGCTGCGTCTTCGCCGGCGCAAGCATCATGCTGACAAGAGCTTTCCTGACTGAACGTATGTCAACTTGTTCTTTATGGCCTTAATTGAAAATAAACAATGAGCACTGTGTCAATAAAAATGAGTAGTGCACCTAAAGTAACTTTCAATGCGACATCATTACGGCAATGAAGATTTTTATATAGTGCTAGGCTCCAACAACAGTCATTCCCAGAATGTCATTCCCATCACATTCACAAAAAAGAAGGAACCCCTACGTTTTTCCTACGGCCAGAACATGAAGCATGTTAACGAAGTCAAGAACGTTGGCGTAACACTCTCACCGAACCTAAAATGGCATAAACATATAAACCTAGTCTGCTCGAAAGCGCTTCGGAAATTGGGCTTCTTGAAGCGAACGTTAAAAGATGCAACTCTAGAATGCAAAATAACAGCATACAAATTCCTGATACGGCCTTACTTGAATACGCCTCCGTTGTCTGGTCACCTCACTGCGCATGCGACATAGCAAAACTGGAAGGTGTTCAAAAAAAGCAATAAGATTCAGATATCACCGTTACGATCAGAATTCTTCGCCTTCGTCACACGCTATACGTCTATAACTCAAATCACTGGAACACAGACGTACTTGTGAGCGTATAGGCACTTTACACAAAATTGTGAACAAGATAATCACCATTGACATGCCCATTTCCGTTGCTAACTCAGGTGCAAACACTCGCAGGTCAAACCCCATTAACATCACGCCCTTCATGTCATTTCTAGATTGTTTTAAGTTTTCATTTTTGCCTTTCACAGCTGAATTGTGGAATAAGCTGGATGTTTCTCTCCGGAAGTTGCCTACCAATAGTTTTTTGAATGAACTACCAAAGCATGTGTTCTGTTAGTTTAGTGTGCATTCACTGTTATGGACCCACTCCTGCAATATCTCGAACTGTGAGACAGCAGTATTTGTAAATAAAATAAATAAATAAATAAAATAGTGGGCATGTGAAAATTGTAGGCAGGTTGCTGTCGCAGCCGAATGAGTATTTGGTTGTCAGGCCGTGAACTTGGGACGCCAGGTGTCACCGTCATTCGCCCACCACCATTGGGCGGGAACCTGGCGAGTCCGAACACTATTCGCAATTAGAATCTACGCTTCGGTATTGAGGGGAGCTTCATGAAACCAGCATGACACACTCGCGATATAGTAATTAGTTGATGCCGCAGCTTCGGAATTCTTTTCTGTTCGGAGTCCGTAAACAGACCTAAGTGTACTATTATGAGCAATATGAAAGGGAACGCAGGAACGCGTGGCAAACAGCCTCGAAGCAGACTCGGAGCGATACGCGGATGGCGCTGTGCAAAACAAAGAGGGAAAGGAGGGTGCTCTTCCAGTAACTGTTGGCACTCCCACCACGCTGGCATTTCTACAAAGCAGCAGTTTACGTCATTTCGCCGATAATATGGTGTCGTACGACAGCGGACAACACGCACGGCGGGATGGGGAACAGCTGTTAGAACAGCATCCCCCTTTACACATTGTTTCCGACGGCGGCCGCTGCATATCATTGATAGCTGGGTCTGAGGGTGTTTTTTACGGGTTCCTGTGTTCCCTTTCATATTGCTCATAATAGTGCTCCGGAAGGTGCGTTTTGTGTGGGCAAAGAGCAAAGGATTGTTTAATTCACATGTCGGATCGTGCGCGTACATTCCTTGATTCCTCTACTGCCATCTTTTTTTTAATTAACAAAACGGGAACTTTTGGCGCAGCATGCTACAAAACACTTTCAATTTTTCGTCTCATGAACACATAATGCTTTCGCATAAACAAAAAAATGCGCGGCAATCCACTCTGTGAAGGTGGTTGGAAAGCGAAGCTGTAAACGACACCCGCAACGATTACCCAAGCACCCTCACTTGAATCCACAGACGTGGCTCTACAAAGGGTGAAACAAGACACAAGTAAAATGTACTTAACTACGCCCTGTATTACTTCAAAGCGATATTTTTTGCTAAGGTTAAATCAATGCATCATTCATGAACGGTGGTTGGTTGAGTTGTGCTGGTGAAGCACATGAGTGGGAACTATTTTTTTTATAAAATGAAAGGAAGCTGAAACACTGTCTTAGACTATATCACTTCTCTTCCGTCTCTGCTGCATGCCGACGGAGTCGACGAGATCGGCGGCAGAGACAGAAAAGTGAGATGACATGCGTTGGTGTGAGCTTCCTTTAATGTTTATAGCTCCTAAAGCATGCGCAAAGCACGTACACGGCCGCTACACGTGCTGTACGTGGGTGGGGAGCACAGTGGCGTGAGAGGCCGCGTGACGCTATCACCGGGCATTTAGCGGTAACGCAGGAGGTAAACCCTCAGATGTGCTCGGGGAGTTCACCGTCTGTATCCCCCGTCTCCATGTGGGCTCGTAGCTCAATCGGTAAGACAAGGGGCTCTCGCTTCGTTTTAGGGGCGAAGCTCCTTAAGGCGTGGGTCTGTCCATCCTCGACGTATGTATGTAGCCACCTCTAGTTTAGTTCTTGGATTGTTTACTAGATGGCGTGGCTACCTCTAGTTTAGTTCTTGGATTGTTTACTAGATGGCGGTACTTGTATATGATGAAAAGATGCGCTTGGATTGTTTACTAGATGGCGTGGCTACCTCTAGTTTAGTTCTTGGATTGTTTACTAGATGGCGGGGAGCGTTGTAATAAAATCCGTTCGCTGTTGGCGCGCGCTCGGAGTCGCCCGATGGATAAGGCTGCAGATGTGCGAGCCCGCGAGGCAGAAGCGCTCCGTGAAGCTGCGCGACGCCGCCGCCAAGATCCTGCCGTACGAGAGCGGGAGGCCGAAGCGTGTCGTCTGGCTGCGCGACGACGCCGCCAAGATCCCAGCGTTCGAGAACGAGAGGCCCAAGCGTCACGGCAACGGCGCGAGGACCCTGCCGTACGCGAAGCGGCACGGCTGCGGCGCGAAGAGGATCTCCAAAACGTCAGAGAACGGGAAGCGGCGAGAAAGCGCGCGTATCGGCAGGCAGACCCCGATGCAGTGAGAGCTCGTGAGGCGTCTGCAAAACGCATCAGGCGAGCTCAGCCCCATGGTGCCGACGCGCGGTTTAAGCGAGACTTTCTAGACGTTACGTTCGGACACAGATGTAGTGGGCGAACTTTCACTGAAGAGTCACGGTTTTACCGATGATTTCCCCTCAGGACCTTCGCCCACTCATCATCATTCACCCCGTGGATATGCTGTGAATTTTTTTGTGTTCGTGGCAGGGTCCATTTTGGGGTGTCAGTAACTTATGTTATTTGTTCGCGGGAGTTTTCTGTTGACACCAACGATGGCGACAGAACCCTTGTGGGTAGAAATAAAAGGCGTCGCTTCAAAATGGGCATAAGTTACAGGGTAGTGAGTCGATGTGAGTCTTATGCAAATACTGCCTTCTCATAGAGGGTTTCGGCGGTGCAGCAGTGCGCCTAAAACTGTCATGGAGGGGCGTTGGTAGTGCGAAGCGGTTACGTACAGCGCGCATCACTGGTCATTTGCACATGCCCGCAGTTTCATCAGCGACGATTTTAACGTGGTAAGCTCAGGGATGCCCGGTAATCCAGCTCAGTCTACACCCGTTTAACGGCATGGTCTGCAGATATTCCATTGTGCGAATCTGCTTGTCTCCGAGTGCTTGAAGCAAGCCGCCAGAAGCGCTACCTACAGATAGATGGATACCTTGACAAAGAGCGTCCGGAAAGAGAAGCTGGGCATGGAGAGACATTCGCTGCACTGGACATATGCATGCAGTTCCATGTTCTGGGGCAGAGACTCCTGAGGTGTCTTGCGCCATCTACATACGGCGAATAAAACTAACCGCGTACTGTGCTTGCTTGTTCTTCGTGTCTAGCTAAAGCATCTCATTAGAAGAGTGGATTCCTGAATGTATATTGCAAACAAAATATTCGATTGGGTGGTAAGAGTTTCCGCCTTGACACGAGAATCCGAGTAATCTGTTTGTTTATCGCGTTAAAACAAGACGTGTCGTTTGAAGTACTTGTCGCGTGCGGAGGAAACCACCATAGAAATCTATGGAGTAGTGGTGGTCAACAGCGAGGTGACCTTTTATGTGAAAAAAAAAAATCGGTGATAAATACCGCCGTTAAGCTATGCAAGAAAGGTCCATTACAACGTTCGTACACGCTAGAAGCAACAAAGGGCTACGAAGAAACGCGAAGGTTTCTTCGCGAAGGCTTTGGTGGTACGAAGGCTTTGGTGGTACGAAAACGCGAAGGCTTTGCTGGTACACTCATTAGAGAAAACTTCATTTCTAAACAAATTCCAGACATTCGTCGCTCGCATTGTGATTTCCAGCAAAAGATGTTTAAAGAGTGTGGGGGAGCACCTGTTGAAATTAACAGAAAAGTAAATGCCGTCAAAAGAGTGACCACAGCAGGCAAATAAGCGACCACACCAGTATTCCCAATTAAGAGGATGACCGCCTGCTGGCGTAGGTTACAAACAGGATGAGCCTTGGCGCTTGCCAAGGTTAAAGTGCCCCGGTAACTAGAACATGACATGCATAGTTCCGCTTGAGTGCCAGTTGGTTGGTACTTTAACGAAATATGATACGCCATAAGAATGGTCATACCACGGTGAAACGTTACACAGACGTTAGCCGAAGATTGTAAAGAAAACGATCATGGGAATGTTTTGCTTGTGTGCATGCATTTAAATTTTCCCGCAATAACCATTTCTAAACCTGGCCATAAGAGCCTGCAGTTGAGCTCTTTTATTCCCCCTGGAAAACCTGGTAACGACTGGAACAGGAGCCCTCAAAGAAACAGGACGTGCAAGTGCTCTTTAATTTTCTGGATGTTTTTTGTTTACTCCAGGTGAATTGCGCCACCAAATCAATGACTGTGACTGCACTCACGTTTTCACCGATGTTGAATTTGCCGAGGAAATCACGAAGGCAGCATCATCGTTGAAATTGAAGGTGAGAGGGCGTATTTTCATCTTCATGGAAGAGTGAAATGCAATATGTGGTGTCTAGGAGTGTAAGGGTCCGGCGCAAGTCCCGGCCGCTGCGGCCGCTACGAAATGTCTACCGTCAAAATTCTCTTCATGTGGGCACGTGTTTCGAAAAAAAAAACATTTCGGTCCTGACGGCTCATCCCGGGATGAGGTTACAGTAGTTGAAATAATGACCGTGAAGGTAATGATTAGCGCATGTCTTCACTATGCGCTGTGTATCACTTCGAGCTTTGTCTACCGGAACACACATGGCGCTAGGCGATTGTTGTGGTATAACATTTACCAATCTCACTGGCCTGAGTTTCCAATTTGTGCTAGAGATGCCACCTCAGGCAGCTATAATCATCAGTAGTAGCGATGCCGTCATCTAGAACTTCAGTGTACAAAGCGTTTTCGTCTTTTTATCTGAGCACATCATCTTTGAAAGAGTACCGTCTGCATGGAATGAAGTCAGAATTTTGTTGCCAGGTCCTGGCAAATTAACACAAAATATTCTCGCACCATGGTTTGCGGCAATGTAAAGATGGTAAATTTCATACCACAACAATCGCCTAGCGTCATGTGTGTTCCGGTAGACAACGCTCGAAGTGAGACACAACGCAGAGTGCACGTAACAATTTAGTTCACGGAGTTATCCCTCCTGACAAAGTTGACACTGAATATACTAAAGTAATGAAATGACTCTTGAGCCCCTCCTCCCGCCTCGAAATGATTCGCCGGAGTGAGTTTCACTCACTGGTGTGACGTAAGTAGCTCCTTAGAATTTGCGCGCCAAGCTTGATACCCTAGCATTTCCAACAGTAGTGGTATTCCCGCCTTACTTAGTGTGACAGGAGTGTACACAATTTTACATTCCAAATTATTTGAGGACATTTGTTGGAGTTAGTTTTATGTGGTTGTGAAATAATGGGTAGGTGGACGCATCGTCGCCCAATCTCCGAGCACGAAGGCCTTGGGTATGCTATTCATTTAGGAACATACTGCAGGCCAGAGGCCCAAGCAGGAGGAGCGCAAAGTGGTAACAATATCAAAGATACAATATTGACAACAGCAAAAGCAGAAAGAACGAAAGGAAGTAGAAAACATTGATCGCCAGGCGCATCTAAACAGACACAGCTAAACATTTGCTTCCGATACACCAAGAGAGTTAAGGAAACTTTCGGCTGTATTGTTCTATTCAACAATTGCGTGAAAAAAATTGAAACAGATTGGAAGAAGCTAACAACAGGACTAAGAACACAGAATGAGAACGACGAGTACGGCGAGTAGCCAAGGGTTGCAAGACGGGACTGCAGTTTAAAGCAAGTTTCCGGAGGTAAAATAAATACAAGAATTTAAGGCGCACAAACTTTCTTCCAGACTTTCTTCGAGGATGTAGGCAGTCAGAGACGAGACGGACAGGGCAACATTACGTACAACCTGGACGAGATAATAAGGGTAGCAGAAAGATCCTGCACCAACCTGTATGCCAGCGACGTTGGACCAGTAAAATTACTGAGAGTACAAGCTCAGCTTGGGATGTCCCACTAGCAACTAAAGAGGAAGTAGGAAAAACTCTCAACATCTTGAAAATAGGAGAAGATTCAGGTGATGACGGCATAACCATGGATCTCTTCAAGGAGGGATGAGATATTACAATGGAAAAGCTTGTTGTAATATTTTGGGAATGCTTGAAGACTCATAAAGTGCCCATAGCATGGAAAAACGCCAACATCATTCTGATTCTTAAGAAGGGAGATCCCAAGGACTTAAAGAATTACAGAGCCATCAGCCTATTCTCAGTTGTTTACAAGCTCTTTAGAAAAGTTATGGTTAGCCGCATAGCTGACAGCCTCGGTTCTCAACAACTAACAGAGGAGGCAAGGATTAGGAAAGGGTACGCAGCAATGGACTACATCCATGTCGTCAATCAATTGATAGAAAAATTCGGAAAGTACGTGAACCCCTTTAATGGAATGTAAAGATGATGAGAAAGCGTTTGATTTTGTGCTCACCCCAGCCGGGAAAGAAGCACTAGAAGACCAGGGAATAAAGGAGAGCTACATAATCTTTTTAGAAGACATATATAAGGAAAGTACAATGAGGATAACTCTCGACAAGAAAAGAAATACATTTCCGATGCGAAATTTAGTAAGACAGGGGATACCATAGCGTCAAAAGTTTCCAGAACATGTCTGGACGGGGTATGTAGAAAGCTTGGTTGGGGAAATGCAAGAATAAGGATAAACGGGGAATACTTGAGCCATTTGAGGTTTGCGGACGACATATTGTAGCTAAGTGAGGTTGCAGAGCACAGGCAAACAATGCTTGAGGAATCGAATCAGAAATCACGGCCATGGGGCTGAAATAAATATGAATAAATCTGAAGTAGTCAGGAATATGCATGCCAAAAACGTTCTTTTCAGCTTAGGAAATGAAACGCTAGAAGAACTTAACGATTTAGACGTCCTTGGACAGATGGTTAGTGCTGACCCGAAGCACGAGAGAAAAATCAAGTGCAGAATAGGTATTAATTGGGGAGCACTCGACAAGCACTCCCACATAATGAAAAATAAGCTACCTCTGTCCCTCAAAAGAGCAATCTACAACCAGTGCATACGGCCGGTGATTACACACGGCACTGAAACTTGGCACCTTACCAAACAACTGGACAGCAAACTTAGGTCGGCACAACGAGCCATGGAAAAAAGTATGTTAGGAATAGTACTCAGGGACAGAAAACGAGCCACATAGATCAAGAATAAACTAGAATAGAGGATATAATTGTTGAAATAAAGAAAAAGAAATGGGCTCCGGGTATGAGGAGGCTGCCGTAAAAGCTCTCTCTTAAGGACAACTATAGGCTCTCTCTCTCTCTCTCTCTCTCTCTCTCTCTCTCTCTCTCTCTCTCTCTCTCTCTCTCAAAATTAGGGTTCCGCGTGGTGTGACTGTACTGCAGGGGTTCATTCACTTACCCGCCTTCCAGAGGACGTTTCCGGGTCCGGTCGCGTTCAGGCAACGCTTGTTTATGTTTGAGATGCAGGCACGTGGAATTTTTGGCCATCCGCCACTCACTTTGCTCTGCTTTTCTCCTTTCGGGACATACAATGCTTTTGCAGTAATACGGAGCCCTGATATTCAAGATAACGTGTTGCTGGGCGTGCTGGTTGAGGTCCACATACATACTGAGTGGCGCAAACACACAACACACAAGAAAGAAGACACGGACAGGCGCTAGCATAGTAGCGCCTGTCCGTGTCTTATTTCTTGAGTGTTGTGTATTTGCGCCACTCAGTATATTTGTAGCCCTGATATTGTTTACCGATGCATATTTCTGTTTGTGTTTTCTTGTGTTTCTCTGCGTGACCCTTGGGATACCCATGTATCTTTCAACTGTGTAACGGTATTCCATCCGTGCTATTGATGTTCTACGCTGCCTGCAAACTGCAGCTTTAAAGCGAAGCATTTTATTCCGCAGTGATGGCAACCGTCCTTCCCCAAAACGCTCTGCAGGAAAGCCAACTTGAAAAAACGTGTCGCACAAAATGATGATGACTATAATCGAAGGAGGTGCAAGGCTAAAATACTCATAAATAATTTCCGACTTGCACTTCAGCCCGCAAAAATGCGTGCAGTTTTGTTGGTGTAAGCTCCAGTTTCACAGTATAGAAAAACTATACGGACAATATATCCTCAAGACGCGCCTGGCGACGTTTTTTTTTTTTTTTCAGCGGGGCTTACGTTTGCTCTGTACTGAGCAGCTATCTCCAATTATCCTTCAGAATTTCTTGCAAAAGCCTGCTTACACTTTACGAACGCAGGGATGGTTTGCCACGGGAACAGCAAAAGGCTTCATCGCCATCAATGACTTCGTGAACATAGATGAGGTGAAGTTCATGGAGGTTCCCATCGAAGACCCACGTAACTCCGTGCTTGCAATCTGCTACACCTCGGGTACAACGGGCCAGCCAAAGGGCGTCGTTGGTACACATTATGGTTTCGTGGCACACATTGCTACAACAGAGTAAGTGTGTGCTTCTGAAAGGCGACATTTCGAAGCTTGAATTTGGCTCTTATCATCATGGCCTAAAATTTGCGTACGCTCTCTTTCTTACTGCGTTCCTTGCCTAAAAAGAATGTAAACTTGTTTTTGTTTATGGAATTCCAAGTTGTAGGAGGGAGACCCAGTGTGAATTGTAATGCACGTGGCGGGTTTCTTGCACTCTTACATCCCGGCTTTTCGCTGCTTGAAGTAAAAAACAGACCGAATGGAACGGAAATATGACTTCACTGGTGTGATTCCTCTCGATGCTTTTGCGGCCGTTGTAAAAATTGGGAAATGTAGCTCGGGGTCAATCATAAAAAGCGCCACAAATAAGGCGTGTCAGTTTTGAAGAATTGTTCGTGTAGTATTGCTAGGAAAACCATACAATTTTTTTTACGCGAACGCGGAGGGCTGTTATATCCAAAGCTGTAGAGTTTGACCAGCAGATCTGCACACACTGCTTATTAACACCCGGGAGTTCAAACAAAGCCACCTCATGCCCAGACGATGCCGACATGTCGAGTAAATGTATCTCTGTATTTCGTCACCTCCGCATATCGATCAAACAAAACCCCCGAGCTGCACTCAAATCGTCCAAGAAACAGTATGGTAATCACCGCCAAGCGTCTCAACTAGGTCACTGCCGATTGCAAACGAGAACGTTTGGACCTTGGGGCTGCATTTTCGTACCCACTGGGGATGGACCAGTTGTGACGTTTTTCCCAAGAGTTGTGGTTGTTCTCAGTGCATCCCAGAAAACTTTACAGGAACACCCATAAAGCACATCACAGTTATGAGCTTTTCAGTTCTCGACTTTTGAACTTCTGAAGCAAGCGGAATATTCAGTGGTTGGCCTGTCATTTGCGCTGCTTCATTATTTATTTATTTATTTCAATACATTAAAAGGCCACAGGGCATTACACAAGGGTATACATCACTGTAGTTAAAATAGTATCAGTGAAGCGGCATGCTTGGGGGAAAACTCTCGCTAATTCAAACCTGAAACACGTGCCACGGTTAATTTGAACAATATTGGCCGTCCGCACAGACTAGTTTTCGTTAAACTAGAAGCTGAAGGACAAAGTTCAATGAGTCACTAGAGCCCGCATCTTTCCAAACCAAAACCGCGTGCTTGATCCGCGTACACTGAAGCAGCTTGCATAAACCACGCGGCCTAGCTTTGCTCGCTTGCGGAGCACAGTCCCTTTCTTTGTCCCGCTGGCGCTGCCCTTTTTTAACACAAAAGATTTTATGCCGGGATACACCAAGGTCTCACTGACGTCATATCCTTCACGGAAATGGCATCGCCAGAAAAAGTTCTGTTGACGCGGTTGCGCCCGGATAAGAGCCTACACTGTAAACGCAAACTGGCCGGAAATGGAGTTTTAATCAAGTAATGTGCCCTGAAAAGTACCTATAGCAAAAAATGTACTCCCTAGGCATGATCTAAAGAAGTGGACGAACCTCCACGGTAGTACCGTTGCCCATCCGGGTAGCAAAAGGGAGGATTTAGAACGACTTAACACCATTTGTGAGATGGCGTTCGGTTCCTTGTATACTACCACGTCCACAATAAACGCCCTATCGAGGTAATCATCTCAAGCGGGCGGTCGCCATGTTAGTCTTCTGTTGTCTCCGTGCACCAGCACTTCAACCGTGGCCTAATGCTAATTAGAACGAGTAAGCAGGACGCAACGGTTGCACGCAGCTACAAAACCAATACCGTACGTATACCCGTATAGATGCTTCAACCAGCGCGATCACAGGCAGAGAGCGCGGCCGTGTTGTCTCAATCTGTTTATTTTGGCGATAGGTGGTGTCAAACTCTGCTGCTAACGAAGAGGCAGTTCTCGCCGTTGCAAACAATTGCAACGTTCATCTGCTTCGCTTGCTTGCGAATACATAGACGATTTAAATTCCCGTGCCAGCGCGCCAACGCACCCGACTGCAGCGACTCAACTTGCCCTGGCGGCACGACTGGCTGCCCGGATGTATACAACCTCTGTGTCTGTGCTATCAACGCAGCGCGGCCGGTGACTCGGCGCGGCCGGAGCTTCAAGCCTCGCCTTGGGCCGTCGTTTTTTCATATTTGTGAAGGACTAGTAGTGCCATTTGGTGGAAAGATTTTCATGTGCCCCTGTCACACGAGGAACGGCCGCAAACAGCATTTGGATACGGCGACAGGTGTGGACAGCTCGCTGGTAAGTGGTCTTTCATCAGTCGATGCGTTTGTCAAACGTTTGGATAGGGTTAACAGCGAAGTACCCGGGTACCCGTGCCGCTCACCGCTCGTACGCGCACGGGCAAAGAAAAAAGCGCACACTCGTATTATTTTACTTGTTTGTGGGTTTTGGGGTATGCGTTCGCATTCTTTTGTAGGCTGGTTTGTAACAGGGCATTCGAGGTAAAATCGTTTGTCGCGCGCGGCGTCGTTTCAAAGCAACGTGACGGTTACTTCGTGCTGGCGAAAATCAGCGCAGTCAGACGGAAGCGGTAAGGAAGGTAGAGAGGTCGGGGAAGAGGGCGCTAATATATAAAAGAAAGCGTAATGCAAGACGAGAAATATAACACAACCCGCCTGCATTTCTCCGAACTTCAGGACAGAGCCGCACACGGGTACGTTGTCACAAACTCGAGCGTACGACGTCTAAAAGTACCGTATATTTTTTTTTTCATTTTTCAACGTGACCTGAGCCACTTATCTTCTCATTGCCGCGCATGCAGACCTGATTGTGTCCCTGTGTTTGAGCGCACAGCCATCCTTTTGCGACATAAGAACCAGCAAACGCGAGAAATTGTAGAAGCCAGCCACATCAGAAAAGCTGGTTCCGAATGTGTCAGTCATCCCTCTATCGCCCTGCTTAATCGAGAAGTCGCATATTTAGACGCACATTGAGCGCTATTTCGGTGCTTCTGGGAATGCGTGTTGGGGGTGGGAGGGGGGTCTTAATCCATGTATGATGCGGTTATCTTTGCTGATTTTTCGCCTTTCGTGCGCCTCAAAGTTCGTTTTGTGGTTTTGTTGTTACGGTTTTTTAGTATTTTCGGCTGAGTGCGCCGAGAACTGTGACGCATTGGGGGCGCGGCAATTGGGCGCTTGGGCATATAAAGCTTTGAATTGTGCAATAATAATTTAGTTGCGAGTGTGCGCTTGTGCCGTCTTCATGTGTTCTTGTCCTCGTTAATTTGCGCGCAGTTTATTTTTCGCAATGCATAATTACCAACTCGCCCAACTCGCAACCCTTTTACAGATCCTATACTCCGTAAAAATGAGTTGCCTGTCCTTTTAGGTACGGCAAAATCTCGCGCAGCGCATCATTCTGCCAGGGGGCCATGTCCTAATGTCAATGCACACACTATGAAAGCAGCTTGCACTTAATGCGTCACATTGTCTGCTGATAAGCATTTTAGATTCGCCCCTCTCATAATCATTCACTTCGTGGAGATGGCGAGATTTTCTTTCATAGCTTGTTGTCACTGCAGTAATTAATAGCAGAATCAGTCCTACAAATCACAGAAACGGTTCGTTTCACGTTACACACTAACACACTTTGCACCACACGGAGGAACAATCGGTTGCAGTGATGAGGCATAAGGGTAACTTGTTGTTAAAGGGTCATTGAAGACAACCAGCAAGTTGATTTCAAACGGAAGTCGGACCTCCGCATAGCCATTTCAGCATTGATTTAGTGCCAAGATGCCTTAAGTGCTGAGAAATCGCTGTTCAACTGCTCATCAAGCGTGACGCAAACACGACTGCAGTCGCTGTTTGCATCAGGATAAACCGGAAGCAAGTGAAGCAGCGGTGATTAATAGCAGTATACAAGCAACTGAATACAACATTACCACGTACCAAGCAGTTTGGTCAGTTCCGGTCAAATTGCTCATGCTTCCCCAAACTCCCCTGTCATTTGCCGTTCGAGACCACTAAGCAAAATGTTTCTCCATTGGACCTGTGATCAGTATTTACGCTTCACTGAAGAAGAACATTGGCCTTTTGAGGCCTCGCAAGTTTTGGCGTCGAACGATTTTCTCATGCGTAGCTCGCATGCTCCCTTGGAAAGCGGTACTGCCACCCCAAGTATGGACGAGTAGCACCATCCAGCGGCAGCCAAGAAAGAAGTTGTGCGCGTCAGGCCACTTAAGCCCTTCCGGTGAAAACGTGTTTTTGCTAGTTTAAACCTTATTTAAAAAAAAATGCCAGGTGTAAGAGGGGTATAATAATGTTCCCCGTGAGCTAATCTATCAACCTAGAGAGACTTGCATTTTAACTTCACTGTCATTTAAAGTTGTGCTCGAGTATATTGTGCGGAAGTAGTATCTTTTTTATTGCTGCAAAAGCCACGATGGTTAATGTACTGGCACTTGGTTTTATGAAGCCTTTGCATTCCTAATTTAAGTACTGAAATTCGCAGGGAACCTGGCATAACAATTTTATTACTGTGCCGAATTATTAAGTTCGTTTAACCATAGTGTCTGTTTTGAATTTTACATGTGGGGCATTTTTTTTCTTTTTTTGCTTTTTCAGGTAGATGTTCCTTTGACTCCCTACCTGCATTCCGCGAAAGGGGAAATTAGCCTCCGCATCGATGGCCAGAGTGTCTTGACTGCATCATCTTTACTGGGAGGACTGTGTAGTCTGTTTGCATCGTTCTGGGTTTTCAACATTCAATATCCCAAGAAGGCACACAGAGCTCTAACGTTTGTGGAACATGCCTTTTTGGACCTTGCCAGCACCAAACCACGTGTGAAGGATTTAGAACTAATTAACTTTTATCGCATCAATATCCCTCACCAATATTTTCTTTGTTTTCAATCCTGTAATCATTGGATAGTAGTTTAAAGAATTTCGTATTATGTTTCTGACGTTTTCTTTTTTTTTACTGAACAGGGGATATTTGATGGGCCCTTCTGTATGCTGATAATACAGCTATCTTTTAGTGAAGCAATAATATTAACCAACTAATATAACTTGAAACAATTATCTAAATAATGTTGGCAACTGGTGCCAAATGAATCAACTCAAAATTATCGGAAAAACACGAATTACATGGCTTTTTCTTCTCACTCTGAAGAAGCTGTCGCGATACCACCCATTCTGTTCTATATCCTTGCAATTAACCCCTCAGACTGGGTCACTTTTCTTGGCGCATTTGTGTCTTTATCAAAACGCACTGGTATTTTCCGCAGCATATTTCTCGTTCTTTATATTACTCATTTATCCATAGCCATCTCATTGCTGTCTGTCTCCTACATCATTTATCTCTTGTGCCTTTACCATCTACAAAATGCTCGTTACCTTTCAATATCAAATCGTTACACAGCTCTCGCACATTTCACCACCAATTGAAAAAAATTTTTGTTGTTGTAAACCACTGCAATCATTTTTTTTCACTTTGTGTACTGAGTACTGGTGCGTACTGATAAGTACTCACGCGTTCTCAATCCTCTAGTATTATATAATGATGTCACTTACCATGCCGTTGTGTTTGTGCCTATATGTTTTTCGCGTATTTCCAGTTCTTGTAGTAATATTAATTCTACGGTTTGTTCAACTAGCACACAGATCGCTCATTTCACCACCAACTGAAATTTTTTGTTGTTGTAAACCACTGCAACCATTTTTTTCACTTTGTTTACTGAATACTGATGCGTACTGATAAGTACTCACGCGTTCTCAATCCTCTAGTATTATATAATGATGTCACTTACCATGCCGTTGTGTTTGTGCCTATATGTTTTTCGCGTATTTCCAGTTCTTGTAGTAATATTGTTTCTACAGTTTGTTCAACTAGCACACAGATCGCTCATTTCACCACCAACTGAAATTTTTTGTTGTTGTAAACCACTGCAACCATTTTTTTCACTTTGTTTACTGAATACTGATGCGTACTGATAAGTACTCACGCGTTCTCAATCCTCTAGTATTATATAATGATGTCACTTACCATGCCGTTGTGTTTGTGCCTATATGTTTTTCGCGTATTTCCAGTTCTTGTAGTAATATTGTTTCTACAGTTTGTTCAACTAGCACACAGATCGCTCATTTCACCACCAACTGAAATTTTTTGTTGTTGTAAACCACTGCAACCATTTTTTTCACTTTGTGTACTGAGTGCTGATGCGTTCTGATAAGTTCTGATAAGTACTGACGCGTTCTTGATCCGCTATTATTATATAATGATTTCACTTACCATGTGGTTGTGTTTGCGCCTATCTTTGTTTTTCGCGTATTTCCAGTTCTTGTAGTAATATTAATTCTACGGTTTGTTCAACTAGCATTCTATTGCTGTCTTCCATTCCTAACTGGCGTGTTTTTAGCAATTTACCATTTTTGCTTTCTTATAGGAGGTCGCCCTAAGTTTTTATTTCGGAGCCTCCTTGTGTACACCATGTACCATGTAAACTTGTATGCGAAAGTTCGTTTAAAATAAACCTGAAACCGAGCAAAACCGTGTGAAATCAGTACTCCCGCAGGGAACTAGAAACTCTCCCTTGTGGCCTTGAAAAAACTCCTTTCGGAAGGCCTACAAAACCGCCCCAGCTTTGCAAAACTCCATTCAAAAGAAATATATGCTTCCCTTGAACCTCCTAAAAACTCCCCTCGCGAGGCCTACAAAACGTAAAACTCCATGCAAAAGAAGTAAATGCTTCCCTTGAACCTCCTCAAAACGCCCCTAAAATAACATAAGTACTTCCCAAGGGAGCCATAATAAGCTCCTATTCAACCGCCTAAAAAGTCCATAAACATCACTTAAAAACGCCTTGAGGAAGTAAAGAATACTCCATTTTGATCTCCTTAAATTCTCCCTAACATTTCTTAACACTCCCTAACTACCTCCTTTCTATCACCTAAAAACACCCTGTTTTGAGGAGGTAAACAAAACCTCCCTGTTCCATGTAGTAAAAAAACTCCTACAAGGAGGATCACTAGAGGACAGGCGAAAAAGAACCTCTAGGGAGTATATGGGTGGAAAAAAAGTTTAGAGTGTACAAACTCTCTCGCTGCAACGGGAGGTACGAAGCGCTGTGTCAAACGCGCTATGAACTTCTTTTTTTTCATTTATGGAACTCATGTCCAAGGAGGTCTGCCAACGCACCTTACATTCTTCCTTATGACCTTCATTGAGATGGCGCTGCCATCTAGGAAAGGCGAGGCGATGTAGTGCATCATGACGCTAATGAGCGCCGACAGTTGGTGCCTCAATGCCAGCACCTAAGTGTGCAGAAAACGTGCGTGAATTGAAGCATCCCAGCAGCGTAATCTGAGTCGCCATCTACTGCTTCCTGTGTGAAGGCCCCGTGTCAGAAAACTGTTGCTTTAAGCGCCACTGTAAGGCAAGGACACCGACGGCCGAATGTAGCGCTCGGGACTGCTTTGGTACGACGGGAGACACGCCAGTGGGAAGCGGAACGCGTTCAGGAATTCACGCTCCAAGGTACGAACTCTGCCTCTCGCTTTCCAGAAGCTTAGCTCGTCGCAACGTTACCGTCTGCCGTACACGCCACGGAGCAGGCCCGAAGTGGTCGCACCTCTACCGAAGCAACTCGGCATCATGACGTCGCTCGCGAACCACATCCGCAAGATATGCTCATTTCGCTGCTGCGGACCATGTGCACCAAACGATTCGCTGACAATCCGTTTGGTTTTGTTCGCATGGTCTGCGAGCGCCTGCGGTTTTGGTCGGATTTGCGCATTGCTTCGGCGCGTGTAATCCAGCGTTTAATGTTGATGCGTCTAACGGTGCCATACCAACGAAATACAAATAGTGATATGGAAGCTCATATCGATGCACAATCAACATTTAACGGCTCGTGTGAAGGCACATTTCACTTTCCTGTTGTACCGATTGCTATGAAAGAGGAATCATCCACATAATTTATTATGCCCCTGAAATTTGTTAGGAGGACCTATACCTGAGAATTGGCGGTGGAGGTTCGAATAGCAGAGGTAGTTTTTCATTCCCCGAGAGTTTGGTGTGACCAGGCTACTTTGGCGACATTAGCTTGCGATGTTATTGCACATTCATGTCTTGTGGCTACCTCGACAGCGCTGTCGGTGACATAATCGTCGGTGAACAGAAGTGTCAGCGAACAGAATCACCGGATCGCAAATGCAGAAGGAGAGAAAGCGAAAAAAAAAACAAAAACGCTCGCTTCGTTTTTGGTTGCGCTATGCGAAGTACGTATACTTGTTAAGGGTAGCCTGCACCTTAGGCAACAAATTTGCATCAATCTAAACCTTTGACAACTCTTAATTTCCTTAGCTTGAGGGCATATCGCAAGACTTTCGCTTTGGACTTTAGGTTGAGAACTTCGACTATAAATACTCATTTGTAACCAAGCTAGGCACCGTTTACCGACGTGACGGCCTTCGATGTCACCTTCTTGTACCTCAACGGGAGTGGAAAAGATTTCTTTGTACCTATTTGTTTTGATTCCTCGTTTTTCTCCTCGTCGATATCAGGAAGGCCGATGATTATTACGCTGTTTTTCCTCATGCTGATATTGATGTCCTTCACTGCATAAGCAAGTTCTTCCGTTACTTTTCTTATACTTGATTTTGCTTCAAGTACAGAGTCACCTACGTGTTCGCAATTACACTCAATTTGCGCAGTCTTTGTGAATTCTCTCTCAATTTCATAAATTTGGATTATGCTGCTGGCCAGGGTAGCTGTTGTTTCGTCATGAAGTTCTTCCATGAAGACTGGAACATCGTCGGTCTTAGGACCGGCGTTTCGCTTCCACGTCGCCTGCGGAGAGTAGAAGTAGCGAAGGCGTAGGCTTACCAGCAAAATACAGTAAAACCCATTTATAGCGAACTGCAATATGCACCGCGATTAGTTCGATATATCCAATAGTTCGATATAGCCGAACCCGCCTATAACGAGCTTATTGTTACGAGTTCGCAATCCGCGGGAGCCTCCTGCCCCCTCCCCAACTCCGCCATCCGCGTATGCAGAAACGAACACAGTACAGTAGCCATTACCAGACCAAAATAATCCATTTATTGCAAGTATAAAAGCTACTTTCCGCCTTAACTGCCCACGTTCTAAAAAAAAAAAAAAACGGTGATTTTTGTTCTCACTTTCGTTTTGGCGGCTTCAACTAGCATAGCAATCTCTACACGAAACATTGTTGGCACCCGTTCGAGTCCGTGTCCTCAAAAATCTAAGAAGCATTGGCGGAGCACATCGACTGCCGAAAGCGCTTCATTATAAGCGTCGGACGGATTTCACTGGCGACATCATCGGGAACGTTGGCGAACTCTTCCCACAGTTCACCGATGCTGCTGTCTTGGTCCGCATTCACCTACTGGGCGGGTTCCGTCGCGAGTCCCGAGCATCAGAAACAGTTACGGAAAGTATTGGGCGTCACGTCGCTCCGTCCGAGGCGAAATGTTTCAGTCGCGGCTCTTGCTCCGTGGCCAATCCACATCTCAATCGCCGCTCCGAGATCATGCATTTCGGCGGCCATTCTAGGGGCCCACAGTTCGATATATCGGATGTGAACTTCGTTATAAGGAATATGTTTCCCATGTATTTCCGTAACTGAATTATTTTTGTTCGATATATAGCATAATTCGCTCTATCCGGGTTCGTTATAGCCGGGTTTGACTTAGAAGGTCTAGGGCTAACAGCGCTGAGCAGATTGTGTGCTCGCAGCAAAAGACAAATGACCCGATCCGGGGCGGTACGCAGACACGCCCAACCCAAAGCACGCCTCTGGTTACAAAACACAACAAAGAGCTATTGGGAACCAGGCACCAACAGTATGCATGAGATACAGTTCAAAAACGAGGCAAGGCTTACCCACCACGACCACAACCTGTACTTAGACATGAATGCGGGTGGCCGCGAATCCCAAGCAAGAGCTGTAGAAAGCTTTTTACGTACTATCTCCTGGCGCTACTTTTGTTGCGACGTTAGCGGGAGAAGAACGTTTTTGAATCATGAAGGCGGCACAAAGGATGAAGCACGGTGCCAATCTTTGGTGATGTTGATCGGACAGTTAGCAAGCGGCGGCACGGGGAAGGTATTTAGAGCAAAGAGAACCGAAACGTAGCCATGGAGGCCACGATTCCTATTTAGTACTAGTGCACACATGGTACTGTTTTTCACTGAAGCGTATCTAACTCCGTGGATTGCCTTTCTGTTCTCATACCGCAGGGCCAGTACAACGTACGCGGGTGACGTGACGCTTGTATCAGCGCCCCTCATGTACATCGCCGGGTTCCTGTCTATCACGTTAGGGGTGCTGCTGGGTCAGTTTGTGGTCATGATGTCGCCAAAAGCAGACGTGCACCGCTTCAGAGAGCTCATCACCAAGTACAAGGTAACAGGCTCCACTAAGCACAATATTGGAGAGAGTTGGAGCAGTGTAATGTAGGGCCTCTGTGTCTGAGATCATCCTTGGTAGCACTTTCCTGGTTGAAATCGGCCGTTTCCTTGATAAACTTAAGGGTACCATGTCTTCAGCGTACATTTCCAAAGCCATATTGTGCCTGATTCTGTTCTCTATAGCAAAATCCTGATGCAATGCACCCCTGGAATATAAAACTGCACCTTTATCACAGTCCTGTTGATTCTCTCACTGGCATCACATATTTTCAGATGATACGTGGCAGATGAGGTTGTATAAAAGAACACATACCAAGAAGAAACACGCTGTTACCCCTGGGTACATGTCTCTGTTTCAGTTCACTACCTTATGGGCGTGGTTCCCTTTAAGGAATTGCGAGCAAATTGCCCACCACTTCACTGTCGTTGGCATTAGCAGCATTGTCGAATTTCGCACGAGGGCCCGCTGGAGTCTTTTTGCAGGTAGTTCCGATGTGGCACGCTGTTTTGAATGAAATAAAATTACAGAAGCCTCGTTAGGTTGGGTAAGATTTTATTAGGTTAGGTTTAAATTAGTTTTAGATTGGGTTTAGTTTAGGGTACGTTTGCTTTATGTTTGCTTAGGCTACGTCTGGTTGAAACAGTCTTTCTAGGTAGATAACGCGATGGAACAACCTGCAAACCGACTTCATTAGTCGCAACACCCGAAGGAACCATCAAGCGCTCTTCTTGCGACCTCATCCTAATCATTTACCACACACTTCTTGTCTCTAACTTGTACGACTCACAGACAAAGGTATGAAGGCTAGGTTCATGGGCCTTCGGAAAGTCTGCTTGCAGGCCGTGCCGTGGCATCACCTACCAAAAAAGGCTGTTTCAGCGTAACGACCCCTAACCAGAGGAAACTCAAACCCAAGCTAGGCTAGCCTAACCCAATGTAACAGAAACGTAAACTCAACCTAATCTCATCTGAACCAACCTTCCGCAAGCGCGAGATTCATACGGACCCTGAGATTACCCGTAATAGTGTAATAATTCCAGTAAAAGTGGAGCACACTGATCTTAAGCCACACATCAGACAACAGCTTCGCAAAACATAGCAAACAGCCTGGAGTCAACAAACAGACACCAATCTACATTAAATAAAACCACACTTGCGACGATTTTGCACTGAATGCGCCACACGTACACGGAAGTCGTCTTAGCCAGATTACCAATAGACCACACGCAAGAAACACATTCGCATGTGCTCACAGGCTCTTGAAGACCCCTCTATAGCAGTTGTAGAGATGGCCTAACCGTAATCCAGATCGTAATTCAGTGCATGGAACCCGACACATCATGGCGGAAATACTTTCCACAACTGTACAGACAACACATAGTACTATACCCATCACACTTCTGAGGAGTCGAGCCCATAATATATAGTATCGCTCCTTAAATTTTGAACCAATGTAATAGATGTAACATAACCGTCCTGATGTTATACACATGTTATCTTATCAATAAAACGTTCAATTTTATTTCATCATTCAGCGGTTATATTTAACAGCCGAGTGATATAATCGTCTTGTTGTACAGCGCTTCAAACAAAAACGGCGCTTAAGACGGCACAGAAAGAAGGAGACTACACGCACACAATTCTGTTTGAAGTATGATCCAACGAGCCAAACACTTCCCTTGTACAGTGCTCTTTGCCGATCACCTACTTTGTGCCATGAAACGTAAAACCATCATCATCGTCGTCATCACATCAGACAGAACCTAACTAGAATACAATAAATAACAAGCTAATCCTGCGGATGATGATGTGACGGCTGGCTAGTTTGACGGACGTCGATAGATTGACTGTGGGATTTAAGTCAACGAAGCTAACCCTGGGGTATGGGGCTCGCGTAATGGAGGGTTCGTGATTAATTTTACCGTATAGGGATTTATCATAAAAGCAGACACCGCGACCGGTATCGAACTCGCGTCCTTGGGCTCAGCACCCAACACCTTGGCCACTGAACCACCGCGGCGGGTAGTGTCACGGCTGTCACTGACGCGAAAAAAGGTGGTACCCGGTGTTTTTTCTGTGGTGTGGGAAGTGCCACGGGTGAGGTGGGTTGTGATCGCAAGGACTCGCAATGGCTGTGCGCAGTCATCAGTTCGAAGGAGATTGACTGGTGCTAGGCAAGGGGGGTGCATTGTGGTGCTTCCCTGAGCACCCTTTGTAACGTACAGTGCGTGCGTCATGTTCAGCTAATGCAGGCGAAGTTTTCATTCATCGCTGATACTTATTCTGGCTCGAAATACAAGCTTAGCCAATGTTTTGTGTTTTCAGGGCTGGTATTATTTAGCGAGGTTTCATAGGATACGATAGGTGAATTACTAACGTTAGTGATTAACCATAAATTCACACTGTTGGCAGACTTCACACACTTCCTCCAATTTGTAACGGAGAGCTACCGAGGAAATAAATCAGGTGTGAGATTTAGCACTGGTTCAGAGTAGGTTTATTTGGTAGGCGAAACATGGATAAGAAAAAAAAATTGATATCGCCCTGAAATGCAGCCGTGCAGCTACAAAGGAAAGCTGTACAGCAGCTTCCTGAGAAACTTCGCCGTTGAAAAGTGTGTCCTGGCCAAGGGTTCAATACCGGGAACACAGCCTATCTCGGCCAATCCCCCTACCTACCCATCTAACTAGGAAGCTAGACGTTTGTAGAGCGGGAGTGACTTTGTAAAGGGAAGCTACCTTTAGTACTAAAGAGTACGTTATACCAGAGTCCTTCAATTCTTTACTGGTCGCGAAACTGCTCCGTAGCTCCATGGGAGAGCTTCATATGCTGCGTTTGGCCGCCGTATGCTGCGTTTGGCCGCCGCGCGGTGGCGCCACCATCTCACTGAGGTCACTCCGCGGGCGGCGTTGCCCTGGCTCGAACGGCGGAGACGCGGCGAGTTGTGTTTGTTGTGTGCCCGAAAAAAAAATGTAGCGTGCATCTCGTGCTGTTGTGATGCGACTTAAGTAGTGCAATGACGATGCCGAACACGTGTTGCGTCCCAGGATGTCGTTCCTTGTACAACGATACAACAGAAAGTGCTTTCTTGTTCTGTTAACCGAGCGACGGGGAGCTGCGTGAGAAATGGAGGCGCGCCATTCTAAGGCAAGAAACGGGAGATTTCAGCTTCGATTATATGTGTCTGGCAGTGTTTGGGAATGCACTGTGTGTGAGTGAAAAAACGCAATGTACCCTGGACCTGGAATTGTACAAGGCTAACTTAAAGATGGATTTTCGTCAGATCAGTCAGGTAGTAGCGGTGCTTCATTACCTGTTTGCAAACTTGTAGTACCTTGCGCACAGGCTCGCATGTAAAAAAACGCTTTGGGACGTCCTTGTGCTTTTACTTTTCATATTTCCGCGAATTATCCCTTAGGGTCCGTTTTGCTTGTTTTGTAACCGCGCGTGGCCGCTTCCTGTTTTCTTATCTGGCGTTTCAACCGTGGAGCGCCTGTTTGCTTTTTTTATCGTACGTCCCGTCGGACAATATTGTTTGATATAGAAAGGGTGTCACCTTGTCGTTAACTTCATTTTTGGTTTCTTCGACAATGTTCTCGATCCTATTTCTATATATCTGAAATTAATAACATTCTGAGAGTGATGCATGCATAGAAAACGCAGCGCAACTCACTTTATCGACGTTCATCTGTGCACGTCACAGTGCGGACTGCTCCTTCGACGTTTGTGTTTCATTCTAGTCTTTCGTAGAGCAGGAGGTCGCTTTAATAAACTTCGTTCAGGAAAGGTTTGCGTCCTGCTTGGCTACGTGGCAATATTCTGTTTCCTCCGTGTGCTGCACATCGCAGCGCAAAAAAATAATTTTTTTACGCTGAACCACGCTCTTATGTCTCCCTTCATAATACTGAATTTTTTTTGTTGCGTGTGATAAAATCAGTCTTATTGTTCTTTTTTCGCTGCCTTTTTTTGCAAGGATTGCAAAGCGTGGAAGAGGAAAAACACACGGTGTAACATATATCTATTCGTGCTTTGATCCTTCGCGTTTTCGCAGCGTTTTTAGATGTTATTACGTATGCACCCACTCATCGAAACAACACTATTGGGCTATATCTTTTAGCGTTATGTGCATTCTAGAGCAATCCACGCATTCAATAACCGTAGTCTGAACGACCTGTACTTCTTTATTTATTTATTCATTTACCCTCAGGGCCGGAAGGCATCACAGAGGGGAGTGGTTACAATCTACAATACAAACACAATAAAAAAGCAGTCAGTTACAATACAAACGCAAATAAAGCAATCAGTTTGTTATATAAAGATACATTCAGTTCAAGTAAATAAACAATGCAGGTAAATAACAAAAGCAGTCAGGTATAATACAAACGCCAATGAAGCAATCAGTTTGTTATGTAAAGATTAATTCACCTTATTATACAATGTTAGAAAGGGAATCGTGAAAAAATGGTTATCAGTAAGCGATACAACTTCTGCAGGAAGGTGGTTCCAGTCCCGTGATATACGGGGTATAAATGATTGCGCGAACGTTCTCGTAAGACATCAATTGAGACCTACTCTGTGAGCGTGATCAATGCGATGGGAAAGGTATGACGGAGAGGGAATTATTTTTGGCGTAGCTGATTATGATGGTATAGTTTGTGAAATAAGCTGAGGCGAGAAATTTTACGACGAGTCTGTAGTAACGGCAGGACAAGACTGGACTTCATTGTAGTTATGCTGGCTGTACGGTTGTAATTGGAAAGAATGAAGCGTGCAGAGGTATTCTGGACCATTTCAAGACGGTAGGTTAGTTTATCGTGACTGGGGTCCCATACTGATGAAGCATATTCTAATTTAGAGCGCACTAATGTTTTATACAGTAGTAGTTTTAATAAAAATGGTGCGTTATGGAAGTTCTTACGCAAGTAGCCCAGCATTCTGTTAGCGTTATTAGCAACATATTCCACGTGAGCATCCCACGCTAGGTTAAAAGTAATATGGACACCTAAGTATTTGTAAGAGTCAACGGATTGGAAGCATACGTTATTGAGGTAGTAGGAACATCGAGTTACGTTAATCCTAGAAACATGCATGACTTTACATTTATTTGTATTCAGTTCCATTATCCAGGTATTACACCAGTTAGTAATACAGAGAGATCAGATTGAAGTATTCGACTATCATTTTCACTGGTTATTTCCCGAAATATAACACAGTCATCTGCGAAAAGGTGTAAATTAGAAGTCACGGCATTATGAAGGTCGTTAATATAGATAAGAAATAAAAGTGGACCAATGACGGATCCTTGGGGTACACCAGAATCTAAATTACTTAGTTGGGAGTTATGGCCGTTAGCTGAAACAAATTGGGTACGATTAGTTATAAAATACTCAATCCATCTAAGGACATTCCGATCTATGTATAGTTTTCCTAGTTTATGGAGTAGTAGTTTATGTTATACCTTATCGAATGCTTTTGAAAAATCCAGAAAAATACAGTCGGCGTGTGATGAGCGATCTAGGATTTGATGCAGCTTATGAGTTAGCAGTGCAAGTTGAGTTTCACATGAGTATGATTTGCGAAATCCATGTTATGCCGATGTGAAAAATGAGTTTGATTCTAGGAATTTTACGAAGTTGATGTAAATGACGTGTTCTAAAAGCTTGCAACAAGTACTCGTAAGAAAAATAGGACGGTAGTTAGCTGGATTAGACTTGTTCCCCGATTTGTAAACTGGAACCACCTTTTAGATTTTCCAGGATGTGGGAAGACTGGACGTATCTAATGATTGTTTAAACATTTTTGTTATTAGGATGGCGATGTAGGTGGACGTGTTTTTTAGTAATTCTGTGGTGATGTTGTCATAACCAGGAGAGGAATGATTACAAAGACCACTAATTAATTGATATATACCAGCTATGTCGAAAGGTATTTGAGGCATGATGGTGTAGTCATAGTGATTTGTCACAGGAAGGTAGTTGTGTTTTGCATCCGTAAAAATGTTAACAAATACCTCTCAAAATAGTAGCACTTTGATCTTCGTGGATCGGGTTATTTGACGGGTCAACCAAGCTAATTTTGTCAGAATATTACGGATTAATACTTCGCCAGAACTGTCTAGGGTTGTTTTTTAGCATGGCTGGTAGTGTATTGGTTAAAAAGTACAATTTGTTATCTTGGTTTCTTTCAGTTTTTTTATTGTATTGTCGATGGGCACGCAGCAGCCCGTGACTACGGAGGTATCGTATGTGTGGTATTTACAACTTTTGCTTTAAGAAAAGAAGCAATAGAGATTTAAAAATCCGTAAACATGACGGCGCAGCACTTGTGCCAGATTACGCAGAAGCCGTTGCCGTTCTCGGCCGAAGTCTACGGTAATTTACTTGGAAAAATAAAACCCCATTGAAGGCAGGTGATATTCACAATGAATGGGCTATTCATCGCTAACTATTACGAAAAAAAGCACACTTATTCAGTGAGCAGACACCAAAAGCAGCGAGCGTTTGCACTCCAAGAGCTGGCCAATATGCCACACGCGCCGCGGCTGGATGCCCTTCGTGCGGCGGTGGTGCCTGTAGTGGCGTCCGCGGTCCCTACATGAAACGAGCGCCGAAGTTTCGTGACCAGTAAAGCATTGGATGACTCTGGTTATAATTAAGGTTGTTCGTTGACGGGTTTTATATTTTAACATGAAAGTGTTTTATTCCGCGATACCCCAAGATTTCACTGACGTCATATCCGTCACGGAAGTGACGCCAGTACACCTTTGCCGAAGCAACCCACCAGCAGGACGTCGCTCGCTAAGCACACCCACAAGACAGCCGCCGACCCGCAAATCATGCTCGGCAACAGATTTCGCTGCACATTTCACTTTCCTGTTTTACTGATTCCTATGACAGACGAATCAACCACAGTTTTTTTACATAACTGGCACTGCTAGGATGTGGTGTCACCTCCACATTTCGCAGCCATAACAAGCTACAGCACCCGCGACAAGAAATTGCATGAACTGTTAGGCAGGCCTGTCGGCGAAAAGAGAACCCGAAACACGCGTACAGACATCTACGGAGCGCTATGTCTCGTACATTCCGGACGCACTTGCCACGTCTCTCCAGATGGCGGACTTTGACGTGGTCCCACACGTCCTAAAGGGTACTGCAGGTGATGCTTTCAAACTTTTTGTATAGAAGGATTGAATCTACTGTGAACACTATCCTAACAGAACACTGGAGAGTTGGACAAGCGGAAACACGCTGTATCGCCCCACAGTTTACTTGACAACCCAACATGGCTGCAACCTCATATTGCGACGATACTGCATCCTTGAGCCGTGCCGCAGCCATGGGGTCCGCCGCCTCGGGACGGGCTAATTCTCCGGCTACCCTGTCGGAACCAGCTCCCGTCTGCACAGCACCTTCGACATCACTCATTTAAGCGGTTGTCCGCCAAGATCATGCAAGCGATGTCATCCCAACCATTAGCTCCATGGCTCATCAGAGCACCCTCCAAGAATACCCTACCACGATCGATCGGTGCAACTTTGCCCACTGCCGATTTGATACAAGCTATCACGGAGAGCAGCCAAACCCTTACAAGGGCCAATCCACTTCTACTGCTGTCGATTTGGTCATGTTGTCCGGCAGTGCCGCAGCGCTTAACGTGCACACTGTGTGACGTCACCTGGGTACCACGTTGATAGGCCTTGTCGCTTTTGGCCGCGCCATCAGCAATGTGTGGGTGGCGACGCCCAGCTGCTCTATTTAGGCGGCGCTCTCTGTCACCCAAACGACGTAAGTTCCTTTCTCGTACACCTAAATGCCTTTGTCTCTATCGACAAGGGTGCCCTGTTAAGTCGGAAAACGGAATAATGCACCTCAAAGAGCTGACGCGTTATTAAAAACCCTGACCACAATTACTGTACTGAATTTCATCACTGAACGCAATTTACTTAACGTACTTATCAAAGGGTTGCGCTGCGCACCCCTATCGCAACCGGTGCCGAGACCTCCATCATGAGATCCAGCCTTCGCCGTCGTCTCGGCGAAGTCCTTATGACGGCCATGCCAAGTGGCCTGCGAGTCGCCGACGACAGCCCGTCTTTAGTTGCCTTAATTTTCCTTAATCTGTGAACTCGATTTATGGTGCTGGAATATCGTATCTATGATCTAATTGTGGCCTTGATACTGAGTCAGCAGGTGCCACTGTAATCAATTGCTTCATAGGACGCCTTGGTTTTATGTTCTGCTGAAGATCATTTTGCTCCGCTTTCCGTCAGAGAACATGTTCTTTTGCCACCACATCCGCCTACCCTGCATCTAGTTATCATGTAGCTATTTTATTTCCCACGGTGCCTGATTCGTCTCAATTTTTGTGGGGCAAATTTGCTTCAAAATATCACACTCCCTCACGCCGTCTTAACTATTCCCAAGAACTATAGACGAGCCTCCCTTTTCTAAACTCTGGTTGCTGCCATCAAGACACTCCTAAAGGAAAGGCGCTTCCAACGCTGTGCCCTTTGGAAGCCCATAGTGGATCTGCCATAGAGAGACCGTGCCTCCCCAATTCACCAACGCCGCAAAATGATCTCTACACACTCTTGAGATCTCGGACATGATTGTGCGCTATATTTAAGGGTAGATGCCGATGCTCCGCGCCGTCGTTTGACATTTTATATAGGTATTTTTGATTTACGCAGCTGCCCGCTGGGTAGAAAATCCGCTGTGGCACAACGCATAAACACACATTGGTGACGCAACACCTGTGCACCGACGTCCCTACCGCGGGCCGCATGCTCTATGCCATGTAATTCAGTAAGAGGTGGACGTAATGTTCAGTAAAGAAATTGTCCATATAAGGCACAATTTGGCACGTTGGGCTTCTGTGCAAATTACAGACAGTTTAACAAGATTGTGGAGAAGCCTTTGCGCATGATCGACGCCCGGACTCCCTGCTTGGTGCCCAGAATTTTTCATAGATCGACCTGCGGTAGGACTACTGGCTTATTGCTGAAGATGAACGAGACTGCAAAGGAATGGCATTGGGGCTCCCTTGGCGTTACTTGTTCCCGGCATAGGCCGGCAAAACAGAAGGACCTTAGTCAAGCTGAATCATAATTTTTTAGATGGGTAGCATCTCTTGCTCTCGGCTGTGTCACCCGTCGTCCGTCCATTCGCACCTCTCCCCCTACACTATAAAAAGAAATAATAGTTGTCGGTGCCCGGTTTCGATCCCACGACTCCCTGGCTGCAACGGCAGGTACGTGGCGCACTTCCCACTGCGCTACGAAACCGACACAGGAGCAAGTGCTACGAACGCGCCTTATGTCCTTGACTCATTAAAAATACGCCAAGAAGCTACTGATACAACGAAGGCACGCGAAGCTGAACGTCACCGGAAACGACGAACTGAAAACTTTACAGGAGGATGTAGAATTTTCCGTGAAAAAGCTGTGGCGGGAAGCGCCACGCGCCTTGCACCTCAACCAGAGAAGAGGACGAAGAGGGCGGGCAGCGGAGTAGGAGCGTGAGCACGCAATAAATAAAGACGAGAACCAGGAGGTGTTCGATCAGGTAATGCCGGTGTCGGTCTCTTCGCTGTCTCTACGTTTCTCTGTCTCTACATGGGGGTTCACACTACGTTCCAATTCGTGCTCCCATAAATGAGACAACATAACGGCAACACAATGGAACCTACACAGAACCCCTATGATGCTTCGCATCCTCCTCATGGTTCCCCGAGGGAAGATGGTGTAATTTCTTTCCCTTCATGCTGTACTGCGGTGGCATATAGTGCGTGCCAACGCGGCCCACTTTGGGAGAGATGTGAAAACGTGCAGTCAAAGCGATCCGGGCCTGCCGGTCGTGCAGAACGTTCAGCCGCAAGTTCAGGAATTCATGTGAGGGGTTACAACCATGTCTCCGACGAACAGAGAGGGGGCGCCAGCTGTGCCGTTTCCTTTTTCTTCAGCCTTGCACCACTAGTGCAAATTTTGCCAATTTTTTAACTAATAATTACATCGTGGAAGTCGTACCGTAGGACGCAGTGGCGACCTGGAATTCACATCACTTATGTTAGGCTGGTTTTAAGGGAATAAATGACGGTTTTACAAAGTGCCTACAGATCCAGTAGGTGAGGGTCCCTGCGTGAATGACTTCCATGGTCGTTAGATTGTGGGCTAAAATTTCTGTAGAAGACGAAAGTTCAAAGAGCTTCAGTAACATGGTGGAACGTGGTAGGTGTACAGGTATTACTACAGAAGTAACGTGGAGAGCGGTTGGGAGAGTACCCCGTTGAAATGGTTTCTGGAACGCACGCTTCGTTGATGACTGATACATTGATAAATATTTCACCAGGCCGACAAAGCGGGGGTATGGCTCCGAGGGGAGTGTCACTACACGGTTAGGGGAGGTGAGATTCGTGAACCCACCATGCGACACTCAAACGTATGAGTGAAAGAGTGAGAGAAAAGTTTGGTCGAACACTAAGAAAATGATCTTTTCGCTCCCGCCCAAGCACCAAAAGCGCTGATGTCTAATTTCTAGCCTTTTACCCGTATATATCAAATGCGACAATCCCGGGATTGTCTCGAAGACAAAGCCTGAAAGTGCGCTTCTGCACTCAACACTTTACCGGATTAGCCGGCTGTAGCAGCATGAGTGTGCCCCGCGAATGCCTCGAGTCACCCTCTCAAGAGAAACAGTTTTCCACCTCAGGCCAGGGGAATTTCCCCGTTGAAGGCAAGAAAATTTTTCACGTTCCGAGATATTTATAGGCGTGAGCCATTATTTAATGTTTGTAGCACCTGCATTTGTGCGAGAGGTAAGAAGTTTTCAGCCTCACACCAGCCCACTTTCGCTTGTGCAGCTTCTAGTCGAGCAAAGTCCGCTGTACGATCCCAAACTGGGCGGGTACGCATAACTTCTTCACTCAGCAATACGAATTTCTATGCACGTGGGTTTTTCAAGGCCTTGCTTGACTTCGGAAACATACGATGAATATATGTGCCTTGTTTATCTGCAAACACTGCACGCCAATATAATATCCACGTGTGTTTCATATTTGGCTGCTGGCACGCGCGATTGGCGGCGTATCGTGGACCATTCGTTTCCGCAATTTACGCTCTTTTCTTGCGACCCCCTCGCTATTTCTCGTTTCTTTCCGCACGTTTTTCGTAATAGCTTGCTATTTGAAAGTGCGCGTCATCATGAATGGATGATTTTTAATTATTTCTAGACGAACTCTATGCCCCAATTCCTAAAATCGTCGCTTAACCACGTTGTAGGCTCTTCTGCATTTTTTTGCGGGAGTGTAAGTCTTGTTTTGCAATAGAAAAGCGACAGAGTTTGAAGCACTTATGGATGCCTCGGGTTGCAATAATTGCTAACGGTCAATGTGTTTTCCGACTTTCCTATTCAACAAGAGCGACAGCAAGGACACAAGGCGCTAAAATGCGCACAGGAGTTATCGAAAGTATCTTTGAAAGAACGGAAAGATATATCTGTGTTCGACCATGCTTAAAATAAAAAAAAAATCCGACAGCAGAAATGGCAACGACAGCGTCGAGCTGGCTGCGGAATAGCAGCCATGGGAATGGTTATTGATTGTTTTCACCATAGAAAGTTTTTTGGTATAGTGTCCACGCAAAAATGCTTGATTAGACTGTGCAATTCATGATGCCTTCTTTTGTTAGCCTCCGACATGATTGTAATAACAGACGCTTAACTTCGAATCAACGGAGCGCAGTAGTCTGGTATAAACGAGATGCCTTTTTTTAAAACAGCCTTAAGTGCGCACCCGTATCTGCTGTGCTTGAAACTGGGTCCGGAGGTGCCACTGTGATCAATTGCAAAAGGTGCGCTGTGTGACACAATGACGTAAGACGAAGGAGAACAAAAAAACCAGACCAGGTGAAGCGCAAACTATTGCTCGTTGTCATAAGTGGACGGGTTTTACATAAATATAATAAATGAAACACAAAGAATTGGCTAGGTATGAGGAACTGCGCTGCAGATGTTGCCAGTGACTGCAGAAGGCGATAGTCTTCTGTTGTGTCTGCCGCGTAAATACTTCTTTTTCCTTCCCCTCCAACCTCACACGGTCTTTCCACGCCATCTGGCTCTTCTCGGGTTAAAGACAGTGAAAGTTTCCTGAAGTAAATTTAATGTTACCTTGTTTCATTGCCCCGCGCCCTCTACGGAAAAAAATTTTACTGTGACCATTCTTGCAATGAAGCACCGAGAAGCCCCCGCGAGCGCTCTTTGTATTTTTGGGACAAAACAATTTTTACAAAGCGTGTTTTTTATTTTTCTCTCGCTGAAATTCGCCAGACATGTATTTTTAGTTAAAAGGACGCGGAAAATTTCACTTACGTATTGTCGTTTTTCCAGACAATATGCCTCTTTTTTTGCTTAGCAATGTTGGGAAGTATGAACATTGCCACCCTAATTTGTAGGCAGGAAAAGTTATGCCTATATAAACGTCTTGTTCAAGAATGTTTTAAACTTGTTGCCGTGCTTCTAAATACAAAAATGCAGACAGACCAAAATTTTCGCATTCAATTAGCCCTAGAAAGACTATCGTCGTTGAAAATCTTAGTGATAAGACATATATGCCACATAATAACAGTGCTAGAAAGTTATTTCACGCGCCTAAATATGGATTAAGCAAATGCTAATGCCGTCTCCCTCCACACTTACGCCATTGTTAGTGCTTCAAATATTTCACGCATAAGCTTGTCTTGGAAGCGGAATAAGATTGCAGTATTACAAAATTCTTTGCGACAACCGCAATATATGGCATGCATTGCTGAATTTAAAAACTTCAGCGGATGTCTTAAAACGTCTTGTTTTGAATAATATTTTTTCTGCGTGTTTTGTGTGTCATAATCACACGTAATCTCTCATTTTATGGTAATGAATAGTTGATAGGTTGCGTTTCCCCTCGTCGCTTCTTCTTCTTGAGCGTCGTACGTCTTTGTGTCAAACACCATGGCTACACATTCAAAGGGAGCCTGCGACACTTTCGATAAATGCTTTCACTCTTTCCTTCGCGTCTCGAAGCACTGCAAAAGGTACAGTTATTGCCAGCACGTAGCGGCAGTGCGTGATTTGCTCTTCGCAGCAGCTACACCTTCCGCTTCCGCTTTGCTGTTGTGGCTTTCTTTTTAAAGTTGCTATCCAAAAGCATTCATTCCTGCAACTGAAGGAAAGCCAGCCAACAGCCACTACATAGCCTCAGTGCCGTAAATGGTGCCGTCGAGGAACGTCAAGACCGGGAAAGATAGGAAAATCTTTTGAGCGAGATTCCTAGTTTTCTGATTGGCATGGGGCAGGAACGTTTGGCTGAGGTACTGTGCGAACCCCAATTCTAAGTACTGCGTGTGTTGGGTAACTACGTTCTGCTAGCATTAATGATTTCAAAAAAGTAGAAATAAGTTTTGCAGGGTCCCTTTAAAGATGTTCAGAAACGAAATAGCCCACTTCCGACCTTTGAAGATGACTTTCGCTTATATTTGGCATGTTTAGTTTCTTGTGGCTGCGACAACACGCACTACTAATGCTATGTTACTTCCATCTAACTTTCATGGTAGGTGACGACAGTGGAGTTGCTACCAACGAGGCTAATGTCGCTGGCGACTGAGATGCTTCGCCTCGGGATCCGTCTACCAAGCATACGGGAGGTGGCAGTTGGTGGAGACGCGCTCTCCGAGGCCGCCTACTTAACGATCCTCTCTGCTTTCGACGGTGTGCAGCGTCGCGTAAACGGGTACGCCATGACCGAAGCCCTGGGCGTCGTTTGTGTGTCGTATGTCCATGGCACGAGGAGAATGGACATCGGATTTCCTGTTGCTTCGGCACAGGTCAAGGTATACGCAACGAAAATATTCTCGAAACTGATCCGATGAACTACGCTGTTGTTGTTGTTTATTGTTTATTGACAAAACAATGTTCAATAGCGGTCTTTCTTGGGGCCAAGGCCAGAGAAGGCACTGAAAGCCACCTGACTGGGCCTTTGACCTTAGACAGTACACACAGCAGACAACACGAGCGCGAGATACTTCAAACCACATTGCAAAATCTCGAAGGCTCAAAAAACACTATATCAAACATTAAATTGAATAAAATATCAAATCTTCAAACGTATAGCACATTATCAAGCGCATACCATAAACACACATTAAGAGTATATTTCTGTCATAGAGAAAAGAACGCAGTCAATATTTCCGTTATTTTTCTGTCCGTGCGGTAATTTGGTAGACTGCACGCAGAAAGAGGAATGCTGAGCTTGCAAACGGTGCAAACAATGTTGCGTTTTTGCTATTGGTTGATTGTTGGAACCAGAAGCTAGGAGTAAACACGAGATGGTAATTCGCGCGATGGCGTATAACAAGTAACCTTAGTTTTACTCTGGGACGTTGCATATGTGCACGCTGGTATATCAAGCAACTATTATACAAAAATTGAGCACTGGCCCCGCGCATGGCTGACAAGCCTTTGCAACGAGAATTTTATTGAACCTCCATCTAATATCGGCAGCGAACGAGGACGCGAACAAGCTAGCAAACAAGCCGTATTTGTAGCACGTGGAACAAAGATTCCAATCATTCATGGCCAATCTCCCGGTTTGGGTTACCTTGATAAGAGTCTAAGCATCCAATGAGGTGTCAGCAATTGCCCTACTCTCGCCAGATGCCGTGAACAGATCACTCTTCTGCGTCACATTCTGTCATTCTACTTTTTGCTTCTATTTATGGAAATTGCAGGCTTCAGGTCAGTCGCGAAACCACTTTGTTCACTTTGTGCGAGTCTGGGACACAAGCACAATTTTTCGGGCTTTTTCCTGTAGTGTTACGTATGAATCTTTTCGGTGTTAATATTGAGGGCTATCGTTTTTAGCACACCTTTTTAGGGACACGTGTCAGGCAACGTGAAGCTTTAAAATGAACCGTAACCTTAAATAGTCGTTCATCTCGTTTAGGCAGTACAATTTCATAACGAGAGGCAGATGAAAAATATTGCTATCGTGTATACAGGTTAAATTTTTTTTATTCCGACACGTTACTTGCAGGATGTCGGTATGAACGTCCAGGAAAGAGGCTCTCATATTGTGTGTTTTAACTCTGCATGAGTGATTTTATTCGTAATTGTTGGGAAGTTCTAAGCAAAAGGCTCACAATTTCAACAGTCTTACATGTTTAATGATATTCGCTGGTTGGCTATAATAAAATCTACTTTCATAAAAGTGTAACGTTTTATGAATCTGAATATCTTGATTGACATTCTGCTTAGACGTCTGTCAACTACGCGTTGTCCCACGTTATGAAACAGATATATATCCAGGAAGAGTAGCTGCAGGCAAGCCAATAAAAACCATATATTTTAAGGTTACATGCGTTATCCTCAAACTGCGCAATAAATAACTAGATCACATAAAAAACGACAGGGCCACTGGGGAGGGCTAAGCTTCGTTAGGGGACAGACGAAATTGAGACTTGTCTCTTCTACAACGCCGATAATCAATCACTCACGTTTTATGGAATGCGTAGCCACATCTTTTCTGCGCATGAAAAAAAAAGAGATGAAATAGCTGATTGGGCAGTGTCAGTGGTTACAGCTAAATATCCCGCTCCAAACACATTCACGACAACTTGCCGTCGTCAAAACTACATTCTAAATTGCGGCTGTATCTCCTGTGACTGTAATTCTTTTTTGCACATTTGCACTCCTATGAGTTGTGGGAAATTTCGCACCCTATTATCTGTTTTATAAAGTTTAGTAAATTCGTCAAAGAAAACCACTTTGAAACCTAAGCCCTGGCCTCTTGCGTTTGTTTGCGTTCGCGGTCATTGTTACTTTTAATACTTTTGTGCATGTCAGCCTTATTACCATCCCTATAGGACATTTTTCTCTTCGTCCTTCTTGTTTGCTCTTTTGTGTTCTTGTTCTCCTTCGGAATTTCTGCGCGTACCAGCAAAGTGGTATAATTATTTGCTTGCTCTTTTAGTCCCTTTTTCTAACAGCTACATATGTGATATCTGAAAAACACGCTTTAGTACTTTTGTAGCTAGCATCGCGCCGAGATGGCGGGGTTCGTAATAAAACACGAACAGAATATCGCGTTTTCGAAAATGTAGCTTAGCCAATGTTTGGCAGCATAGCGCTTTCTTTGTAGTGACTAGAAACGGGGCTTCTCCGCTAAAATATCGCGCTTGCAGGTTGTCGACGAAAAGACCCGGAAGCGCCTTGGTGCTAATCAGACGGGTGAAATATGCTTTCGCACATCTACCATGATGAAGGAATACTACAAGAAGCCGAAGGAGACGGCCGATCTATTTGACGAAGAAGGCTGGTGCAAGTCAGGTAAAAAACCCAAATTTATATTCTTGGTACGGGGTAGAAATGAACTATTTGGTCTATATACATGACAAATTGATATACAAATAATTGCAACTTTTTGAGAACAGTCTGCAGCCAAGGAATGTGATGCCGCTCCTGACAGTCTGATGGTGATGATGATGATCCTTTGTGAGTCGGCCTCTGAGCGACCTCTTCCTCTTCATTTTGGCTTGCCTTACGCGTCCCACGTTTGTGGCACGTACCCATGGAAGAAGTGCACGACGCATCGACCACCAGCTGGCGATCCAGTGCATTATGATGTTCCGGTGAAACGTTCCAATATGTCCATTACATGAACCCTTCCGGTGGGGTACACGCCCTCCTGGTTTGCTTTTGGAATCAGGCTCAGGAAACATCTGGCGACTAGGTGTAACGCGGCTTGAGATCGCCGACGTGGACGAGTGTAGATGCAGGGTCCCGGAACAGTGACGACAATTTTGTATGTGGCAGTTGTCACCTTACGTTTGATGCGGTATAGGCCCTTGAAACGAGGCACCAGATTCTCGAACAGTTCAGTGCGGCGGGAAGGGGTACTCAAAAGAACTAAAGAGCCTGGTGTAAAGTTGGCGGTGCAATCTTGCTGGTCCTAGCGGTGTCTTCAGAAGAGGCTAGAGCTGAGGTCTTGCTATGAGCAACCTGCTGGGCCGCAAAAGCTTGGGAAAAAGCAGCCAAGCATATTGTCACGAAGCCAAAGACGACGCACCTGTCTTGAAAAAAAAAAACGAGTTTATTGGAGCGAACTTGTGCTCCTCTAACAACTCAAAGAATACACTGGCGGTGAAACAGCAGTCAACTAGGTCACGCAGGTGGACTGGTGTCGGCGATTCGAATCCCGCGGCGTCTGCTCTGCAGGGTTTTATGTTTAGGCGCGAGTGTTTCTCGAACCTTCGATTTGTATCTAGAACACTGTAGATCAACGAAGATTATTCTAGGGTGTTCACGTTAGTTCGGAACGCTCTCCCTTCAGAAGTGATAACACATGCGGCACAGAAAGAAAGAACGGAACACGTGCCTCTCTTGGCAGGCAGACAACACCGATAACTCAGACCGGCGCAGGCGGGTGGCAAAAGCAAAACACAAATAAACAAACCAAATCCATGGGTCGCGCCTATATTAAGTAGCCAACGCTGCCGCATCATAAAGTACTGTATGTAATGTCACAGTGGGTTCATGGCCGTAGAGAAGAAATAATAGCCGGCAGAGTCATGGCCCGAAGAAATAGATTGGAACATAACATAATGCAAAGTAAGGTCTCGAACGCGATAATCCGCAGAAACGTACGCCGCGATGATGTCGGTGATGGTCTTGTTAAGGCAAGCCATTATTGCGAGGGCGGTAAGCGGTGGTTAGCTTCCGCTGCACATGGAAATGGCAAACGAGGTCGTCAAAATTCTGAGAAAAATTACCGCCCACGATCTCTGAGGACCTGACGGGGCGCACGATGGTGTGCGACGAAGTTATAGAGCAGAAAATCATCAACATCTATGGCACAACTTGTGGGTGAGAGTACACGTAATAGCGTAGCGGGTTCCGTAATCAGTCGCTGGAGCAAACATTTGGTTTTCCGAACGGCAGCGAGGAAAAGGACGGGTAGATTCAAAGTAAGACGAAAAAAGGATTCGTAAGGAATATATATTGCTCGGAAGAGTCCTTTTGAGGCTACGAAAGGGGTTTTCCAGCGCTGGTAGACGTCACATGCCATGATGCAGCGGCGGACTCATTGCTAAAGTCAAGGTATGTAAAACGCCTACACAGACGGTCATAAGTTCTAGCCATCTCAATGTGGCGAGCCATCGGCTTGTCGTGCAGGTGGTGGAGGATATCGGGCCGGAGATGCCCAGGAAGAGTAAGATGTTCATCAGGGTTATCTGCGTAAACGTTCCGGCGGAAGAGCGCGTCATCTCGGAGAAAAATTGTATTCGCAGTAGGGTCTGGCGACATGGTGGTGGGACGGTAAGTGATCGACCGTAATCATGGGTCGCAGCGGTGGAGGTCGCCGATGTGGAGAAAGTCACATAGGGCAAGGACACAAAAATTGAATTCATGGGAAGCTGTATTAGGTTGGTGGACTGGTCCACGTGGCAGGCAATCGGTGTTGCCGAGGAGTATGTCAGACTTGTAGGCCATAGAGTGGCCATATTGTTGAAGGCGTAAAACCCAGCGACCAAGATGGTCTGTGAAATCATCCCTTTCTGAAAGAAACTGTTGTCATTCCAACCTTTAATTTGGAGAAACACGTACCGAGAATTAAATCACGAAAGAAGACATAGAAACGCCCTATTGCGACTGCTTGTGTGTACGGAACAATTATAGCTGAAGCCACAAAGCAAAATTTAAGAAATCGAAAGCCCGCAGAATTGAGTACGGATTCATGGGCAAGTTTGTGCGGCGATTTTGACGAATTTATAGCGCAAAGAGCGAGGACAAGAAAGAGGACACACCACAGAGCACTACTTCCAACCAGTTTTATTTCACATACACGCACATATAAGTATCCACAGCCTACCCGCATCCACTTCCCACTCTCACCGCCAATGCTGACGTGTTGCAGCCATGCGCAGAAAAGTTTCCTCCTTATCTGACAAACTTAGTGACGGCACGCTCACACAGAACAACCCTGCTTTACTAATCAAATCTGCCTCTTTTATTTCTCCTACATTTTGTTCCTTGTGTTTCGAACGTACCGCACATTGCTCAAACCGAGGCACGCAGCTGCAGTCGTGGGAGAGAACAGACAAACGGCCATCCCTGCAATTGTTGACATTCCGTCTGTATTCACCCAACCGGTCGCTAAGACATCGGCCGGTTTGGCCTATATATCGTTTCCCGCACGAGAGGGGAACATAGTACACCACACCGACTGCTGATTCTACACAGGGCTTACTATGTCCTTTTACACACCTAACCGGTGCTTTACGGAAGGAGTTAGTCAATTTGCAAATTCGATTCAATTTGTTAGGTGCAGGGAAAACAACGTTTACGTTCATCCGATTGGCAACCTTTTTTCAGATGGTGAGATGTATTGTGCAAATATGGAATTACTGCAACTGTTTTCTTTAACCCTCCTCTAACCGGCCGTTTCCCTGTTCTACATTCTTGAGGTCACTCTCCGCTACCGATACTAGAGTGGCCGCCGTATACCCAACAGCGAGCAAGCGCTCCGTTTGCTCTTTGAAGCTACTCTGCAGGGAATGGTGGCACGATTTTTGAAGAGAATTCTTAAAACACAAGTTAACTATGCCTTTTTTTGTGAGCTTGGACCGAGCCAAATAAAAATGTAACAGGCCTTCTCTGCTCTCGGGTGATATGCCCAACATACATGTTGCTCAGAGAGCGTCAGTTTAATATCAAGGAACTGTAGCACCTTGTTGTCCGGAGAATTGAATGTAATAAACGTTATCTTGTTACGTTTTTCCCACAACAGGCTTTTGGGGCCCTGTTAAAATGCCGGAGAAAATTTTGTAAAAATGGCTTCTTTACATAAAGAAGAAAGACGAATTGTTCGCACCCTAGAAGAGATAAGTAGAAACAAGAAAATGGACAAGCAAAACACTGTCACCAAATATTTGCTGTCTTATTTGTGCTAATAGTGAGGATGATTGGGGTGCAAACGGGAAATAACAATAAAGATCACAAGAAGAAGGCCACTTGATAACGCAAAAGATTGCAAACAGCCGCGTAACGTACAAATATAGTTCCTCACCAGGCTACGAGTATGTATAGCAATGCAGATCATTTCATGAACCAAGCGTTGATTCTGCGTAACTGAACAATGCACAAACGTTCGCATAAATGTCGTAAAATATCAAGAAACCTCTATATCAAATCGCCCATGTGCCTGGAATTTTAAAGAAAATAAAATTGACACATCAGATAGAAGAAAATAACCGCATTGGTAAAAACCTGCAACGACAGGAAAGAATAGAACCAAGAACGGCAGGAAATAATAGAGGAACAAGGAGGCTCGTAGCCAAAGGGGATTAACCCTTGGGCTACAAGCCTCCACTTTGAGGAAAAAGATTACAGGAAAGTATTACAGGAAAAACATGGCTAGGTGGCACGCCTTGCTCCATCAAAAATAAAACGTGTCCACCACCAGCACATTCTCCCGAGAGCCTTTAACACTCTACCATACGACGTGCGGGTACCTCCACCCTCCTCCCCGTATCTCTTTTCCTGCGCTGGTCATGCGCAGTGGGCAGGCATTCTAGCCAGCCCGGACCTCAGCAATTAGCTTAACCTTGCCGAAAAGGCCATCCAGGCAGTAACCTTCCAGGAGATTCTGGACTAACAATACCTCCCTCCGTCATGGGCGGAAACACACTAACTGTTGATTTAATAAAGGTTACTCCAACTGCATCACGTGATATAGTCTCGTGACTCAAGGTCACCAAAAAGATTAAAGACATTTCAAACAAAGCCATTATCTGTAGCGCGCACCTACATTATGATGTGTGAAATTATGCTGGAGCCTCTCAAAAGCAGGAAGAGAATATGGGTCGCTAGGATTAAGTCATTCATACCCATGTTGCCGGAAAAGACAACGTTCGCGAAAAATAACATTTTACTTTCATATTTGTGCACACGTAAAACGTGATGCCCCTTTGGCTTGTCTTTTATTTGAAAGCACTGCTATGGTTTTTACCAGTTCAAGAAATGCCGTCCGCTGTGCTATTGGCTAGGTTGCACCAACGCACACGCTTTTTGGGGGGATATTTCCTTTTGCAGGAGATGCCGGCTACTACGACGAAGACGGCCGCTTGCATTTTGTGCAACGCATAAAACAAATAATTAAGTCTATGTGCCACTACGCGATTCCAGCAGAAATCGAGAACCTGCTGCTCAAGGAGCACAAGGAAGAGATCTCCGAAGTGGCCATCGTCGGACTGAGTAACCCTCAGAGCGGAGAAGCTCCAGCAGCAGCCGTCGTTCTGCGCGACCACGGTCGCAAAAGGGACGGCACAGACCTGGCCGACTTGGCCAAAAGAATGAAGTCAACGGTTGATGGTTAGTTCACTCCGCGAGTGCTCTGCAACGCGCCTAAAGACAGGCCCCGATAATAGCGAATAATGCACAGTAACGGGCGGTAGAAGAACGTTGTAGAGGAGGGCGTCTTTTTGGTTTTATGCCCTACTTGCTATTACAAACTGCCGCGTGTCCTCGCAGAATTAGAAATGTGCTGCTAGGCTTCGTCCCCGAATTCTATAATTGCCTATGCTGGAAACCAGGTTCACTCGTGCTTGGGAAGCCGCTGTAGCAACGCCAGCTGTTACCAGTTTACAGTTTTTGAATGCATACTTTGCATCACAGATTCTGTATCTACTGCGCGATACATATCCGAACATTTTTATGTCCAACGTATATGAGTCCGCGCTGTAGCTCAGAGTAGTATTAGTGGTATGAAACTTTAGTGAGCCTGATAAATTAGGAGTGGTTCCCTATTCCGGGAATACAAGTGATGACCGGGCGACCGACGCCCTAGATGCCAGTATGTTGCTGGACGTCCAGGTGGTCGCTGGTGATCAGGTTCTCCCACAGCTCATGGAGGGGGAGGGGGAAAGAAAGGGTCGGAGGTTAGGGTTATGCGTACGCTCCAATAAAATGTGGACACGTGTGCCAGGCGTAGAGCAAAAAGTGCATTGGGTGGGAAATTGAGTGGAAAACATTTGGTGTAAGCGAATTGGATGGACGAAGATATTCGTTTGGATGCGACGAAGAGTCGTTTCTTCTGATTTGGACAGCTTGGAGTGAGGCTGATTGAATTGTTGTCTGTCGAGTCGGTAATACTGCGTAATGTCCTGAAATGTAACCAATGGTGTGCACTCCGCTGGTTCTTCTGGGGCCTGTTCTGAGTGCTATAACAATTTTGGTGAAGGTTCTTCTCTTTTGGGCACTTATATTTCACGCACTTCATCTGAAATTGGGACAATGGCACTGTTTTGTGCGCAAGAAATAACAGGCGTCCCTTAAATCCGAGCCCCACGGCGCTTATATTTCACCCATAGGTTGCAAGGACTCAGACAATGTGTCATACGAATCAGTGGGTCGATTGCCGCTTACCGGTAATACGGCCGTTTCTTTTCGAATAAATATTTTTGATGCATGTACAGCAAACAGCAATACAATATTACTTGGTACTAAAACGAAAAGCCATGCTGCTCAGCTTGAAATTCGCGGTTGGAGGTGACGCTGTGGAAGTGAAATAGCAGAATTTCTCCCGGTAGACCCAATGTGCACATACTAGGGAGTCACAAGGGGCTTCGACTGTTCCGCCACTCTGCCAGGTGGGAGCGCCGTTTAGCCGAGCGATAGACGCTTAAAATAATGTGCAGTTGAACAGGAATTTCGCATATACCGCTTCTTCTGACAGACTCTCTAAGTTCTACATGACACATGTCAATAGTTTAAAGTAGGGGCCGTTTCGCGCGAAATCGTAATTTATAACTTAGTTTAGTTCGTTGTTATTAGGGGCAGTGCATATGCGATTGCTTTTGTTAGAGACACCAACGCGCAGTTTATTATCGCATGAAAGTTCATTGGCTGGCTGCAAAGTGTAAAAAAAGTTAACCAACGCAGAAAAAGTGCAGTAGCTTTGCAGAAACGATGGAGTAGCTTTTTTCTGCTTCGTTGATACTGTTGATGAATTTGGTGGCGTTTTTTTCTTCCCGTTTCAGAAAACTTGCCGATACACAGCCACCTCCACGGAGGTGTCTTCTTCTTCGACTCGCTTCCTAAAACCGAAACCATGAAGGTCAACAGGCCGAGTCTGGTTGAAGCATGCGCTTCAAAAACGGCGTTTTAAACTCGTGTTTACGTTGGACTTCCGAAACAGCATGCACCAACATTTTTTTAATGCACGGTTACGTTGTGGCACATCTCAACTGTCAATAAGAAAATAAATGGCCCGGCCTGGCGTACACGTTAGTTCATGAAGAATTCTTTTCAACCCAAAAAATGGTTCGAAGAAAAAAGGCAGCGTTTACCAAACAAATCTGCTTAGTCAGGGCTCAATCACCCACGTTACGCGTGGGCTGTTGTGGTGAATATTTAGAAACAACAAGTTTTAATTCCAGGCAATGACTTCAGTGCCTCGAATAAAAATCGGTTAGACATCTGTATATAAAAGCAAAAAAGTGGTAGATCTTCACGAGCGAAAAATGTTAAATATACTACTTAAACATTGTTTCCAGCGGCTCGCCTCCGAGTTACGGAATATTTATAGGGGGTAGTCTTTCTTGGATAAGCAATTGCGAAAGTTTTATACGCCACCCGAACTAGCGAGGAATGTTTCGTGTGGATGTGGCTGTACGCAGCTCACTGACTGACAGGCAGCTGCTTGGTCACTCACTACTCCCTGGAAGCCGCAAATCAATAAGCCACTTTCGAGTAGCAACTGGAGTAACCCAAATTGTACTGCCGCCCCACCCACGACCTACTGGGTTACCTAATAGTCCCCGCTGGCCCTCCTGAGTCGCAGAAGAGGCACTGGTAAAAGCAAGCGAATGCAAGTGCGATGGGGGTAGCTATTTCCGTAACTACCACTAATCCGGTAAAGGAGGAAATTGTAAGGCCGCTCGGGAAAATTTCTCTTCAAACCGCAAGGTGTTTCTTGGTTACGTTGGCGTATGTGTTTGTATCTTCAAAGAACCTACAGCAGACAACTTTCGGTTGCACCTAAAGTCGACCGAACCAGCCATTCCGTTCACCATAGAGGGAGAAATGGTCAACACCTTACTATTCCTCGACGTTAAGGAAAAGACAGCCAGATCAACCCAACTTAACAGTGTACAGAGAACGTACCCATTTCGAACGTTACCTACAGTTCGATTCTTACCACCCCAATTCGAACAAGTCTTCTGTAGTGTGAGCTGTCTTGCTTAAAGCAGAAACTGTCTGCTCAACAGAAGACAACCGAAAAAAAAGGTAGATAAAGCCGACATTTCGAATCTCAAAGAAAATAGCTATACAAGCAACTTTGTAGGTCGCGTCAAATGACGTCTTCAGTGATAGAGCAGTAACCAACGAAATTCCGCTCTTTCGGCGACGCCGGTCAACAACCCTTCCCCTGCCTATACCGCTTGCCTCCCACTCCCCTTCAGTCCACCACAACCTCCATCCAATGGCCCATCCGTATTTCCCGCCACTATGTTGAAGGTACCTGTGAAACATTATCGCGCTTTCTTGGGAAGGAAGGCGTTCTCGTCACACACAAGCCTGCGTGAACTCTTGGACGGCTGATTCCCCGACCAGAAAAACGCGCTTCCTAGGAAAAAGCCCAAGCAGTTGTGTACAAAATTGCGTGTGCACAATGCCCCGCCAGTTACGCCGGCGAGACCCGGAATTTCGCAGAACGCCTCCGACGGCACAAAAATACGTCCGCAAGTTTGACATTCAGCGCAGTGCATTTGCGGAACATTGCAAAAAAGCTGACCACTGTGTTGACTTCGATGGCGCGTAGGTGATTGGCGCCGAAAGAAATTACTCGCAGAGAATCCTCCCCGAAATCCTTGCACATGTCGGGAACCGCAGGGTAGCAGTGCAGCGCAAGAGAGAGAGTACCAGCGTGGCGGGCTTTTGGAATCGAACTGCCCGTGCGTGGCGATCTGCGCGTGCTGGGTGCATGAGCACGCACGGGCAGTTCGTCTTTTTATTGTCGTCGTCTTTAATAGCCAGCACCTTGGCGCCGGATAAGAGCGCTGACAAAAGGGCGCTACACACATACAACCAACTGGGGGAGGGCTTTCTACCATTTACGCCCACGCCCTCCGAAGTGCAAGGGCAAGACTCGAGTAGAAGAAAGAAGAAGCCACCTTCTATAACTGCTGTTTGTGGTCGAGACAGTCACCACTGATGAAGTAGCCGAGTAAGCACGAAGATGCTGGGACCAGTTTTAATGAACACCATTGGTTGGGGTTTCCGCCTCTAGTTAAATTGTTAAATTGTAATCCAACCAGACAGAGTTCTGTCGAAGACGTTCACATTCATATTGTGGGGCAGTAAAATACAAAAAAATGTACGTTCTGTTTTCACTGCAGTAGGCTATTTTCAAAGTCAACCACAAGGATTTGGTCGAACGTCTCCTTGTCTAGAAAAAAGATGTGCTCTTTTCAATGTTAAGTTCTCATAATGTTTTTTGTCCTTTTCAACTGCTTGTTCCCGCCAATTCGTTCTTGTATTTCGCCAATCGGCAGATGACAAGTCCTAAAACACGCATTAACACGAGAAGTAAGTGGCATAAAAGATGTTTAACAAATTGATTGCAGCAGCAAAAAGCGTCCAACTTAGGATCCGTTCGTGAGACATCGTATATTTTATGGAAATACGCGAGACAAAGCATTACCGCGCTGTGAACGAACAACTTGGTGGGTAAGAAAGTCCTTGGGCGGGAACGTGGATAATGTTGCGCTCAGAAAGAAAGAGACGCGATTATTTACGCATCAGTGACAGGCCAGGAATTCCGAGCGAGCAACACTGGCAACTTTTTTTCTAGTTTTGTAATCTGATTACTTTTTAAAGTTGTCCCGTCCTGTTTGCATTTGGCCAGGCACTAGAGGCCTTATGAGCGATATCAACAGGGATTCTGGAGTCCACCCCGGCGGAGGAGGAACCCATCGAGCAAATCATTTCTATTCTTGATGATGATTCCGACCAGCCCCGCAAGCCACTTCCGTGCACGTGAGGTAGTTACCAGTGGAATACTATCACCCAATCAACGGCTTTGAAATAATAAAATACGGGCAATGCCTTTTATCTGTGGTGGTGCAGAGGTGTGCAGTGTCGGACCTAGTCTTCTGGCTATTCGTAACGTCGAGGTGTAGCGATGTTTCGGTCGTTCCGGGGTTGCTAGTATGGAAAGACGAGTGATTATTCTAAGTTTTTGTTATGCGCAGTCAAATTGCCCCGTTTAGCGGCTCAGCATGACTTCGCTGTAGGACGTCCACGGTAAAAAAAAGAATCAAAGAACCGCCGAGTTGCCAAACCTGAGCTACCGTATGCGCAATAAGGCAGACATTACTCGAGCCGGTTTTCTCGCTGCTGTTTGAATTTTATACCCGGACAACAAACTGAGACATATTTGCATCTCTGGTGAATAGTGTTAACCATTGTCTTGTTTGTATTCTAGGGGAGGCGGCTACGTGGTTTCTACGTAGTATGGCGCTGTGCAGAAATTAAAATAGGCAGGATGGGGCAATGCGTTAACAAAATCTGTAAGCGAAGGCACGCCTTCTTTGATACCACTTACAAGTGCGGCAGTGTAGTGAAATTGAGTAGCGCTGCCGTGGGTATTGATAGTAGATTTAATGCATTTCATAATGTGTATACTCAGTTAAGGGATGCGATTTTTTTTCAAACAGTCCATTTCAGACTTCGAAAGCCTTACATACTGCCACATCCAAGGCCACATTGAAGGTGTCGTCTGCATATCTGTCCTAATACCAGCAATACTGCACGGGTAGGTAAAACTCTACTGATAATAGTTCGCGAAACAACTAAAGACTCATGGACATATTGTGGGGCGTGTTTAATGTGATAGGGTTGGAGTAATTTTCCGGCAACTGTGAGCGGCTCTTAAATCTTAATAATTACGGTCGTCAGACCAGAACTGTCCTGTCTATCCCTGTACACGCTGCCGTTGATTTCTGTCTAGATTGAAACGTACCAACACCCGATACATCGGTTACAATACGAATGCGCCTACCTCCAAGTGCAGCAAAAGGTAACAGATGCAAAGGGACAATCCATGAAGTTGTGCTCTCGGGCCGTAAAAGCCTCTTGTCACGTACGCATGTATTCAAGGCGGCCAAGGTTTATGCGCACAATGTGGGCGGAAGTGTGTCTGTAGCGTTGATACTGTAAGCAAACGCAATGTGTCTTCTGTGAACCGTGAACCTTGCAACTGTCGTACTTGCGGCAAGTGTTTTTCATTTCTCTTTACTCTGCTACTGCATCCTTTTCACCTGTTTCCTTATATCCCTTTCTGTTCAAGACACAAAAAACAAGAACGAATGTGAACAGGGGTCGATCTCCTACCAGTTCCTGTTTCAGTTATAAGGCTGCCAAGTTGACCTGTGGTGTGGTATACAGGAGAAAGGGAGGAGCCCATGTACCGTAAGCGAGCAAGCAATGAATGTCGAAAGCGAGAATGGGGCAGCCGTAGGTCCCGACATAGCGCCGGACTTTTTCGAGACGAAGTTGAAGGGTGGCATATGACGATGCGAATGACATCATCTACAATTTGTGTATGCTGGCACCAATTGTTCCCTGTTTGTCGCAGGGAGGGTTCGACTTCCGGCATGCGACATCGCACGCCTGAAACTAAGATTACTTACCTACTTCAAAGTTGGTGGAGCCTTCATTCGGGGATTATGCTATCAAGCTGAAGTACCTTTGAGCTTCTCTACCTCCAACCGATACCACAAAATGATGAACCAAGGAATTTTTTTGTTGAAATCTGCCACACCCCTTACCGCTGCGACTTATGATAATTGTTACACCACACGCACCAGAGTCGCATTGTTTTCAACCTCCGCTTGAGTGGTCTGAAAAAAAAAATTGCCCAAGTACGCACTTCCTGTGATTCAAATTATTAGCAGGACGATGACATTTTTCCTAACTTCAAAAATAACCCAGCTCCCTAGCCACTTTCTCAGACCGCGCCCTTCCCGTCATTGTCTCTGCAAAGTCTTGTTGAGCACAGCTCGTCCTCGTCGGTGCTTTCCTCCAATCTGTGCCAGTAGTTCACCCACCCTCGCTGCTGAATCTCCACTCGGCAAACTCCCCAGTATTCTCCTCAATGAATTCTTCCTCAGTACCGCCCAGAATCAACCCACGTTACTTTCTCTTCTACTCACCGATTCTTTTGCTATTTTCCTTTTTCCTTACATTCCCTCCCCTCTCTAACTTTTAGCATCTACACTTCTCGCTTACGTTCTCACCTTCCTTTTCCTGCATCTTTCGCCGATTTATGTGATCCACCAATGGGGACGCCACCCGTCTTTCACCCTGGGGCAGTAAAATCAGGCATCCCAGTTTACATCATCTGCCCTTCCGCTACCAAACTGCAACTATCTCGTTGCCATAGGGACAGTGGCATTTCGATCTTGAGGCAGCGCCTCCCCTTAAAGCACTTTAGCCCGAGCCAAAAGGCTGACAACGTTTTAGGCCAACACCGAGAGTTATTCTCGCCCAAAGCGGTTGGTACCCGTGTGAAATTGTCACTCAATCAATGGCTGTAGCCGCATTCGTAGAGTACGCGTGCAGCCTTCTCCGCAGTGCACGCTGGCGTCAGGTTTTTCCATGTCCCAGCAAGTGTGCGAAACGTCTGGCGTGGTGGCGTTTCGATAGTTTTTGTCATGTGGGTACGCGAAGAGAAGTGTGTATTCCAGTATCTCAGATATGCCCACCCAAAAGGCACACATTCGCCTCCTCAATGTGACTTGCTCGGTCTGAGCTCTATGTGAAGGAACAGATGACACACCGGTGTGAATAACCTGGGCACTGCGCGGGATTGATACTGCACTTCGAAGAGCGATAACTGGATTTTTGTGTTTGACTGTATTTTATGCTGCTATAACAAATTGTAATATGAAGTTAAATCTTTTGTATACGGCCACCGGGTTGCAATGTCAGATTTTGTGCCCTCAGTGACCAGCTGTCCAGGCTGACGGTGGTCAGTTAGAAAAGTAAACGGCGCAAGCACAAACCAGCCAAGTTGGCAGTGAGCTGGTCCCCGCGCTCCCTTCTAGCGACATTAGTGGGCTACTCAGAACAGAATGTGCTGAATTAAAGACAACGAAGCATATCTGAGTCTGACGTGTTATAGACGGCACATCTAGCAGCTTTCAGAGGAACAAGTAAACGCCGCCGCGCGCTACTTACATCTTGAACTAGTATCACGTGAAAAAACGACACAAAGGACGACGAAGATTCTTTCGTACCCACGTCTTCAGGCCCAAAAGTGTTATTGTCCTCTGCCCTGTTTTGATAGAACCCGCATTAACGTATGTTATATAAGCAACCTGTAGTCACTAGCTCGCAGAAGAACCCATGTTTCGCAGAATTAGTGTTCTAATTATTTTTCTGACGTGAGAGGGAGCTAGTGGGAATGCGGTGCTATTAGGAAACCACAGAATCGGAATAAAATCAACAGTGGATCCACACCCCCTGGTCTACTTCTGAGCTTGTTTCGCTTGCTGGCTGTATAACTGAACAGATACGAACTGTTTGAAGTAAGCGGTGTCGCATTTACGTGTTGCTCTAACATCTTTTAGATTTGTCGTCTTTAACTTTTAAGTGCGAATGCACTTTATAAGCGACCCTGAATTCCGTTGACCGCCGTCCGTCCACATAGCAACAGCTGCGGGTGCGCGCGCTCCTCGTCTTCCTTGGCAACGGGGGGAGATGGGCCCGCGCTGCCTGGCCGCTGACATGGCACATACCCACGTGGGGGATTGGCCAGGAATCGGGCGTGAGAAGGGCTAATGCACCCGCTTAAAGGAGTACTGACACGAAATTTTAAAGCTGAGATCCGCTCTAGCAATGAAGTACAACGACAACACAAATAGGTGTCTGTGCATGGCACATACCCACGTGGGGGATTGGCCAGGAATCGGGCGTGAGAAGGGCTAATGCACCCGCTTAAAGGAGTACTGACACGAAATTTCAAAGCTGAGATCCGCTCTAGCAATCAAGTACAACGACAACACAAATAGGTGTCTGTGAATAAATGCATCTTTCTTTCTTTGTAGTTGTGTGTGTGTGTGTGATCTCTCTTTCGCGAACATTACCGAACCGCGCAAATTCAACTCCTGCATTCGCACTTTCACATTCTTCCCCTCGGGGAAATGCGGGAAATTTTTTTAGCACTTAACACTCTTATTGTCCCCTAATGTTACACCTATAATCTTTCGTTCCACCACTCGCTGAATCGTCGTCAAATTAAGTTGTACCTTCTTAGCGAGCCTCCAAGTTTCTGCCCCGTAGGTGAGTACCGGTAAGCCGCAGCTGTCATACACTTTCTTTTTCAGGAACAGTGGTACGTTGCCATTCAAAATATGAGAACCCTTGCCGAATGCACTCCACCCCATTCGTATCCCTGTAATTATGTCTGCCTCATGTTAGGGATCCGGGGTCAGAACTTGGCCTAAGTAGATATATGGATGACGAATTATTCGTAGGTTTCGCTTCTTCTTTGTTTCTTTTTCCTTCTTTTTTCTTTTTCTATATGCAACTTTGACACGTGGTGTTTGCGTTCGGTATGAATGTGTGTGGTAGGTTTCTAATTAATGCAGTTGAGAGTCAGCGCTTGTCCTGTCATAATTCTCCTGTCTGTCTCGTCTGTCGCACTGTGATTAATTATGAAGCCCTACCAAGTCACCCGACTTGCAACTGTCCTACAGTAAACAGCATTGCGGCAACAAATACTTACATGTTTGCCGCATGCAGGGATGCGCGTTATGTTGAAGCGCTAGGTGAGGTCAAGAAAACCAATATATGGGTGGTGACGAGTGAAACTAGGATGTATCTGTCTAGCAAAAGGAAAGATCGAGAAGAAAGGACAAACGGAACGTGAAAACTAGAGGACACCGGGCTCAGGAGTTGGGAATGACGCTTTCGAACAAAGTCTCGGTCCTAAGGGAGGAGGGTACAAATGGTGTAGACATTCTAAATTACAAATGTAACTTCGACAACCACAGAAGCAGCCTAAGCTGCCGGAAGGAATAACTTTGATAGGACACCGGTGAAAAATCTTATACAGCAATAGAAACTACTAAACGCAGAAAAACTTCAGCCGCGGTAAACCAGACACAAAATAAAATTAGTACCGATGTCATGGGTCTCCGTAAAAAGGAAACACTGATAATTACAAGCCAGGTGATGGCATTGTACGACGCAACAAAAGTTGAATAAACTTTAAGGTAGCATTTAGTTTAGCCGAAAACGAAAAGTCAGCTGGCTGTGGGCAAAAGCGCAATGTGGGCACTGAGGGGCGACTTGGTCAACACAACGAAATCGCCCTCAATGAGCAAATATTGTGAGCGGGAAAGTTCATTCCACACTTCCATGCTAGCAACATTAGCGATGCAACACTACGTAACCAAAGGTTTTGTTTCCCGAAGCCGAAAAAGTAAGTAAAATCTCGGAGAAAGCAGGTAATAAATGAAAAGCAACGAGAGGCGAAGCCTTAAGAGTTAACGCTAAATTGGCGAATACAGTGCAGCAAGAGCGAACGTCCAGATGGGAAAGCTAGGAAAAATGATTATCGGAATGCACCTTTCACGATATGGTGAACGGCGTGAGTTGTCATATCTCTAATTTAATGTTAAAAGCTCAACTAAGGTGGAGAAAACTGATTCGATGTTGTGAGATGTCAACTTTAAACGAGGATATAATCGCGGGGAAAATGAAAATATACCGTTAAGCTGCCCCGTGTAAAAAGAAAATAAAGGGAGAGATCACTGGAACTGAAAAATGTGGATGCAACACAGCTCTGCACAGGTAGCCAAATCAGCTTAGTATCAAGATGACTTAAAAGAGCTTAAAAACGAATTTGCTGCGTCTGCAAATGTCAAACGAGTGATTTTACCTGCTTAGGGTGGATGGTGATTCACACCGGCGCGTGCCCCTACGTTGCAGGGGGGCAAGGGCGAGGGGACGTAAGGTGAGATCAGAATTAAGGGGATGGAAGCACAGATTGGAATGGCGGATGGACAGGGTGGGAGAGGGGAACGAGTTTGTTTCTTACGTAAATTACAGAACCCTGTTTTTACATCCAATGAAACTGCACTGTTACCAGGATTAGCTGACATTTTTGAGTATAATTTAAATACAGGTAGTAAATAAATGCATTGACCATCAATACCTCTAATAGCAAGTCCGTGGTGTTCAGAGTAAAAAAAATATCAGTGAATCTGTTGATATTGGGATGTCTGCCATTAAAATATTTTCCACAGCAAAAGGCCTTGAATTCATATATGATCGAGTCATGACGTGGAATGAGCATGAAGAAAAGGTTACTAGCAAAATTTCGCTCGTAGTTGGCATTCCAGAAAGGCTCCGAACTTTCAGCATACAAAAAAAAAGCTTACGATATACAAATCACTTATTGTTTCGCAGATTAGCTACTGTCACCTCGGTTGGGGAAACACCACTCGTACAAACGTCAACAAGCTACCACTATTGCAGAAAAAAGCTTGGTGCCCAACCTCTAACGCACTAGTCAGTGCTCACACGGAGCAACATTTAACGAAGCATAGAACGTATTATTAAAGTTGGATTTATTTACAATATTATCCTGAATAAACACAATCACGCAGGGCAGCAGAAGACAGCCCACTTAATGAACAGCTATCTAACCTAACCCTTAATAACATAAACCATTACACCCCCCATTAGGAACCATAGAAAGTAACTCGCGTGCGCCCAAATTATGATGTCCGAATGCTTGAGGATACGTTAACATCCCTATTAAATTCATTGCGTGTGAAATTTCGTAGGGTGTTTCTTTGTGCCTCTGAGTGCGTTTCCGTGTGTGGGTGTGTGTGCATTTGTGCGCGAGTGCATGTGCCTTTCGCCTTAAAATAACTTTTCACAATGTATCAACTGCAACAACATGAAAGATTGTAACAAAGATGAAAAATTGTACTGAATATTTATTGAACAAGTTCTGGGTGCTCTTTGTTCCTGCGGTTTGCATTGTTGTTGCTGTTTTCCTTCTTTCTGGTTCTTTTTTACTAATATTGCATCTGTGTAATGATGCAACGCTGTCTCCGCTGCTGCATAGTGAGCTTTTGTTCACTCTAAAGGATGGTCAATTTACTGAAGGTGTGCGGACCTAGTCAAGCAAATCTTGTGAATTGTTTTAACCGTGCTTTCAACATCGCGGAAAACGATGTTGAATAAAATAGGATTTGATGTGATAATAAATCGGAGCGGATGAGGTGAGGACGGAAAGAGGTAGAGGAAATGGGAAGCCGAGTCTACGCTATAATAGTGGCCCATGACAACACAAACGGCCCTGACGTGAGCCGCATAGGCGCTTGTGTCGCATCCTCTCTAGTGTATACTCTACGCCGCAGGCCGAAGGGACGAGGCTTAGGAAAACGAGGACTGTTAGATTATCAACCCGGCTTCCCATCCGGCTGTTGCTTGAAAAAGAAGAGGCCAAGGGCAACTGTGAAAGGGTGGCAGCAGCAGAAACGAGAAACCGGCAAGCACCTGTGACAAACGCGTGCGGACCGTAAACGGCAAATTCGAAAAAAAAAAGCACAAAGTAGCTGCTTTCAGTTTGAACGCTGCAGGAAGCAAGACACAGCTTGTTTCTGACGGAATACTCGGTCCGCTTGAATCCCCACAGCACACGTTCGATAAGGGGCGCTGTCAAAACAGCACACGACGAAAGGGCACGCGACAGAAGAGCACCGACATAACAGCACGGCGTCAAAAGGGCACCCGACAAAACAGCACGCGACGAAACAGCACGGCGTCAAAAGCGCACGCGACGGAACAGCACGTTGACAAAACAGCACAGCGTCAAAACAGGACAGCGACAGAACGGCACGATTTTATGGAACGCCTAAATGGGCAAATATTTTGATTTTAACATGGATAAAAACACTTTAGTGGGCGCAAACTGCTCTCTCAGAGGTTCTCTTCACGTTTCGTTACTCTTTCTCGGGAAAAATACTACGGCTTTAATTATTACAGCATGTGGGATATCTGAAATGAAAGAAGCAAAAGCCAGGGACGACATTTAGTAAAGCTTTTGTTCCTGTTTAGGTAGCCCTACAATTTTTATGATGATAATAATAATAATATTAATAATAATAATAAGAAGAAGAATAATTTATTTCCGAATTTGCCGCTGACAGTTCTCCAAGACTGGTAGGCCCGGATCATTTCGTCCGCAGGCTTTCACATCTCTCCCAAAGTGGACCGCGTTAGCACGCGCTAAAACCGGTGACCGAGTCTGAAGTCAACGCCTGCGCTACGAACCCAAAGGAAATACTGTTCGCCCGGAATGCGATCAGAGCAAAATCGGTAATAAAAACCGCAGGGTAGTCTTGGTATGTCTGCTTTGCGCCGCAGAAACATTTTGCAATTTTTTGATACGAGCTTTTTATTTTAGCGCCGTCTATGAAGCGACCGCCGAAACCTCCGCGCTGGGCTGTTAAGTGCGCCGTTCTTTGCGTGCGTCTGCTCGGAATCCGTGCATTACCGAGTGAACCGTAGTGGTTTGGCGTTAGGTTAGCGGTTGCAGTGCTTGTGTGTGTGTGTTCTGTTTTGTTTTCGTCATCTGCGGACGGATTTTAGGTCCTGATTTGCTGCCAGAGCGGGAAATTCCGACCCCGGCTGTTGAGACCAGCAGCAGTAGCAGTGTGGTGGTGGTGCCGGTGGAGCTCCGCAGTTCCGCGATGCAAACGTACCGGTATGGCACCGACTGACATAGAAATCGATATCGGGGAGTAAATACGTGTTTTCAATGCCACCGTGCTTGTTATGTTCACCGATTAGTCATGTTTACGGAAGCGCGGACGTCGAATGCGGAGCGCGCATAGCATATGTGGGTCACGGTGATCCGTGCTCGCGATGGACTTTCGACTAGGCGATTGCTACGCTGTTGGCATTGCAATGCAATATAATCTTTCTTAACTAGACTTATGACGGTTACTGACGAAACGAAATTACCCGGGCGGAAAAATAACGCGACCGCACAACCAGTCAAATTACTATTCGAAGGTTGAGCAAAAGGGTTGACGTTCGGGCGAGTTAATATTGATTGATCATGATCGTGATCATGATTGACCTAACTCTGCGCAGCGCATGTGGCCTGTCGCTCGGAGCCCACCTTTGTGAAACCGCTTCTTTCACCACAAATGCTTTACGCTACCAGCAGTAACTGTTTTGTAATTGTAATACTTTAGATTCCGTGGCAACGCAAAAGGATTAAAAACTTTTCCTTTGACCGCGTTGTGAACAGGTTGAGCTATTTTCCAAATGCAGCGTTCACGCGTACCTCGAGCTGCGTTTCCACATTTGGCTGCCTGCTTATCCTGCTATCGACCAGCAGTGTGCGATGGAGAAAGTTATCCTTTCATATCGTTTGGCAGTGTAATGCGTTGGCCTGAAAAAAAGTAAACAAAACGCCGTGATTTTAAAGGTTAGGTTAGATGAAAAGGGGATGGTTTAATGCCAATCGGCTGTAATGACCAAACAATATATGGTATTTTAAATTGACTACAAGGAACCAGAAGTTATTGTAGTTTTGTATTGTATCGGAGCTCTTGAAAGATCCCCAAGTGGCCAAAATTAACCCGCAGCCCTCCACTACTGCGCGACTCATCACCCATGAAGCGTCGGGGCGTTAAACACCATAATGAATGAATGAATGAATCAATCAATCAACCAACCAACCAACCAATCAATGCTGTATTGTAAAGGATAAAGTTGCTTCTAACATTTCAGGGGGTTCCATTCCCTGTCGCAGCTTTGCGTGTGATAAATGGATTTTGATCTGTTTGCTTGCCGTCCAAGTGCACCCAACAAACCCTGGAGTTGGTCGTTGGTACAAAGTCGTCGCGATTTATCAACGGAATCCACCGATATCTCAACTCTGTGTGCGTTGGGAAGCGATGCCGCAAAAAACACGCCGCAACCGCACTGCATTTTCTCCAGGCAGTTTCGTGCACATGCGTACTGTCAGCGACTGTTTCTCGCTTTCTCTGGTTGTTGAATAACCCACCACCGCGCAGTGCTGACCAGGCGACGTTTGCGCCTTGAACGGCATCGCAGCATTGGCTAAAACAGTTGAAAGTTCCGCAAAAACTAAGCACGCGGTGCGAAATACTCCTGAACTACGCAGTGGAGCACACCACGCCGAGCGATGTTAGCAGCCCAGCGCGCTCAGGCAACGCTGGTCGGCCGCCGATAGAACTGGTTTGAGAGTATTTTCCTCCTTTCCCAGTTGCTTATGGGAAATGGTGTATAGCAGGGGAGCAACTCATTGTACGTCTCCGCGTGCGCATTGTACGCTCTGCGTTTCACAGCAGCCATTGCCCCTTTGTTCGTCTTGGCGGCAACAAAAGCCGACCCAACCCTCGTTTTCGCTGAGGAGAGGGAGGAGGTCGAGGGGAAACGAGAGGGGGCAGTTGCTAACATGCGCATTGAGTGGAGGGATTTCGAACACGAGCCAGTTTATTTTGAGGGCGGGACTTGGAAACAGGCCAAACGCGTTCGGGTTGTTTCGTGGTCCACCCGTTCTTGCATCAATCGTTGCATCAATCGTTGGCTTTTCATTGTACCATGACAAGTGACAGTCTTTGATTCTCGCAATTTCTGGGAAAGTAAAGCCGTCAGAAAGATGCACACGAACACGTTTATGTATTTTAGCGAATGAACTGGATATGTTTCTGCACAAATGCGGTTCCCAACAACAGAGTTTGTTGTTTATGGTGGGTGACCTGTTTTTATGAGCTCACCTGCTGCCGTCAGCAATTGTTAGACTCCCGCAACACGCCGGCAAATTGAACAAAGCATGTTAGCCAGCAGTCTTCTAAGCCTTGCAGCAAGATAATAGGCGTCATAGATAATAGCTATATGTCATATTTTCGGGGAAAATCAAAAGTATCGAAGCTGCAAGCTGCAAAAGTATCAAGGTCCAAAACCTTAGTGCCGTTTCGCTTGATTCTAACAGCAGATATCGAAGCATTTCAGATGAAGAACACAGTATCGCAGCTTAGGTAACGCAATAAACCATTCATCGGGTAAAGTTCGTTTTTTTTAATAGCGAGAAATCGGCGAGCGTGATCGCTAGTACAGCTTTATGTTGTCTGATATTCAGTGGTGCCGGCCCACTTCTATTTTCGATACATCATGTAACCTAAATAATATTGTGCCTGTAAAAGCGCTCACTGCACAGCCTGAATCGTGATACTCGCTTCTCAAGCGTTAATAAACGAAAGGATACAAGCAATGGAAGCACGGGAGAACATACTCGTATGACGACAAATTCGCATGCAGCATTTATTTCAAATAATTTCAGCCTTAGCAAATATATTATGTACGGACCGATGCAAATACATTGTGCACAAATACAAACATGTAAAGACAAATAAACTGACCCCCTCCCTGCTTCCCTGATACAGGCGCTCATGCATAGGTGAAGTAGTGGTGGGACATTTTTTTCCTACTTTGAAGTTGGGACATGTTTTCCGGCACCATTTGTTCCGGGACTATCAGTTTCGGGGCCAGTAGCTCCGGGACCATTTGTGCCGGGACCATATCGCCCGCACATCGTGCGTATGGTCTTCTGCTTAGCAGTTACACAGGAAAAAAACAAACACGCCTCAAGTTTAACGTACACTGCGATGACGTGCACTGCAAACACCCCACGAGATTAGCGTTGCACATCCTATAGCAGTTTTTTTTCGCCATAAGGCGGGTGTTCGCGAACCACTTCCGTGCGGCCGGAGCCATGCGCAGCGGATTGCGTATAACGCGGCTCTTTTTACGCCGCACCAGGCACCCTGAAACAAATTTAACGTTCTCTCGCATTTAGCAACATATGCCTGCGTTTATCTTTAATAAAGTAATTGTTTCTAGTAGAGCTACGGGCTTTTGGGCCTCTATTGATGCTGGCGCGCATGTTGGTATGAAGGCCGGATCAGTCTGGTATGCCATGATGATTAAGATGATGATTATGATGATGATGATTAGAAGCCCTCCATCTGTATCGGGATGTCCGTTGCCACCAACCAACTTGCCTGTCTTATTCTACTCATTAAACCTACCCTTTATTACCCTAACGGGTTAGCCCTCCGCCTACCGGTTTTAAACTCGCTTCTCCTATTGCCGTTTTCCGCAGCGCCACCTGTAGGGGCTGGAAAGAGCGGATAGCGTTGAGCCGCCGAGCTAAAGAAAGCGAGTTAGGTGCCCGCAATGGTGGTTGCATTTCAAATGAAGGAGAAGAGCGAACACGCCGGAGTGTCGCCGTTTAAATGCACGCGAAGAAGTGTGAAGTCCCTCACTGCGGAGCATCCCATATTCCAAATTTAGCGTTCTGGTTGTGAAGCCTAAAAAAGCTGAAAGAAATGAAAGCTTTTTGTGTGCTTCTTTTATTGAGTCCGCACTGCGAATACAAAAAAAAACGGCATCAAGGCAAGAAAAGACCTTAACCCGGTACCGAGGCATGCTTTGCAGCGGCCGTGATCTTTCGGCTCCCACAAGAAGATCTTCTCTTGCTGCTGTTTTCTTTTTCTGCTGTTTTATCGAAAAAGTAAAAAAAGAACAAGTGCCAGTTGCAATAGGCATGCCTCAGGTTATCATGAGCCGCTGCAACCCAAATCACCTGGAATATGATGGAAGCGAAAAAGCCGAAGTGTAATCCTTAAGCGCTACTATTCTGACGGATAATTTGCTTCTTACTGAAGTCCTACACCACTTAATTCTAATTTATACATGAGGATTTAATTTGTTTAACAGCACAGAGGAGCTCTTAGTGGGTAAGAAATATTTCCGCAACAATATTGCGCGTCAAAGCAGCGTCCGCGAATATGAGCTACTGTGGATCGTGGCTCATTGGTGACCCGGCAGCTCACATTCTTCACTTTAGTGAAAAAGACCGTCACTATACATCGAAGTTTTCAAAAGAATGGCGTCAATGAGCAAATGAATAATTCAAACAACATTTATAAGAAAAGTAATTAAATACTAGAGAATCCAGGAACAATCCTCAGTAAATTAATACAGAAAAAAGTGTCCACGAAATATGCAGATTTATGGCTCTGCCTTAAATTACCACGAAAAGGGCACAGATGCCGTCTTCATAAAAATAGATCCCTGAATTCATGACCAAAAACCAATCAATACAACGGTATCGAGGAACCACGTTTAATAGGCAATTACTGGAGTAGTCGTTTCATAGAAATAATTGCACATATAACCATGCGTGAAAAAGAAAGTAATACGAACAAGTAAAATCTGTAATTGATATCAACGGCTCACTATGTTGTGTTACTTCAGCCTATCACAGGCACACCTAAATCTCTTCCTGTACCGAAATCGCCCTCCTCTGGAATATGCGGGTGCCTAAATGTCCATGTACTGATATGTTCCTGCACAGATAAGTCTTGTAAAAATAAGTTCAAATGAATGTGCTTTTCTATTCCTTACTTGCCGCAGAGTTTGGATTCCGTTCCGGCGAGTGCACTATGCCATACTACCTAGCAACGCCACCGCACCCAACTTTTACAGTGCTCATCTCTTGCAGTGTGCTGTTTTGTCGCGGGCTGTTTCGTCGCCGTGCTGTTTTGTCGCCGTGCTCTTCTGTCGCGTGCTGTTTTGACGCCGTGCTGTTTTGGCGCCGTGCTCTTCTGTCGTGTGCGGTTTTGTCGCTGTGCGCTCTTGTCGCTGTGCTGTTTTGACGCGTGCTGTTTTGACACGTGCCCTTTTGACGCCGCGCTGTTATGTCGGTGCTATTCTGTCGCGTGCCGTTTCGTCGCGTGCTGTTCTGTCGGTATACCGTTCGATAAAGTGGGGGAAACCTGTAGAGATCTTTTTACGGCCTAAGAAGGGTAAGCTTTAAAGTACTGGTCGCATCGATCACTTCGCACAGCATTTAGAGACAGCTGCAGTGATATTTCAACCAATATGGCGATGATTGTTGCTTGGCATACTGTTACGTAGCCAAAACTACGCCTTTAACCTCAAGGAAGAAATGATCATTGAAGCGAACATGTCGTCTTCAAAGAAATGAAAGAGTACTCATTCGGCGAGGTAGCAGTTGCCAAAATGACGTGCTCAGATGGGTGTCGGTGAATCCAATGGCGCGACGTTTTCCTTGCGCGCATTCATCTTCTCGCGCTCTACTTTTAGAAACAGTCGGACTACGTGGAGAACAAACGAGCATTCTAGTCAAGTGACGGCAGGGTGCATCAGTCGCCCAATCAAATGAGCTTGTGCAATATACAAAAGAAAGCGAGGGAAACATATATATGCGCCTTGCTTCGAAGAAAGATAAAAAAGTCACTGGCGTCCACACGCTGGTAGCAGAATACATGAGTACACAAAACACAAGGACGAGGTTGCGCCCATATTAGAGATCGACCAAGTGAAACATGAACAGAAACAAAAGTTAGCGGAGAGGGCTGCAAACACAGCTCGCTTTACTCAAATCGTACGAAAAATGGGCTAAGCGGCCGCACTGGAATCACTCGAAACTTATCACTTGAGACCGTAGCTTGAGGCATAACGTCTATTTTTCTCTTGGGTTCGTATCACGCCTAGCTGATATATGAGCATGAACTTAGGGAAAGGAAACAGTTCACACAATAGTTTGCTGTGCCTATAAGGGGCGGTTCGTGCTTCTATGGGCTTTTTAGTGCCCCAAAAACATCTTTTTTGGGTTATACGGAGAGTTCAAAGACTTAAATTTCTTTGTAATATATACATGGTAAGACTGGAACCATAAAGAATGGTATTTGAAGACGCCTAGTTATATGTCAGAAGGGGAAGATAACGTATATACTAGGCCGCCTATATACCTATACACTGTATACCTATATACTAGGCAACTAAACTAGGCCGCCAGAGGCGTGAACGCAGCCAACGTGGCCACCGGATGTCAGCAGGAACTTTTAAGCGCAGAGCACATTTAGCGCCGCGCCTTGTCGTCGTAGCTCGCTCGTTGGACCCAAATAGAGCTGGCGTTCCGTCGTAGCCACTGTCGTCGCGGCGTACCCCAGAGGCTTTGAAAGCCAAGCAGTTTATATAGTCGTAAGCGTTCAAAACTGGTGAAACACTGGTGCTAATCATACATCTCCCCGTTGTTTACCGCAAAGAAACCTGCAGGTGTATTTGAGGGAAAATATACGCAATTAACCGGCAGCGCCCGCGTTCATTTAGTTCGGAACAGTCGTTGGATTGGTATTTACGATAGTAAGCGACAAAAACTGGCAGTGCAACGTTGGTATGTGCGGGAGGAAAAGCAAGCACAATAGGAACAGAACTTCCACTGGCGAAGTTTCAGGAAGGGGGTGCGCGAACACTGGGAAAGCGGAAACTTTGAATTAAACAAATACAATTCGCTCTCATCTTTGTACCGTATTTGAGGGAAGCATATGAAATCAATTTTTAGAGCGGCTTATAGCATTTAAGTGAACTAACGAGAAAAGACTGACTTAACCGTTTATTGTTTGCTATATATTGAATAAAACTGTCGAAATCAAACCTTGCACTACTCATGAATTCGCTTCAAACTTCGCCAAAAAAAGCACGTAATGAAATTTCACGACGAACAGCTAACCTGTACCCGTTGGAGTTTGACTTGCTCGACGCTATCAATCAGATAAAGGTACCGCAGGCGATTGCGCATTCATGCGTTCGACATCAGCCATGGTGGCAACGCGCTTTTCACTTTTTTCACGTAGTACTGATTTGAACTGTTGATTGATTGTAGGGTTTAACACGCCGACGCAGCGCACGCGATAAGGCGCGCCGTAGTGGAGGGCTCCATATTAATTTTGACAACCTGGGGATCTTTAACGTGCGCCGAAATCTCGTACACACGGGCGCTTTTGCTTATCGCACCATCACAAATGGGGCCGTCGCGGCCGGGAATCCAAGCTGCGTCCTACGGCTCCGCAGCACAATGCCTTGGCCATTGAGACACCGCGGAGGGTCGCCTTGAATTGTATATAATGTCACGTGCCAGTCTGTGGGATGAGAGCATTATTAAGTAGGACGGACATGCTAATCTCCCGCGTGGGTACGTGCCATGTGATGGGCACAGCAGAGGACGACGGAAGAGCGCGTTAGCTAGCGGCTCGTGTGCTCGGTTCTTGGTCGCATTATTGCTAGCCACCAACCGGTGCTCTCTGTATGTTTCCCCCACATTAGGCACCTCGCCTAATAAATACTTTGTCCCTGCGTCTTCGCGAAGATAGCTGTCCTGTGTCCCTGTTTGACAGGACGCAACACTCCGCAACTATGGTTCACACGGATGCCAGCAATGTGGGGCTCGGCGCTGTTCTCGTCCAGTGGCAAGACGGCGCCGAAAAAGTTATCGCTTACGCCAGCCGTACACTATCACGGGCCGAAAGTAACTACTCGGCCACCGAGAAAGAGTGCCTTGCTGTTGTTTGGGCCCTCCTCAAATTCCGACCATACCTTTATGTGCGTCATTTTACCGTCGTGAGCGACCACCATTCCCTCTGCTGGCTCACGAACCTTAAGAATCCTACTGGCCGTCTTGCGCGATGGAGCTTAAGGCTCCAGGAATTCGACATGACCATCATACACAAATCCGGTTAGCGGCATTCATACGCAGACTGCCTTTCAAGAGCTCCTGTTGGCCTTCCCCCCGCCGATGACGACGACAGCGACGATGCCGCGCTAATCGGAGTTCTGGACGCACCCACCATTTCGGAGCAGCAGCGCGCGGATCCGGAACTACGATCGCTGTTTGATTTTTTACAAGGCCACACTACCGTCGTGCCGTAGGCATTTGCTAGAGGACTGTCCTCATTCTGTCTGCGGAGCAACGTTCTCTATAAGAGAAATTTCGCGTCGAGTGGGAGTAACTACCTGCTTGTCGTACCCAACCTACTCAGGAATGAAATCTTGCAGGCCTGTCACGACGAGCCTAGCGCCGGTCACTTCGGTTACACACGTACGCTGGCACGGATCAAGCAGAAGTACTACTGGCCGAAGCTATCGGTCACCGTACGGCAGTATGTACGAACTTGCCAGGACTGCCAGCGACGGAAAGCACCACCCGGCCGGCCAGCCGGACTTCTGCAGCCCGTTCAGGTTCCTAGAACGCCTTTTGAACAAGTTGGCATGGACTTGCTCGGCCCCTTTCCAACTTCCACAATTTCGAACAAATGGATAGTTGTAGCCACGGATTACTTAACCAGGTATGCCGAAACGAAGGCGCTTCCACGGGCTACAGCGCTTGAGGTTGGGCAGTTTTTTCTAACAAGAATTGTGCTGCGGCATGGCGACCCGGCAGTGCTGATTACAGACCGTGGAACGCCCTTCACGGCGCAACTGCTGCAAGAAGTGTTGAGATTGAGCGGCACGTTCCACCGAAAGGCCAGCGCGTACCACCCCCAAACCAACGGCTTAACAGAACGTCTGAACCGAACAATGGCCGACATGCTCAGTATGTACGCCGATGCGGAACACAAGACGTGGGATGCAGTTTTGCCTTACGCAACGTTCGCGTATAATACGGCCCAACAAGAGACGACGCAAATGACGCCATTTGCACTTATCTACGGTAGGGAACCTTCCACAATGTTTGACGCCATGCTGCTACCCGATACCCACGACGGCCAAGACGGCCCCCTTCACGAGTTTGTGCGTAGCGCCGAAGAAGCACGCGCGCTGGCACGCCAGCGAATGCAACAGCACCAGCGTTGTATTGCAACCGACATGCAACCTTCTGCCCTGGGGACCAGGTCTGGGTGTGGACTCCAGTTAGGCGCCGGGGACTCTCGGAAAAAAAGGTTATGCGGCGTTACTTTGGCCCGTACACGGTGTTACGACAGCTTAGCGATGTTACCTATGAAGTCGCTCCAGCCAGCCCTAGCGCCGCAGGACGTGACCGTCCCGGTCGACGCCGCCGTATTGCGCGATGTGGTGAGGACGAAGGATGAGATGACAATGTACAATGAAGCCCTTGCCGCCACATAGGATGATGATGCTGTAGGCGATGCCTGGTCCCGCGACACGACCTCGTCAAGGCTCCGATGAAACGTCGAAGGTATCCGGAACCACGTCGGACTACTGGGCTGGGGACACGTCATCGTCGTCTGGTCACGTCATCGGGTCTTGGCGGTTCTGAATCGGCTGGTCACGGGCTGGTGATAGGGTGGGGGGAACGCCGTCGAGATGGTAGCGGTGGGGCTGGGGCTTCCGACGTGGGTCACGCCCCCTCGGAGATTGCCACGATGCCGATGAGGTGTGCAGCTCCCGCACACTCCACCAAAATGTAACGTGGCGGCAGGACAGACGACATGAACGATGAGACAGTCGAACGATCTATTTACAGATTAATTACATGGCGGCCAAGCCAGAGCCCGCGCAGGCAGAGCGCACAGACAGACCTTCTTCGTCGTCGTAGGCTGGGATTACCGAGCCACGCTGCGTTGCCCTCTTCATCGTCTTCTCGTGACAATATAATCTCCTGGAAACTTCCTGAGAGTCGGAGCTTTGAGTTATCAGGGTTTTTGAAAGTAAAAATACCGTTGCAAGTCAAATTTCGTAACGTCGTTGGAACATTTATAAGCCGTCTTGTGAAACGTTGTTGTTGGAACCAAAGGCACGAAAACCAAATATCGAACCAGAAGCCTCATCCGAGTATTTATTTGCCTAGAAAAGACAAAAAACGTATTTACAGGCTGAAAATCATGTATGCGTTTCAAAGCTCCCATTTGCGCAGTATTTACTCCGAGAAGGAGGGCTCTTCGTTTGTTAAATTAGCCACTTAGTAGGAAATAAAAAGAGCAGACTTGTCTGCCTTTTCCTGCAGTTCAGAAGGTTCACGGAAGATGGAACTTTCTTGTCGTTTTAATTTGACTGAAGGCGGTATTTCATTTCGACGTATTCGCTTTTCAAGCTTTGCGGTTCTTTTAATTCACGAGAAAATTTTTTAAATGCAAAACATTTCTTTATCTCACGATGTCACCCGTTCTAGTTGTCCGTAGTAGTCCGCACCCCTCCCCCTACACTATATAAAAAAATAATACTTACCGGCGCCTGGTTTCGATCCCACGACCCTGCGGGCGGAACGCAAGGTACATGGTGCTCTACCCACTGCGCCACAAAGCCGACACAGAATGAAGGGCTACGAACGCCCCTTATATCCTTGACTCATTCAAACTACGTCAAGAAGCTGCTGATACAACGCATTCACTACCTGTGGGCGGAACGCGAGGTGCATGGTGCTCTTCCCACTGCGCCACAATAATCATACCCACGTGCTAATAAATGATGTCACGTGACCACGTAATTACGTCTCCTCATTTAATTACAATACAACAACCAACAGCAACAAGTGCAACAACATTAACGTAACGCAAACTACTTAACGTCGTGCGCCCCCGGAAATGCTCTGCAATTGATCGTGCCCCTCGCGAGGGGGATGTTTAGTTTCCTGTCGCAGCAAGAACCAGGCGGCCTCCTGCGCAGACATTTTTTTCATCCGGCCACTGTGTTTTGATTCCCCTCAATAATGCGCCCGACGTCTACGGAGGCTTGGCGTCCCGTATCATTTGAAGAGATAGGTAATTTCTGCGCACGCTTCTAATAAACTCGGGAGCGAGCACCCTACTTCATCCCTGTGTGAAGGCAGGTAACCTTCGCTGTATAGTTCTCTTGGACCTCTACCTGTCTACACGTCACATTAGCTTCTACGACACTTTCTAGGCTTTGCACTGTCATCCTGGATGCACAAACTCTGAATACATTGGAAACGCGGTCGGTACTGCGTTCGGAACTATGATCCTCACTTCTGCGATTTTGCTGTAGTCGATTTCTGTGAAATGTATACGGTGCGCGCTAGCGAATTGTCACTTGTTTATCATTTGCTTCCTTTTCCCGTTGGTCCTACGCGAGAAATCTTTTTAGCCACGCCTCACGACGTTCCATGTTGCAGGAAAACTCGTGGTACCGCACTCGAGGCTCTAATTTAGCGTTACAGTCGCAAAGCGGCACACAGAGGTGACGGGGCACAGTGTTGCGTGCGCGAGACTTACTACCAGAAAAAAAGCGGACAGGAAAGAAATGGCTGCTGCTTAACTCAGCTAACCGTGAATATGCAAAGCAAAATCTAGGCTTAGTTTTGTTGAGTCTTGGTTTCGCTTCATTAACTTTTGCTGTAACTGACCACAGCTCAATGCCGTTCGGGCCCGTGCAACGCTCGCAAAAGAAGACCCGGCCTCGCTTTCATTCACGGCGAGTGCGGCGCAAGGCGAGTCATGTAGCCCGAGACGACCCAGCGCCGCATGCGTGGTAGGCTGCGGGGTTTGTCCGCTGCCGATCACCTGAGCGGCCGCTCCGTCACGGCCGCCACCGCTAGTTGAGCGGACCGACTGAAAATGGGGCCAATGCGCAGCTCCGACAGCGGGCCTGGCGAATCACGCCATGTGCTTCAAGGGGCGCGTCGCAGCGGGTGTGTCTCCGGTCAAAAGGTTAACTTCGGCATCCTCCGCGAAACTACTGGACGAAAGTAGTAAAGCTTTACTTTAAACAACCCCTCAGTAACAATTAGCGACCATCGCATTTAATAGCCGCCCCACGTGAGTATCAGGGGCCGTGCGGGGACCAAAGCGAACTATTCGATCGCTTCAGTGAACTTGCTCTGGCCAACAGGGCGACCGCGGCGACCGCCTCTCCGGCTCGTCCCCGAACGGTGGTGCCCTCACCAGAAACAACGGCTGCAACTGTAAACTCCCCACAGACGCGCTCTCTCACTTATAGCGGTGCTGCTCGGCGCAGTCGACACTGTCGGAGCCATAGAGTTTCTTGTCGGAGCATACGCGCTAGACTGCGCTAGACGGCCCGTTCTTTTCCACCATCCAGCTCTCCAGATCGTCTATTTTAACGAACAGGTGCTCTAGCTCCCCAAGCGGACGAAGCGCTGGCGTGACCTTGGAGGATCTTGTTGGTTATATTGACGGAACGATCCGGCAAGGTAAATATAAATGGTAGCGAAGCTTCGGGCGAAAAGCGGTTCAGAACCTATTGCCAGCGACATCAGCATGGGGGCTTATGGGAGTGGCGATTGAAGCGCGACTAGGTGAGGAGGGAACAAACACTAGTAACAAAAAAACAAGTTTTGTTCTACAACGAAACAACATTTATATTTTACGAACGATATTTATTTCTGAATCACATTTATTTAGGCCCAGTGCGCAAATAAGTTATGAAAATGCTGTTCATTCTCAAACACCTATTTTGTAGCGCCCTCTGAAGAATGGCACATGTCATTGCTCTGTGATGCAGTCCTCGTAGTGTTCGGAAAGGCGCTCCTAAAGTTCGTCTGCTGGGAAACGCCCCTCGCGTGTTTTGGTGGTGCGCATTTGCATTCGTTCTTCCTTGTTAATTTGGTGTGCTCTTAATTTTTGCTGTGCATGGACTTGCGAGGTGCGTTGTATCGTCGGTGAACATAGTACTGTGCCCGGCGGGCACGGTGAACTACGGGACGATGCTGCCAACGGTTGGAGCTGAGCGCTTTCCTCGGTACCTACGGAAACGATGTGCTGCAAAAGGTTGCAACAGCAACTCCCGTACGCCTGGCGTTTTACTGCACCATTTTCCTCTCATTTCCACAGGTAACGCGAAACTATAGTGCTGTTTATACGTGCACGGGGGTTGTGTAAGGGGACGTGGTGGTGCTTCGAAAAAAAATGGGTCTTTGTTATGTCACAGTTATCTCTTGATTTCACCTCAGGCTGGCTCGGAGCAAGTGGTGTCTATTTTTCTAGGACTTCTCAGCGTAGTACCACTCGAATTTAAACGAGTCGCTTTAATTGTCTATCTCAGTGTCTTCTCTATTGCATTACAACGCTTGTAGTAAGCTTCCCGCACTTGTATGCGCAAGAATTATTTCAATCGCAGTACTGTGTTGTGCTGCTCCGTGCTGCGCTGCTGCCAGATCTTTTCTGCTATGTGCTTTTACACACTGCCGTCGCTTTCGTTTGAATTGATCCCTTTTTCCTCTTTTTACTTATCTGTTGCGACACTTGCCTAATAATGCAACCAGGAAATTGCAGGCGTGAATGCTGAGTGAACTTCTGTAGAAACCCATGTCTACTTGATAAGACGCCGCTGCAGCTGCGGTGTGCTGGCTGCACTTTCGTAAATCGGCATTACTGCGGTCCGGTTTTCTGCGTCAAGATGCAGTGCCTAGTTCTTTTCTCTTGTTTCGAAGTAGTTCTGCTGTTGACGCTTTCATTGCTCATAATGCTATGTGTTACGGGTAAAGTCAATTTTTCGGCGCGTAAGGAAAATCATAATGGGTGTAGTGCCCACGAACATTTTGTACTGATTGTATACGTGCTGATTTTGTGCAGTGGGGTAAATTTGTTTTATGTTTTAAAAGTTAAATGTCTTGATTATAGCATGACTATTGCGTTATTTCTTCTCTTAGAACAGAAGTACACAAACTGAGCAAGCATTATATAACCTTGGTCTATATTTAAGGCACGCACGCAACCTGCGTATGTGCGACGCAATTAAACCCAGCAGTGGCGTTGGTAGAAATTGGTATCGGGGTAAGGAGTGGGCACGTTTTTTATATAAAAGGGGGGCCGGGGAGAGTGGTCAAATGTCATTTTGGGCTCTGTATCCCAAGGCAGAAAAAAAATTCCGGCCGGGGGGGAGGGGGGGGGGTGTACGTTTGCCACCCGCTGCAATCAAAATAAACAACTGATTGCTTTTATACAGCAGTGGAAGGCATGAATACAGAATAAATGTTCAGAGAAGATGCAAGATGTTTTTATAACCAGCGAGGCGAATCATACGACAGTATGCTAAAGTACGTTTCTCTAAAGCACACACGCCAAGGGCTCGCCAACTTGCGTCAGATGGCAATATGAGCCCTCAGCGATCAGAGGCCTGCTAAGGGTATTTTGAAGTCAAATTTTCCCGCTAATGCCACCAAAATGACGTCACTTTCTGACCGGATCTTGCGTCACATCCTGTTTATTTTTTGTTCGGCCGGAAGTGTTCCCTCCTCACACAGATGGCGCTAAGCCCCATGAGCAGCTAAAGAGCCGCCATTTTCTGAACATATGGGCTTCTATGGAAGCTTCGCTACCACTTATATTTACCTTGGATCCGGGTTTGGGGGCTTGTACTGGGACGGATATTGCTTTCGCCTTAAAAAGGGTCTTTGCCCAAGTTCCTAATGAAGCTTGCTGTAATTCTTGTATATTCTTCCCTCCTCCAATTTGCCTTTTTGGTCATCCCAATTTTCATGTGTTCGGCTAGCCAGCAGCGGTTCGCGCACAAGCAGAAGACCTCAACTTGGAACAATGAAGGCTAGGATCGACAATGGCATCATCTATTCTCCATTTTCGGAGGTCGAGGTCCCGTGCTGCTCCTTCTACCAAGCTGCGAAAAAAGCGCTGCTGGGTGATCCGTCCAAGCCAGCATTAGTGAGTCTTGATCCTAAATACTAATGCTCAGTTAAAAATACGTTTAAGGTATCGAAGGCTGAAAAGTTATCGATACCTCGCCAGTACTATCGCCAATAGTTGCGTTACATGCGGCCTACAGGCTTCATGCACGCGGCATGGAGCTTTGTCATGTTCACGGACACTCTTAGAAAAAGAACAATGGGCCCGTTCTGTAATCACTATTTAGTGTTCACACAATCCTTAGTGTGATATCAAGAAACATTAAGAACACTATCAGAATTTTTATCAAGATTGCTTGATTATTGCGGTTTAAATGCTGCAGAAATATTTCAATAATGATAGCCCCAAGAGCACATTCTTGTGTGAAATTGGATGGTGTGCTTCAATGGGCTACTTTATTGCTGTTCTAGATATCAGTGACTTTAGCTACGTTATTTGACCCGCCGCGGTGGCTCAGTGGCTAAGGCGTTGCGCTGCTGAGCACGAGGTCGCGGGTTCGATTCCCGGCCGCGGCGGTCGCTTTTCTGATGGAGGCGAAAAGCAAAAACGCCCGTCTGTACGAGATTTCGGCGCACGATAAAGATCCCCAGGTGGTCAAAATTAATCCGGAGCCCTCCACTACGGTGCGCCTCATCGCCTGCGTTGCGTCGGCGCGTTAAACCCTACAATCAATCAAGCTACGTTATTTGGAAACTAGAGGAGAAGTGTAAGTTTGCAGTAACAACAAAGCAATTTCAGTACTGGGAAACGTGATATGTCACACCGACGTTGCTTTTGCTCGACGGGGAAGAAGATAATGATATTACGAGCGAGCTGGTGCTTTACATTTAGGCCGTGTCTAGAGTGCCGTCCGACGGTATTATAAGCACTCCACTATATCGACGTCCACCGGCGTTTTGTGACAAAATTGGCGCGTCTGGCACTACATCGCTCTAGATAACGTAAAGCCAGGCTACCTAACCTAAACATAACATTAGATAACCTAACGCACAGATAGAAATAATTTAAAACACCAAAAGTAACCTAAGACATAGAAGTTATAGTTCAATTTTAAGATGAAAAAAAAACCAAGGCAACAGGTCTCGAACCACTGTCCTTGGGATGAAGAAGCTAAGACGGATCCTCTACACTACAACGACTTTTTTCTTTCTTTATTACATGGGAGAATACGCGCAGACGTTAGAGTACGAGGAATACAAGCAAACAAAAGAATAAACTGAAGTTATGAGAAGCACATATACAGCAAAATGTAGGCAAACACACACAAGCATTCAAAAGAGGGAACCAGTCAGGTGGTTGGTCAAGCCAACTGTACACACTATGTACAAATGCCACAGTTTTTCGGAAATAGGACTTAGTTGATCTTGGTGGCTCAGCATGCCTATCACATAAACAGCATCGCCACAGACTGTACAAACCAATCAACAAGAACATGTCATAAGGCGGCTCACCGGGATAGTCGAACGGCAAAAATCGGATAGAGAAAGGAGTAATATCCATGTCTTTTTTGAGCGTTCGCTGTAAAATGTCCCAGAAAAAGACAGCATCTCTGCAGTCTACAACGCAGGGATCAATTGTCTCTGATCGAGTACGGAGCCGACAGTCTGTCGACCAAGCTATAAACAGACCCCGGTCTTTCATCCAAGTTTTAACAGGGAGCGTGCCAGTGTGTAATTTAAAGAAAAATGTTTTAACACCCGCTGGAACACACATTTTACACACTCTATTGAGGACATCCTGGTACGGACACTGTACACTCTTAATCTGGTTCCACGTAAGATCCACTTAGTAACTGGAACTTTTTTGCAAAAAAGTTCCAGTTATATAATTGGAACCGTGTTCCACATATCCTGAAAATTAAGTGGAACAGTGCACCACATATTTTTGCAACTAAATTATGTGGATCGGTGCTCCAAATAAAAGTATGCGGATCACTGTTCCAAATAAAAGGGTAGTTTAAGTTACTGGAACATTGATCCATGTAAAATGATTATGGAATTTATCCGGGGCGCCGTTCCAGGTACCTTCAGACCAGCTGTTTATATAAAACGGTGTTCCTATAGGCATTGGGAAGCTGTCTATGGGACTCCACTTTTACAATATTTCTGCTTTCCTGTCGGTATACACCGAGGTCATATGCCAGGCTGGCGGATGCATTGGTATCAGCAGGAAACCGCAAGCACCATTTTAACACAGCCGTGATATATGACCCGCAGTGATACCAACAATTGGAAAGCAGAAACCATCGCAGCAGTGTGGTCCCTGACAGTTCCCAACAGTTGCCTATCGGAGCACAGTTCTATATAAAAGTTGGTCTGAGGCACCTAGAGCGGCACACAGTTTTTGGCTTCACCCGCAGAATCCTGTTCTGGGTTTCAGCTGCACGTAAAAGAAACAATATACTTGCATTAAAATCCGCACGAAACAAACTATTATGACTCATACACTGCTTTTCAACATACTATACAACTTTATTGGGTGTTAGTATTCATACATTTCAGATTTGAATAGCTGTCTATTTTAAATTGCACAGAAAATGACCAACGTACAAGCAATAAGTACCATAACGATAACACTAGGCTCCAAGTGGCATTTTCACATATTCACTTGTACTCAAAAACATGGTTAATAAAGACGGTATTAAGGTCAACTGCTTCACAAATAAATAGACGTGTGCGTCTACCGCGGCAGGAACACAGACATTATACAACAGTGAGCATCAAATATGCTTTCTTATCAGATAAACCAAGGTAATTCAAAGGCGGAATTACTCATTGTGCTTGTCATACTATGTTTACGCATAACTGTTTGGGAAAATGCTGTTTGCTATTAAATTGTAGGGAAAGGCCTAAAAACAAGCCATACACGGTTGTATTATCACAAACCTACAACAGTGCAGTGCAAGAGTTTAGGAAAACAACGCTCGAGCCAACATCAACGATAAAACATTTCGACACGAGTGGTCACATGCGGCAGTATGCCACAAATTAAAACATAAATATTAAAGATAGTACAGTTTCCTGACACCAGACGTAAGTGTAACATCAAGTTATTTGTAGCCAAAACAGAATTTATGAGCGTCCTGAAAAGGCCTTTGACTTAAGGCACGTTACTTGCCCAAACAATTTGTAGTTAACATAATTCATCCAAAGAAATCTCATAAAAGCCAGCGTGAATCTTATATAATTTGCAAACCAGCAGCTGGGAGCATTTTACACATATTAAAATTTAACACGTAGGCTAATTTTATACACGTAATGAATTCAAGCGGGACCAAGTCAGACATCCTTAAGAAGCAAACAAGCCAGCGTTGAATCATACAGGGGACCAGTTTTACAAAGCAGACTTGAAAGCATTTTTTCCAGCTTCAACGTTTTACCTTAGGTAAAATTCACAGTTGCGTGCTATAAAAACCCTCCCGTCTTGCTGTCAGTGTAATAGTCACCAAAGCCCTGCTTCTGCCAAGCAAGAAATGCAACTTTGTTCAAAGGAGAAGACTTGTTCAAGCCAAATACGCACATTTTAAATTCTTCTACGGCATGTGTGTCAGCTCACTTACAGTACTAAAATTTATCAATGAAGCCGGAAGCCATCTCCGTAAATAAGCACTGTCACTTTTGCATCACCAGCAGAACTGCCACGAAAAAAAATCTCATGAGCTACACTTGAATAATAGGACGTTACAATGCGGTGCCATGAACTACATTAACACCCACTATAGATTCAAAGACAGCCTGCGCATTGTGCCAATGATGAAAAATAAGGCACGACTTCAGTGTTCAGTTGACATGAAACTTGCATGTGCCAGTAACTTAAACCCCTTCATCTGATTTCACCCCCTTCATGCCTTTTATCTGACCTCCTTCATGCCTTTCAAGAGATACTTTAACCTCTACCAATAATTTAAAATCCCAAGTAGAGCTGAACACTTCAAGTATTTCAACAGAGACTCCAACTTAAATGACACCAGGCCACTGTCAAACTTCTCATGCTTTCCAAGAACTCCCTGCAAAAGTCCCAAGAACTCTCCAAAGGCACACAACCATATGAACATGATGACACGATGAAAAAGATGACATATGCGGCGAAGAGGATGACCACATCCTGAAGTGACAATGCAGGCGGCGAATCCGTGATGTGTTTCTTGCGGGCAATATTGATGCCGCCAGTCCCTTCTCTCAGAATAACTGGGCCTCGAGAAGACTTACTGCTCACCTCATGTACCTTCAAGGAAACAAGAAAATTTTGTTACATGGGTGCTTTAAATGAGTGAGTTGCTTAGTCCCTTTCATAACACAGTAATTGATTTAAAATCAGTGATTTCTTGGGTTTTTTCTGGAAGTGCTGCTAAAGGTGAAAGTGCGCTGAACAATATCACCACAGACAATCAATGAAATTGCCCTGATTCTGGAAAGTATACCACCTTGCTGCCTCGGTATTCTGAATATAAGGTTTTTTATCCTTGAGAGATTTCGTTTATTAATCAAATAATAATTACTATAATCACCTTTTGGCATTATATTTTACACACCTTCTCTCTGCAAAAAATGTTCTCTGTACTGTATAATGTGCTCCCTAGAATGCTGTAGTGAGGCTGGCTAAATATAACCTAAAGCTAAACGATGTGTCTACCGCAAAGAAATAAATGGCCAGTCACAGGAAATCATAAATATCGCACTGTGGCAGAAATTTTTTGGGGAATTAATTCTACCTAAAATATTTGCCTCTCGATATGTATTACCTCCATGGTTCGTAGTGGTATGAGGCAGAAGTTGAGCTGACTAATGCTGAAGTAGGCTGTTGCACAATTTTCTTATAAATCACAACTATAGCACATTTTCTTGCAGACGACACTTTCTGTGCTCTAAACAATTCCCTTAAAAAACAATTACCCCTTATTTAACCACCTGTCAAAATCCAATGCAAGCATTACTCATGCTACGGCTGTATTTGGGAGTATTATTGGTGCTACGGGCGTATTAAAAGCGTGAAATTTAAATCGTCAGTTGCCACCATATTGTTGTAGCAGCAACCACGTTGGGCGTGTCCGTGGTGCTGGCAAATCACAGCAACAACTCTCAAGGCGTAAAAGCTGAATATTTACAAAACTTGAATACAAAATAGTGGTTTTTTTTTTTTTGCCAGTGTTGGAGCGTCCGTAATAGGCGGAATGTGAACACAATGGCCAATATTGGCGTTCACGATAACTTGTTAACAGTGAGATTTTATTAGGATGAACAGCCCCAGAAATTGAGTCCCGCAAAAACAAAATGCCAGCTTACCCAACCAAAATTAAGACCCGGGTGTTTCTGCCAGGGACGTCTCAAAGTGCACTTCCAGGAAAGTTTCGCTAACGTGTTCCGAAAAGCTCCTACTGTCACCTTGAGCCACAGGCCAAGCTGTCACTGAAAAGAAGTTCAAGTTTCAAACCATTAGTTACAAAGAAACTACCTAAAAACGCGCCATGAAAGACCAAAAAATGGGAGTGCGTACTTACTTGTAGAATGCAATGATTTCATCCCGTGCAAGAGCTTTAATGTGTTGCCTTCTGATGATACACTTCCAAGAAGGGGTCCAAATACAATTAAAATGGCCATATGCATTCCTTGTACAGCTGTTTTAGGTCTATCTTCGGCCTATTGCCTAGAAAATAAACAGTACAAAAATATCAGAGAAGAAATTTATGCCTTGCTTTACCCAGGAAGCACGAGAAAATATTGAACAATGTCTGATTCGTTCCACGAAAGTCGAATGTCTTTTTTACAGCGGAAGCCCTGGTAATCTTTTCTTGCTAAACAATTTGAGATATAAAAATATTTGAACATACTTTGAGCTCACCTGTCCTTGGTCTATGCGAACTGGTGAATATCTGCACAATATGCACGACTCAAAAGGTACTCTTTTGTGGCTTATGAGCTCCACAGGGCATTCATAATCCGCCACTCTCTCCCCGACAACCCTTCAGCATGCCGAAGGGTTGTCGGGGAGTAAATGCCACAGCCATGACTTCGCAGGAGCAGGAGTTCAGCCAGTAAATGCCACAGCCATGACTTCGCAGGAGCATGTAAAGAATGGAAATAATTTGTTTTCATTTTTTTTGCAGAGGAACAAAAACATTTGTCACAACCTATCAGTGGAGGGCCAAATGCCTCCACAGTCAGCCACAGACTCCTTCTGAACAGGTCATAGAGTATGAATACAGAATGTAGCAATCTGCTTTTTCAGTATAATTTCTATGTTCAAAGGAGAACAAAAATGGATTAATGTTTGGTGCACATCATGATTCAACAACTTTGCACCTGCGCGTTTCGAAAATTATTCCAACTCTCTAGCTGCCACTGACATTGATAGCATAAAATGGCAGGAATGAATTATTTTTAAACTTACTTTGTGACGTTAAAACTTCTAATAGTCCACACGTGAGCTTTATGGCTAATTATTCTGAGGTCTCAGGTTACCACTTACATTGACACCATAGAAACGGCACCACACTTTCTGCGTGTTCCCACCTGCCTTCCCCTCCACAAAAGGAACGTTTTGTCACTACGCTACTGCTCAGACAACCACTTTCCCTTGCATTTCACTACACGTCAGGGAGCCAACTAAAGTTTACTAGTGTAAATAGAACATCTGAATTCATCGAAGGCATTGGAAGAAACCGGGAACAACTACACACAGCACAGATAACGTAAGCAGTGCTGCCGCTAACGCCTTGAACGCATATTAACATTAGGCGGAGTAGCGCGATTAGCACAATAAATTTACGGCTCTCAGAAGACCAACACAACGCAATTACACGAAAGTTTGAAAATGCCGATAAGTCTAAAGACAGACGCTACAAGTTGTTCAGTGCGTGCGCGCGAGACAATAGCGAGCAACCGTCAATATACAACTAAGCAACACCACACCGTAAGGGGACATGCAGACTCGAGAAATGCGCGCAGCAGCAACTTTCTAAGTAGCACTAGCCAACGTACGCAGTCAGAAATGCAAGCCGACTGGGACCCACAAACACGCAAATAACGTTTCTTGAACACGAACAACAGACACGGAGCGGCATGTTTATCGGACGCAGTGATGAACAAGTCAATGAAAAACAACCGTTACCAGAACATAAATAAGCAGCACTGACCTTTTTTGAGCCTCCTGGCAAAACTACATTTCGTCGAACAGTAAATACAGCCCGAGGATATGAAGAAGTTCGCAGTTTCACGCCACAACCAAACTGCCATAACGGTTTCCGCCACTGTGATTGCAATGCCTCTAGTACATCAGGCGCATAACGCGAGCGATCGAGAAAACCGCTGTAGAACGCCACTTGTGGCGCTGCATGCATAAGAACGTAAAACTGGCGCAGTAAAGGGTGAGAGATAGGGGCGCTACTGTCGTTTAAATGGTTGACGCAGTCCTGTTTTTCACTCATCGTCGTTGTACCCGTTGCCTTCCCACTATACCATGCATCAACGCAAACGGCGTGGCGGCATGGCCTTGCGGCTGCCGACGCATGCGCACGGCATGCCGCACTGAAGTGGCGGTCGTTTCGTAATGGTTTCGGCCAACTTTTCCTTCCTCCGTGGCTTGGGCGATGCACGCCGTGGCCAGTGACCAGTCCGCGGAAGAGATCACAAACTCGGCACCCTTGATCGCTTTTATTTACTTAGGAAAATGGGAGTAGGCCTCTAAGCGGACGTCTACGCGGCTCTGAGGCTGGAACAGAGAGCTCAGATATTAGCCAATTTAACACGTTAGTTGGGGTGAAGTTGTTTCTCGCCGCGGGCCGTGAGTGCGTGCGGTATGTGTGCATAAACTTTGATGACAGCATTACTTCGTTGTTTGCAGTGAAAACAAAACGACGCTTCTTTATTGACTGCGTTCTCCTGACAACAAGCCTTTCCAATACCAATAATATATACTGCGACGCTCTTTGTACCCACGTTATAGAAAACTACTTCCGTATAGTGAATTCAGTGTGACATAGCTAATTAGCGAGTATTAATACATCTGCCCGTTTTCCAGCAGTTTTTCTTCATGAACACCAATAGTGCAGGAAAACAGCAACGGGGGGACCAGCAGGAGACGGCAGGTCATTCGGTGAACTTGAATTACTATGGCAAGTAACAACATTAGGGTAACACTGCGGATTTCCCGATACTGCAATGAATAATGTGAAATAAGAATGCCATTTAAGTATAAATATATAGAATGTAAGGCAGATGCCGCGGGGTAGATTTAGTTCTCCAGGTTTTGAGTCGTTCTCCTTCTGCAAAGAGGCTTCCGTTTTTGCTTGTGAAAATTAACAGCCGAGACAAGACAAAATACAAAAACGAACTTCTAAGCATATACCTGCATGCGTAGCATGATGTGTGCGGTGTAAAATGTGACGCAGTCGGTTACCGTTATGTATGCACCCCATCACAACATAAGTAACGTGGACTGAGTACCATTGAGCGCGTACTACACCACAGCGATATGATGACTGAGCGTTGAACAAAAACTGCCGTTGCTGCGAAGCTTTGTAAACCAGATGCATAACATGTAATCGCCTCAACAAGTATTTCGTTATGAAGGTGCTCACAAAAGCACCACGAATTCTTCAGCGCTATAGCAGCTATGGCTTTGCCCGAACGGCAGACGGGGAAAGGGAAGACGTTTAGTCCTTCTCAAATTGAAGTCACTGGTGATTTTGTACTTGACGCCTCAAATTAGAAAGATACGATGTTCACGAAAGCGGTTTGGGTGCCGAAGAACATCTGGAAGTGGGTTCCTGCAATTTCTTCTTTTGCCTAAGATATCCTCCTCTCGACATTTTTAATGCTTTGTACGGCGTTGACTAAAAAGTGGGATTTCGTTTTCTGTCAAAGGACATCACTAAAACTACAGCTTAGCCGTATTATGAAAGTTAACTGCTGCAAGGCAGTTTCATAGATGTCGGCGAAGTTCATTAAATTTTATGTGCGGTGTGCGCGTGTATATTAAACGCACGCGCACGTGTATCTTGGGTCAAGAAGCACCTAATATATATGCGGGTCATTGTTCCAGTTGATGCATGAAAGAGTGCATACTTCACTGCCATGCACGAGTTATGTGGAACAAGACACGAGCAAAAAATACACAAACGCACTCTCCCCAACCGTTTACTGGGACATAAGTGGAACAGTAACCGGAACCGCCGACATCGCATGACCCCATTTCTTCGGTTCCAGATAAAAACCACGAACATAAAGAAAACAAGCTGACGGTTCCAGATAAGATCCACCTATATGCTTCGTTCCAGTTATTCTTTCGTTTGGATCCACATAAAATATATGGATCAGCCTTTTTAACTGGAACTTATATGGAACCAGATTAAGAGTGTAGGTACAGAACACGATATAATTTGTGGGAAAAAGCCCAGAAACCAGGGCATCAGAAATAGACTCGCGCGAAGCAGTAAATATGTACTCAATGCTAACCGAGCCTGTGAAAAGCGAAACATTTCAACCACTTCTTTGAGGAAACCTCGCTGGCTTCGGGCTGCGTCCACAGACAGCGAAGACACCACAATATCAGAGAGAAAATGTGCAAGACGTATTTGCAGTACAGCTTTCAAAAAAGGATGTTGAGCATCTCGAAAGTAGAATAAACGAGAAAGAAGCTGCCAAAAAAAAAAAACAACAAATGAATAAGCCCAAGTCCCCCTCGCACAACCGGAAGAAAAAGACTATCGCGACGCATTGGCTCACTACGCGAACACCAAATGAAGGTTGCAAAAATCCGGTGAATAGCCTGTATCCTGACTCGTGAGCAATGTAACACCTGTAGGACATAAAGAAGTCGGGTCACAAGAAACGTGTTACACGCCCGAGCACGAGAAAAGATGGACAGCTGCCGTCCCCGCCAGTCATTCACTTGGCGCTGTAGCTTCACCGCCTGCTCCGACCAATGCAAGTCAGTATTGAGAAACTGCGAGAGGGGTACTCCTAAATAAGTTAGGTGTCTATTCCAATTGATTCCGGCGAAAGAATCGGGTGTGGGTCCGCATTCTCCCAACCAAAATACGCAGCTTTTCTCGAAATTCGGGGCCGCACCTGAAACCTCGCAAAATTCTTGTGTAATGGCAAGAGCATTCGCCACGCTGGCCTTGTCAGTACAAAATAAAGCGGCATCATTGGCATATGCTAAAATTTTCACTTCGAAGGACGATAGCGTGAACCCTCTAACAATAATGTAATCTATTATGCGCATGCATAATGGTTCCAGATATAAGCAAAATAGGAGTGGTCATAATGGGCACCCTTGACGAACCGATGAAAGAAGTGGATTGGTGGGTTAGTCGATTGTTGACTATCACTCTTGTCGAGCCATTAGCATAACATATTTAAATACCTTCGGTAAGCCAAGATCCTGTGTTCACATGCTGTAGAGCACAAAACCGGAATTGGTGACTGATGCGATCGAATGCCTTTGCCAAATCTAGTTGTACTAAGGCTACATGGGATGAAACACACTCCAATATAGACCTTGCTATGTGTATGTTAGTTTGAATAGATCGCCCACGGATGCCACATGTCTGATGGTCAACAACTAGTAGCTCAATTACATTTTGAAGACGGTTGGCCACAATCTTAACGAAGACTTTATAATCTACATTACCTAAGGAAATGGGAAGATATCCTTCTACTTTATGCAGTTTGTCAGGATCATTACTTTTGGGGATTAGAACAGTGTGGCCTTCGTACAACGTAGGTGGAAGAAATCCAGTCTTGTAAGCCTCGCGGTAAACCTCAAGTAAAAATGGAGCCAGCAGAGAATAGAATGTGTGGTAAAATTCTGCAGTGAGACCATCAGGTCCCGGTGTTTTGCCTTTCGACAATAATTCAATGCTAGACACCAATTCTTGAATGCCAATCTCCTGGTCAATGGATTCACACTCGTGTTGGTTTAATTTGGGCAGCAAACTAATGAACTTTTCAATGGAGTCCTCGCTCACCGCTCTTTTGGGAGTTTGGAATACAGTTCTATAGTAATCGACGAAGGCCATCATTATCACAGTAGTGTCATCAGTAATTTTCTCTTTATACTCAATTTCAAGTATTTGTTTAGACAGAGCATGACGGTGCTCATCACCTAGGGACCGGCGACACGGTTGCACTTCAGCAAAGCGCTGTGATCTCGCTCGCACTAGTACTCCCCGGTATTTCTCAACATCAAACGCCTGTAGATGCGCCTTGACATTCCGAATGTCATCCATATATTGACGTGGACATCGGCCTTTAAGTTCATTAAGTTGTCTCAACAATTGTTTTAGGTGATTTATGTTGCTTTTCGTTTCAAACGCCATTACTGTAACCTCTTCAATTGCCGTGACTTTCACTTCTTGCTTAAATAATTCCCACCGTGCGAGCATTGGCAGATCATGGCGATTTCTTGCATTTTGCATAATTTCTGGCACACGATTTAAAAAGGGCTGATGGGATAGTAAAGAATTGATAAATTTCCACAATTCCCAATTCAGGCGACGACTCCGACACTGTTGGCTACCATGCGCCACAGATAAGAAGCAATGATCGCTAAAAAATACCGGATGAACAGTGTAGGTATGGACACACGGCAGGCAATTTAAGAAACATAAATATGGTCTAGCCTAGCGTGAGAGGCTCCCTGAAAATCGGTAAACAATTTTGCAGTCGGACATTTTCTCCTATGTCAGAAAGGTGAAAGTCACAAGCAATGTTTCCCTATGTTATAGCGCCTAAGTACGATCGTCGGTGCTCACATGACCTGTCACTCGGGTAACACACAGTGTAAAATCACCTAAGGCCATTAAGTGGCGGTCAGTACGCAAGTGACTCTGTAATGACAGGAAATATTCTTCCCGTTCACGAGGTTGCGATGGTGCATAAACGACAATAAACCTCCATGACTTTCCCGCGATCATTAGGTCACATACGATAAGGCGTCCCTCCCGATCAGTGGATACAAATTCCACACAGCAGTGCAGGCACTTGTGCAGAAAGAGCATGCACCCAGCAGATAACCCTTTGGCGTGGCTATGGCACACTTCGTACTCTGACTGAAAAGGAGCTAGAGCTTCCCCAGACCCTTCGGGCGACTGAATTTTCGTTTCTTGAATGGCCAATATATCAAGCTTCCAAACCCGCATTAAGTGAAGAAGCTGGCCTTGACGCCTCTTGTTACGTAAGCCACGGACATTTAACGTTCCAAACTGAAAAGAAAGAGCTCCCATCATGACACCCTACAGCAGTGTAGCGTCTCTACCTCGCCTACCCGCAGTTCCATCAGGATCTGGAGGCCGGGCACCAGGACAGCGACCAGTAGTTGCACTTTCCGCAGCCGGGGAGGCAGCCAAAGCTGCCCCTGATGATGATGCAGGGTCGGCAACTAGAGGAGCCTCTGAGCTTATGGTGCCTGTATCGCAGGGGGATGTGGCACCCGGCGCCAAGGCCGTCGATAGCACCGCCGAAGCAGCAGGAGCAGGATCCGAAGCATCCCTAACAAGGAACTTCTTCGCCTGCTTTATCTCCATGACCTCTGGTTTTCCACCCGAATCCTCAGCTTCATCAAGGGGCGCAGGTCGCTTTTTGGTACCAATTTCAAGTTCCATTTCTTCATTCTCTGTCGACGGTGGTCGATCCAGGTAAGGTGGCGACTCGGCCCACGTTGCAGGCAAGACCGCAACGTTAGCGCCCCTTCCTTGATCTTCAGGCGGTACCAAACGGGACGCATCCTCCGTGGCCACCGCAGGAGCCCTATCTTCTTGCCGCTGCTCCGCAACAGCTTCGCCTGAAGAATCCAAGAACTTACTTGCATCCATAATGTGAGATGAAACAGTGTCATCTTTCGCTTCACGACCCGAACGAAGCGTGTCTGCGTACGTTTGCACACACGCTGATGAGAAGTGGTCGTAACGGTGGCGTTTCTTGCAACGCGGAGTCTTGCACTGCCTCCTTATGTGGCCTACCCTATTGCAGCGCAAGCAGAGTGGCGGACGCCCAGGAATCAAGATAAGAGACTGTTGACCGTAGACGTCCAGTAGGTGCGGCAGCGAGTTGACAGATTCCATCCTTCAGCGTGAATGACACGTCTCTGTTGGTCATCTTCCAAACCTCTATGCCATCACACCGCCACATTTCTCTTCTGATAGACGGAACCGTGCCATACGGTTCCAGCGCTTCAACAATTCGGCGTTGCTCTATGTGCGGGGAAAGCCAAAGAAGCTTCATTTTGATATTCCTGCTCTCTGGATCAATGACCAGGCCCTTGAGGCCCTTGACCGCAAGTTCACCTCGCTCTACTAGCTTTTGTTTCGCTGCACCGTTGACGCATGTGACAAGCCACAAGTGACTCATCTGATATTGACCACAAGCAAGAATGTCCTTGGTGTCTAGATGGCACAAATCATCCCTTTTCCTGCATCCAGGTCTTTACTTCCAGTGTTCCAGTATGGAGTTTAAAAAAGAAAGATTTCACTCCACCTGGAACCGTCATTCTTTTCAGTCGCTTAATCTCTCTCAGGCCTTAGATTACACTTGCTGCGGTATATTGGCACTGGAAATACACTCTCGACGATATCTTTGTACAGTTTCTTCTGACTCACCCCCCTTAAGTACTCTAAAGAAAAACGCACTGAAAGAAAACGGTATGACCACACCACCTCCTCAAAAAATCTACGTACAGTTCCCCTCATGTACTCAGAGGTCACAACAAATTCGGGCAAAAGTCTTCCACGTCGCAGCTCAGAAACCGTCCTAAGAAACGCGTCTTCAACATCACGAAGAAACAGAAATCTATGGACCACTTGCCTTAAAAATAATTGCGATAACCCAAGTCCGCCTTCACGCACTTTCCGAAAGAGGTTTGTTCTGTTCGTTGTTTCCTCATTATGAACTCCAGATAAAAACGGCGAACACACGATGAAATTTCTGAATATTAGCCCTTGAACAATGCAAAACTTGCATTACATACCACAGCTTGCTTATAAAAAACAAATTGCAAACTGTGGCTCTCACAAACATTAAAAAACCCCACCCTTTCCACTTCTCCGTCTTTTCTCGAAGTTCCTTTAGTTGCTTGGCCCAGTAAGGGTGACTGTCTTGATAACTGTCTAGTGGCACCCCCAGGTGCTTAATAGGACTCGTGACCCCTTGGGTGTTGGCGAAAACGCTTGGCAAACAAACAAAGCACTTTTTGGGCGTTTTTGTGGCACTGCGTTTTATTTACGGTCACTGAAACGTCTGAATCCAACCCAAAGACCGAAGTACGGCGAGCGTATGGTGTAATGGCGGCAAATGACAACGCAGACGGCCCTGATCTAAGCCGCATAGACACTAGCGCCACATTCCTCTCTAGTGCATACCTGAAGAAGCTCTGTGCGCAAGTCCGAACGGACGAGCAGTAGCAAAACGAGCACTGTTAGATTGTCAACCCGGCTTCCCATCCGGATGTTGTAAACAGGAAGTGGCCAAGGGCAACGGTGAAAGGGTGGCAGCAGCAGAATGGAGAAACCGGAAAACACCTGTGGGAAACCCATGCGGACTGTAAATAAACGGCAAATTCGAAAAAAAGCACAAAGTAGCTGCTTTCAGTTTGAACGCTGCAGGAAGCCAGACACAGCTTGTTTCTGACGGAATACTCGGTCCGCTTGAATCCCCACAGCACACGTTCGATAAAGTGGGGGAAACCTGAAGAGATCTTTTTACGGCCTAAGAAGGGTCAGCTTTAAAGTACTGCTTGCATCGTTTACTTCGCACAGCATTTAGAGACAGCTGCATTGATATTTCAACCGTTATGGCGATGATTGTTGCTTGTCATATTGTTACGCAGCCAAAGATTACGCATTTGCCCTCAAGGAAGAAATGTTCATTGAAGCGAACGTGTCGTCTTCTAAGTACTAAAAGTGTTCTCTTGCGGCGAGGTAGCAGTCGCCAAGATGACGTGCTCAGATGAGTGTCGGCGAATTCAATGCCGCGACGCTTTGCTTGTGCGCATTTATCTCCTCGTGCTCTACTTTCTGGAACCTTCGAACTACGTCGAGAAGAAACAAGCATTCTAGTAGTGTGGCGACTCGGTGCAGTCGCCCAATCAAATGAGCTTGTGCAGCATACAAAAGAAAGCGAGAGAAACACGCGCTTTGCCTCGAACAAAGATAAAGTCACGGGCGGTCACACGATGGCCACAGGATACATAAGTAGAAACAACACCTGGCATAGTTTCCGCCAATATTAGAGATTGAGCAACTGAAACATAAACAGAGACAAAAGTTAGCGGACGGGGCTGCCAACAGAACTGGGTTGGCACAAAACAACGAAAAATAGGCTCAGCGGCCGCACTGGAATCACTGGAAATTTATCACTTGAGACCGGAGCTTTAGGCAAAATTTCTATTTTTTTCTTGAGTTCGTAGCACGCCTAGTCGATATATGAGCATGAACTAAAGGAAATGAAACACTTTAAGCAATAGTTTATTGTGCTATAAGTGCCGATTTCGAGGTTGGACACTATATCGGCTTTTGAGCGTCTAAAAATGCCGTTTTTTGGGTTGTATATTTTTTTAGGAGGTTTTTTGCGTTTGTGTTGAGGTAAAAATTTTCTTGCTTCGAAACGGCCCGAAACTCGGCATTTGTCTCCCGCTGTTTGCGCGGAGATTCCACGCGCTGTGCCAAACACGGTGTTACGCGGAAACCCGTGCCCCAGCGGCCGCTCCATCGTTCTTAAAGGGACACTTCGCACAGTGAATTTGAAGTGAATTTGTCAAGCTCCCGTTTTTGCTTGCACTGCGTAGACTGGCTCAACTTAGCACACTTTTCATCGTTTATCCGGTTGACAAATCGGTAATTATTTTACAAAGCGCGAAAGACGACGAACTACCATGCGCGATTTGCGGCGGCCGCACCAACTAAAGCTGTGACGTTGGGAGGAGGGGGCACCGTGATTGGGCGATGCCCAAGGTGAGCAACCAAGCAAGTTTCGGTTTTGGTTTCGGTTCTGTAAAACACAATCGATGGCGTTGTTGGATGGGCATTCTCAATATCACAGTAATATCTCATCGTACCGCGCTTCTGCCATGTTGTCAGCTGTAAAATGCATAAGATAAGCCTCCCAGGATAGCTTGGAATCGTATTATTCACTAGCCGAGGCCTACGCAGTGCATGAACGCCCTCCGCGTCCCCGCAGACCCTCAAATGCCATGCGCTTTTCCCCCATATTTGGAGCTTGCCTTACTCATGCCTGTATCGCAAAAAGCGTGTTCTCACCAGGCCAAGGGTCTGTTGATTCTGGCCTGTGGCCACTGCCCGCAAGCAGTCGGTGCTTATGGCAGCAGCATGCCAACGAGAACTCGCTAGCGCGCCAGTGCCAGCCTGCGCGCGTTCTGTGAACTAGTTCGTGGAGCAATGAACGTTGCGGCCCAAAAAAAGGTGAACTCAGTATAGAAAACAACGGCGGAAAACGAAAAAAAAGCACGTACCCGCGGGGATTCGAACTTGTGACTAGCAAAATACTTGCGATGACATACCTAGCGCTCCAAACCACTCAGCCACAGGCGAGCGCGGCCTCCCTTGGAAATATAAGGTATATAATTATAACCAGTTTACACTTTTATTTAGTGTTAGTATTCCAAGCAGTTTAGGTGACTATTTGTTGTTTTGCGCTCGTGCAGTAAGCATCCCCCAAGTTTCCACAATATTTTACGTCTAGCAATTGCATTTCTTAGTCGTAAAAGCGTTCACAGATGCGTAGTCGTGCTGCTGGCCGCTGTGCTCGTTCGCCTAGCGCAAAAAAGTGCTTCCCGCACCCTAGTTTTACGCTGTACGGTAATAATATCAGTTGATTTTATTTCCTTAGTACCTATATTGACTTCGCTGACTCTTCTCCCGCATTCAAGAGGGCTTATATTTTCCTACTGGCGTACAAGTCAGCGAAGCGTTGCATGTGCGCTTGTGCAGCGCTTATGTGAAGCGACCTTGACTTGGAGCTAGATATAGTGTACAAACTAATCAAAAGAAAGGCACATTCTTCAATTCACAAACGTGTCCTGGCTTCGTTTCAACTGAGCGAACGAATTGCGACGACCCGTCGGCGGCTGGCGGACGAAACGCTGGGCCGAGGGACTCTGTCTGAAGGCCGGGGAGCCGTGCAGAAGCGCAGCCAGTTGCGAGCTCGGCTCCTCCCGACGTCACACGAAAACGCCACAGAAAATGGGGGAGCGTAAAGGGAGGAGGACAGCATTTTCGAATTAATTTTTCTACTAAATAAATCGCGTAAACGCGCCCAGAGTGGTCGAAACATGGCCTGGGGACTCCGGACTACAATTTGCGCTAGTAATCTCGCAATGTTTACATATCACTTCAGTGTCCGTTTAAGCTTGTCCCCAGCAACTAAACCAGGCCTCCAGAGGCGTGAACGCAGCCAGCATGGCCACCGGGTGTCAGCAGGAACTTTTAAGCGCAGAGCACTTTAGGGCCGCGCCTTGTCGTCGTATCTCGCTCGTCGGACCCAACAAGGGCCGGCGTTCCGTCGTAGCCGCTGTCATCGCGGCGTACCCCAGAGGCTTCGAAAGCCATGCGGTTTATATAGTCAAAAGCGTTCGAAAATCGTGAAACACTGGCGCTTGTAATACGTCTCCCCATTGTTGAGTGCAAACAACACTGTAGTACATTTGAGACAAAGTATACGCAATTAACCGGCAGCGCCCGCGTTCATTTAGTTAGGAATTCTCTTTGGGTTGGTTTTTACGATAGTAAGCGAAAAAGAGTGGCAGTGCAACGCCGGCACTCGCGGCAGGGAAAGCAAGCACAAAAACAACAAAACTCTCGCCGGCGAAGTTTCAGGCAGGGGGCACGCGAGCACTGCGAAGGCGTTAAATTTGAATTACGTTGGGTGCTAGCTGTGAGCGGGTATTGGCGCTGCAGCCCATTATGGCGTATCACTGCTCTGCACTTCCGACACCTTTCACATTGAGTGGCATGGCTTTAATTTTTTTTTCTCATTCTTTCGCGCTGTGACCGTGTGTCAGTGGCGAAAACCTCTGCCGGGATGCCTTGTTCATGGCTAACGCAATAACAACGACAACAACAAAAACACGCAACGAGTTGAATGAACGTGACACAAACCCGCATGTACCGCTGAAGGTCAAAGATGCTGACCAAGGAAAACCACGTGAACATGTGGCGCCCAAAAGTTTCAAGGTGAAGCCACAACAGGTGCGCAACCAGGTGCCCAACACGGGAACATCACCTGCTGTCAAGACGCAGCCAGTCTTTCACAAAGGATCTCTCCACTTCAGCCTGAAAAATAATGTTGTTAATCGGTATAAAGAGCATAGCTACTAAGTGGTGTTACTCACAGCAGCTTTGCGGGGCAATGAATTCTGGAGGGAAAGATGACTCAATTTTTTATCCGGAGTTGTATTGCACGTCACCGCGCATTCTATGGGATTAGTCGGCGTTGTCGTCAAGGGGCAGTTACCGATTGTGCCTCGTGAATCAAAACCGGTTGTTACCCCCTAAGAACGCGGCTAAGGTGCAAGATGTGTGCAACAGACATTTATGGGTTGATCACAGCTTTGCAACAGACAAGAGCGTCGCAGACGAGACTAGTCTAATGCGCTCTATACTTGGGCGTAACTTGGCAGGTTGGTGTGCTTATTTCCCATTCTAATCAGACAACATTCAAGAGCATAAGACTTCGGCACCACTCTATATCAGAACGCTGAGCACATTTCGAAGATACAGGACAGGTCCCGCGCCATCACCGAAGTACCGGTTGCTGGACAAGTCGTTTCGAATGTTAAATCTGCCTCGAAAAAATCACATAAAGTTCTTGGGCACTGTGAGCTAAAAGAACCTCAAAAAGTCTGAGCGGAAAACATTTATATTCCGAATGGAAATAGAAATAAACTTAGGGAGGACGGTCAGTTGGGCTAGTTGATACTCGTTCATGATGGAAAAACAGGACAAGGATGATGGACTTGGACCTTGAGGGAGAAGGGACACGTGCTGACGAGAAACGAAATTTTTAATACACAGGAAAAACACATGCATTCATAAAAAAGTGACATTACCATATAGGGCAACAATTTGCGCATACTGACAGCCAAACCAAAGATAAAAACACCGGCGGCACGTGTGCGTACTGTTGACTGTTATTTTCTGGAATACAAATTTCGACTGAAACAGTGTTGCGGAATGGGCATCGCCATTCCATTCCAATTCCATTCCGAGGAATTAGAATTTGTTGTGATTCCATTCCTTTCAATTCCTCGGAATGACATATGTTAGCCCATTCCCACTCCTGGAATGGATGGGATGCTCAATTCCATTCCTTTAATTCCGCATCGTAAACATTGCCTCAGGTGCTTTATGGAGTTGCCGAGAAACGCAACGTGTATATTACGTTATCGTACTGGTTTAAAACTGCAAAATTAAACAAAATGTGCCACTTGTCACCCAAGTTGGCAGGTGTTACAGGTTGTTTACATATATCGTGCAGATCAAGCACCCAACGCAAAAAATTACCGTCCCGTCCTATCGAAAGTAGAAAGAAGAGCGAAAGCTAAAAGTGCGTCCAGCTTTCGCTGAAAGTGCTTCTAACCGATCGTCAAACCTTCAAGCACCCAAATCGCAAGCGAAGAACGAACCCATCAGACATTTTTTTACAAGTAAACGCAACTACGAACGATCAAAATGTATGTACAAAGTTACGTGGTTTATGGGTTAAAGGTAAAGGTTCATTATTGTACTCCTTTTTCATGATCGAAGCGTGTGTTGTCTCATTTAGACCCGTTCGTTTTTTGCGATTTTGAAGTAAGCGTTTTGACGCAATGAAGTAAGCGTTTTGACGTCCAGCTTCAGAGAGACAGAGAAAAAGAGAGACTTCATTTGCCGTCCCCGGTTTTACGCACGCGCCGTGTGTAGAGACCTTATCAGAGCTTTTCGTTCGAGCAACCGGTATAAAGGGTAATGTAATAAATTTTTGAGAGAATGTGCTGGGTCCTAATAAAAAAGCATTCGCTTTAAAAAGGTTCAGTGTCGCAGTGCCCCTTTTTGCATAATAAGTAACGGATCGAGTATATATTATAGTATTTGCATGTTAGTAGGTTTTAACGGTTTGTTATTGAGCGATGCGAGATGAAACAGCGATTACGCTCTTACGTTGATGTAGGCTTTTTCCGTTTCATTGCGCAGTCCGTCGCATGCTATCTTGCTATCTGCTTTGCGTACCGTCGTATCAACGCCATTAGTATGCTGTGGATGACTACGAGACATGTCGCGCGGAGCTTGCTCACATGTACACGTATTCTAAATGCTTACTTGAATGATTTTAATTGAATATACAGCATCGAGCAGTACACTAATACTACTGTACCAATGCGAGAGACGGGAGGGCAGCGGTACAGAACACCTTTAACAGTTTTAATGCGTAGCGTTCTTTGCCGAGTACTCCTACACCAGAGCCGTGTAACGCCCTGCATTTCCACAAAAGTGCAGATATCGCGAAAGTTCCACCTGTAATCGCTGAAATGGCGTAAATGGATATAACTGGTCGCACAAAAATTCAAAAATCTAAAAAAAATGAGAGAAATATTAAAAAAATTACGGAAAATGGCGAAACGTGTAACGCCCTGCATTTCCACAAAAATGCAGGTTTCGTAAAAGTTTCAAATGTATTTGTTGTAATAACCTAAATGGAGATGATTGGCAGGACGAAATTTTGAAAAACTAAAAAAATAGGAAATATATTGAAAAAATACGGACAATGTCAAATCGTATACCGCATGCTGTTTCCACAATAATGCATCATTCGCGAAAGTTTCACCTGCAATAGTTGTAATAGCGTAAATAGACAGCATTGTTCGAACAACATTTTGAAAAAAAAATGAAGACAAATATAAAATAATTAGGGAAAATGATGAACCGTGTAACGCCCTGCATTTCCAAAATAACGCAGATTTCGGAAAAGTCCCAAATGTAATCGTTGTAATAACGTAAATGAAGATAATTGGTGGGACAGCATTTAAAAAAAAATGTGGCTGAAAAAAAAAAAAAAACCACACTCACGACAGGCGGTGTAAGGATGCTACGCATTAGTAGACAAGTCTCTGAAATATCTACTCGTTGTTTCATGTTTCATGAGCGAACGCTTTATATTGTTAGCTCCAAGACTTCGCAGCATCATCTTGCGGTGAGAAACACTGCGGCTTCGGATGCGCGCCATTCGTATCCCCTCTGCTTCTCCACGCTATTCCACACTTGCTGGCCTGGCTACACGGCGCTTGCCAGTGTGAGAAACGCCGGTCTACCATCGGCACCACGGACAGTTGTACAGAGAAGCTATGCCTCAATATTGCATATTTCATTATTTCCTCTCTCCCTCCGTACCCGCAGCCTGCCGAAGCTTGAAGAGCCGACCTAAGAGCGCCACCGCACAGACGTGCTTGCGCAGGTGGAAGTTCACTTTGACACACGCTGCGGCAGGTTGCGCGGATTCAGTCACTTGAGATAGCGGGTATGCATTCTCGTTTTCGTCACCTTTGAGATATACCGACGCAGTCGTCACCACAGACTAATTAAGTAGCTGGAAGACGCCAGCAATGGTGACACCGTCGTCTAAAAAATCCCCATTCCATTCCCATTCCATTCCGGGCAAAATGCCCTTAATTCCATTCCCATTCCATTACTCCAAGTGTTGTCGTCATTCCATTCCCATTCCATTCCGGCATCTCCAAAAGGTGGAATGAATCCGGAATCATTCCAATTCCGGAGTGGCAACTCCGCAACACTGGACTGAAAGGAGGGGTAACTTCGTGGCGTACACGGTCACGGCCGGTTTAGCGTGGTTTTAAACCCTTCTTTTAGTTTCAAATCACCGACATTTTACGTAAACCTCTCAAAATGGCGACCCTTGTATCGCGCATTTTCACATATAAAATAACATTGATTTACCAATTCACGTGATTTCTCCACTGTTTACATTGCTATTGAAAAATTTGTCCCAAAATGCGCCCTTGAAGTGTATATGCATTGGGTTTATATATGCCTAAATTGGAGCTTTTGACGCATATTTATGCTTTAATGACACATTCATGTGCGTATCATGTAAGCCTCAAACCTGGATTTTTCGTGCCTAAAGTTTCGGTGTCAACTTATCATATTTATGAAAAGTGGCACTCAATATATGCGGGAACATCGGTTGTTGGGCGAACTAGCGTTGGATTTACTACCTAGATATAGATTATTGCGAGTATTTTCGAAGGCAGCAGGCAACTACAGTTCTGCGCGGATAATTCTGAGTACTCGTTGAGACAGTGAGTGCCAACACCGCGGACCCCCTGCTTGGCCCCCTTCGCACTGGAACTACACATAACTGGAAGGTTTGAGGTGAAGAAAAGAAGCCCCAAAAGGGGTCGACCGGACTTTTGGTAAAACTCCGGCTGGTAGGCTCGGTGCCGGTTTACCAACCAGGGAGCTCCGGGGCCTTAAGGGTAGTAGGGTAAACCCAGTGGGTTGTGCATTACCTGGACAGTGCTTATTTATGCTATATATTATTTCCTAATCTTTCTCTTTTAATTGATCGGCACCCTGGAAGAGCCCGCACCGATGTAAAAATGATACCGCCACCCAACATAAAGTTTATTTCCTGAGACAGCTTTCCTCATATCCTGCAGCTATACAATACTGAAGCAAGCAGGTCCCAGTAACCTGCCGGTAGGTTCAGTCAGAGTGTAGTTGGTGGGTAAAACAAAGCGAATTGGCTCCCATCAGGTGACATGAGCGTCATATTATCTATTCAGAAACCACTCCACCAGCTCTTAAACCTTACCGACTTACATTACCTCAAAATATCAGTGGCATTTCATGACGGTGTTACGGCTCGCAAGGCGAGACCCTGTAACGTAATACGAGACTGTCATCCACGTCGTGGTTCATGGAGGCAGGAGAAATCATTTTTCTTCGTGAACCTGTTCACGCTCGGTGCGTGCACAGTTTATCCGCACAGATCTGTTCCTCTCCAGCTGCCCATGGGGAGTTTGCCATTTCGATTCCGGAAGATAAAACATTTTCGCGCCACTGCTCTGGGCATCCGCTTCCAAGAAGTACAGCCGCTGGGCAGCTCATCACCCCTACTTCCTGCTGTTAAATTAACGGCGTCCACGAACTTGGCTCTCTCGCCACCATCGTGTAGTGGTAGCGTGGTGGGCGACAAGGTCAGCAGAAGTTGCTGCCTTGGTGATGACGACAGAAAGCCGAAGGCAAGACTTTACTGGTTTACTGCAGGACGGGAGATAAATAGCCACGACATGTTAACATCACCTTTCTGTTCGAGCTTACAGCCCGACTTGAAGAAAGCCACCGCGGTATCCGATGCTGTTAGTCGAATGAATTACGCTCTCCGAGGAACCGAGTTTGTTCCCCCGAAGCGGTGATGGTCGAACAGCTCTACTAGTGTTTTTGCACGCGGCGCGAACACAACACAGACACCCGAGCACACTTTCCCGGATTCATGAAAGCGGGCAGGCGCGGCACACGTTGAGAATGATAGAGAGCGAGAGCGGCGTCCGCCCGCAGATTTCAGTCTCGGAATGCACAGTTTGTTTTTGTATTTTGCAGCTGCCGTGGCTTTAGTTATCGCCAGCAAGTTGCCCATGCGGCGGACATACTCTGGCGTGTCCTAGCTTGTACGAGCAAGGCAGGTTTTGCCGCAAAGTACAGGAGCGCTGCACAAAATTTGCAGCATGTTCGAACAATGTAGCAGCGTGGTGAATAGTAGCACCGTTTAACCACCTCCTACTAATGGCGGTGAGCCTGAATCATGTTTCGGTATATCGGATTCTTATTCCGACCCATGAGGCCGTTCTCCTATGAGCAATGCTCTCACGACGAGTACCGCAGTTGATTATAAATTTTGAGGAGGAGCTCTGGCTCCTCCTACCGGTTTGTGCTGGAACTTGTCTGCGCAAATTCACGGAGCCGCATGGAGCATGTGGATGGTGTACAGGTCTTCGTGAAGCACGCGGCTCCTTTCTTCCTCGAGCGCCTCGCGGCAATGCGACTTTAGAAAATAGATTATTTTTTAGAAAGCAGACACCATGAATACGCTAGCAGTGGCTATTCTGCTGTGCCACCCGGAACATTTCCCGGTCCTCCGTTGGGAAGGCGTATATAAATAAAACCCATATCAATGTGTCTTTACGCTACACATTATACTGCTTATTCACCCCGGACATTTTTAAAGCGCAGCTTTTTAGCTGCTGCTCCTGTGGTTTCGCGGCATAAGTGGCCACAGTTCCTCGATGTATCCGAAATAACAAGGAGGAGACACCGAAGACAGCGACGAATAACGGGGCGGAGCAGTGCATGGGTAAGTGTGAGGAGGAAAGCGGAGTGCCACGCGAGACGTGCTCCGCGGCTGCCACCCACTTCGAGCTGCCGCCACAGTAGCGAGTGCCGGAGGGTGTTCGCCGATGTCGTGGTCACTAATGCATGGGGCGAGCGCGTCCCCCAATACCTCCTATGTAAACAAAGCGCAACGTGACACGAGCTCTGTCTGTGGCACTGCCAGACTAGCATTGCAGTAGCACCGCGTGGCGCTAAGTTTGCGGCGCCTGATGTAAAATGCTCTGCACGCAACTTAGGCCAACCACGCCACTCACACAGTAACCATACAGTTAAGAATGTCTGGAATTCTTTGCCTGAACATATTTTACAAAATCGAAATAGCTAAACAGTTGCGCTCAAATTTTGCATTGCGGAGTATTGTAACCGTCAGCGACTTTTTTAAGGGTCCATGAAGAAATAGCTGTTAGTTTTATTCGACCGATCAGGTGTTTTGTAGTTACCCAAGGACTTGTCCGGTAGAAAACAATGGTTTAGTTACTGACAAAGGAAAGAATTGCAGCGGAAATTACAATTCTCCCGGTAAATGATTTTTTCTGACGTCAGCGGTGACGTTCAGTCTAGATATTTGAAGCGAATGGTATGCTGGCTAGGACTGCTGCGGATGACAAAACGTTTTTTAATGCTTCACGTACCATTCGTTCTCTGCATGACTCCGCAATACCACTCAGGCTCGCTGCCAACACTTGTTTTATTTTGACCAGATTTGCAGCTGGCTTATGTTTGTTACTGTCGATAATAATCGTTTGGTGAAGGACTGAGTATGCTCGACAAAGAGGGTCACCTAAGACACTATCAATTACGCCAATTGAGACAACTCGAAAGCCCCGGACTGTGCTTCGCGGCTATAACAAGGATAGTGCGCGCTGTACGGACAGGTGCTTCTATGCTTACGTGTAAGTTCGTAGTTTCCGTTGCTTACCACACCATTGTTAGTAATATGAAATGAATATGCAATAAATGTAAACGCAAATAGCTCATTCTGCAAGCTTATAAGCCCTGCATAACTTGCGGTCACTTTTCCTGGCCTCGGCCAATCGCGCGGTAGTCCGTAATCCGTAGCAGGCTCCAGTACGGAAAATGAGCTAGTCGGCCGTATGACCATTCTCTTTTTTAGTAATTAGATATTGTGGTATCCCGTACATTGTTACAAGCAGTTTCGGTTTTAGTGTTTAGGTTGGCGTTTGTATATATTTGTGAAACGTCTAATAAAGAGAGTATGCCACACGGAGCCAGTATGTGCAAATCGCTTCCCGTCTTCATTACAATTGCGACGAGGTTTTATAACCCCCAATTTTGGGGTAATGTCCTGGAGATAACCAACCGCGCCTACCTGATGGCTTTCGTCGGCATCACTACAGCGGATCCGTTCCTACCGACACGGGGTCGTGCCATCCTGGTACTGATGGCACGACACATTCAAGGTCTACCTGCTGGCAACTGGCACTTCCGAGTTCTCACAAGAGCACCTCAAGGCTCTTCCACTGCGTTCTCTGGCACCCGAAGGGTCAAGGTATTTTCAACTCCCTGCCTGCTACAAAAGTGGCAGAGAAGACAGGGGAGGGGAAAGGGACCGCAGCCATGTCCTACGTGTATGCCACCGCGGCAGTGACACTGGCCAAGCACTTTGGTACCACCTGCAACCTGGTCGTCGAGTGCCACCGATTTCATCGCTGGGATCAGTGCACAGGTCAGTTTATTCCAGAGCAAGGGACCACCCTTACAGTGGTCGCTGCAATGTGCTCGTTGACATCGTTGAAGAGTCATTACGTGACCAGGTTGGGGCCGGTGTGTCCTGGCATCGTATTCGGGAATGTCTTCTGTTAGACGTGTCTTGGCTGTTGTTCAACAAGGTAGTTGCTCTCGTGAGGCAAATCGAGCAAGCAGCCGCGGAAATGAAGGCATTTTTCGCTTCCGTGCAGCAAGCATCAGCGCATGTTAGCGCAAACGAAACTTCGCCGTTGCCATCACAGCATTCACGGCTGCGTGCTCGCACTTACGATGAACGCGATCAGGCAGCTGCGCATGGGAGAGCCCCATGCCCAGAGCGCCATCCATCAAACTTGCAGCAACACGCCAACTCTTTCCATTGCCTCAAATGTGGTTTTATCCAGCATGGTGTTCCATGACAATGCTTTTTAGCTAAGAGAAAAATGCTTTTTTTGTGGCCGTATTGAGCATTTTGTAAATGTTTGCAACCAGACACGGTCGAAAAAACTTGTCCGCAAAGTTTCAGTTGATAGCCTGTTGCAACAGGCAACCTTCCTGGTGTTTGTGGTTCTTACAGCCTCTTACACTTAGAATTCACATTAACTTTGAAGTCGGGCAGGTCACTTTGAAGCTGATAGTCGATTCTAGCTCTTTTGTTTTCAATATTTCGGGGAAGGTGTTTTACCAGAATTCTGCTGGTGTGCCCCTTCTTGTCGTTCGTCATGTAACGCGTGTGGATTATTTCAAACGACCAATTTTGCTTCAAGGCTGCTTTTTTTCTGAAGTTTTCTTCGAGAATCGCAGCACACCGCTGCTGTTTGTGTTGTCCAAGGGGGCACTTCTTTCATTGGCTTGGATGGTTGTAAGGCACTGAAGCTGCGCATTGAAGTGTCCCAACTGCAGTGCTTTCAAACGGCGTGGTACTGAGTGCCGAAGTAGCTCTGACATGTCCGATCGAGCCGTCCACGCGGTTGCCACCACCACATCAGCAAAAGTTTGATCACTCTTCACAAATGAGCTGGGTCTTGCAAAACGTTTTGAGAACAGAATTAAGGCAACAGTTGATGTTCCGCCGGCAGCACCAAAACATCGCCGCCTTCCTCTGATAATACGACTACGAGTGTGCTCTGAACTGCAGCGCTTGCAATACTTGAACATAATTCAACGTATCAGTGCTTCAGAATGGCTGTCCCCTATTGTAGTCGTTGAGAAGAATTGTGGAAGTATTAGGACTTGTGTAGACTTACTCAAACGTAACAACAGCGATCGTTTCCTCTGCCTCACATGGATAAGTTGCTGCATGGTTTGGTGGTGGCAACGCACTTTTTGAAGCTCTACTCAGATTCTGCCTATCACTAAGTTCTCCTGGATTCTGACAGTAGGGACTTGGTCGGTTTTATTACATACTTTCATTACATTCATTACGTTTATTACATTACTTTACATTCATTACATTACATTCATTACATTTTATTACATATTACATTCAGTTGCAGTAGTATGCCTATAGGCATAAAGTCAGATTACACCGATTCAAATGCGTTTGTTTTCAGCTAGCGTAAACACCTCCAGCTTTGCAGAGTATGATATGTCTCATTCTTCACAAACGTGCTGGTGTCCTCTTTTACATTGACGATGTTATTGTTTTGGTAAACCGGCTGAGCGGCACCTAAAGAACCTGCAGACAGTGCTACATGGTATCAAAGACGCAGGTCGGAAAGTGAACAGTAGAGGTGTGGTTGGAGTTCAGGAGCTTGAATTCTGGGGCTATAAGGTGACACCTTGCGGTATTTCGTCACTGCCTTGGAATGCCGACGCGATTGTGAAAATTGAATTTCCGAACGATGCCGCTGGACACCGTTCCGTTCTTTGTCTGGTGGAACACTACGCCAAGTTTGTGCCACAGTTAGCAGATATGCTGGCGTCAATAAGGACTCTCCTGAGGAAAGACCAGGGGTTCACCTAGTCCGCTGAGGTGGGTAACAGTTTTCGCGTGGGAAAGTCTGTATTGTCCTCAGATATTGTCTTGCAGATGTTTTATCCTGCGTTTCCAATTATCATTTACACTGATGCATCTGAATATGGACTCGGAGCAGTGCTCTGGGAGCGCGCCAGTCCTACGTTACGTAGTGTCGCTTTTCCATCAAGCGCTCTTTCTGCGGCTAAAAGGAAGCACACAGCAGGCGAAAGAGAAACAAATGCATGCATTTCCGCATGCGAACATTGTCATACTTATCTGCGGGGACGGAACTCCCCTCTCCGAACAGATCCGCACGCACTCGTTTCGTTTCTGTCCTCGCAGATCTCAGGCCACCGCCCACTAAGAATCGCACGTTGGTGCGCAAGGGTACTGTGTTATAATTTCACTGTGAAGTACCAGAAAGGCTCGTGAAACACAGTAGCCCATGTTCCTTCGCCGTTACCAGTCCATATGGCAGATTTTGAGCTGACTTTTGATAAAGAAATTGTTTGCATGGCCCAAGCAACTCCCCCAACGAAAGTACAGTCGGAACAAGCGTTTCTTGCTAACGCCACTCTTCAAGAGATGCACGCGTACGTAAAAGAGTCTTAGCCCTCACATAGGAACTTGCGTGAAGATATGAAACCAAACTTCGGAGTTTGAGAGGAATTGTCAAACGTGGGAGAATCGTTGTTGCGTGCGGAGAGGCTCGTAGTTCCTTCATATGTTGGCTGAAATTACAATTGTAGCAACAGCGCATGAAACCCAACACGGCGCATCAAAGCCGTACTTATGGAGCAGTTTTGGGGAAGCGAATGGACAGTCATGTGGAAGAAGCAGTCCAGAAGTGTAGCATCTGCAAAGAAGAGGATAAATCGGCAAAGACGTCACCTGCCCGTCTGCAACCTGTCGAGCTTCCGGAGAGGCAGTGGCAGAAATCAGCTATAGATATTTTTGGTCCGCTGAAGAGGGCGCCTCCAAATTGCAGGTTTTCTCTGACGCTGGTGGTCTGTTCCTCAAAATGGCCAGGAGTGAGATTGTGCGGGGATGTTTCTGCAAGAATCGTCAACGAGGTCCTGCTCAATATCTTTGCAAGGGAAGGGTATCCTAAAGAGATAGTCTTCGAAAATGGGCCCCGGTTCACCTCAAAAAATTAAAAAAAATTAACGACTTTCTAAAAGAACGAGCGATCTATCTGTTGCAATCATCTGTTAGTTACCCGCAGGCAAAGGGCAAATCGGGAGGTTCCACCACAGGTTCAAGACATGCCTCCAAGTGGCCTGTTGGGAACAGCGTTCGCTGCGAACTGCGGTACAGGACTATCTTGCCGCTTACCGGTGAACACGACACCCCACAATCGGAGTGACCCCTGCGGTACTGCTTCATGGAAAGCTGCCACGAACAGAGCTTGACATCCTCCGCTTATCCCCTGAGTCGTTTACCAAAATCACCATACCAGGAACTGGCCAGGCTACCGCAGCTTGTCTAGTGCAGGTACAGCTAAGCCTACACCGACAGGATTCGAGCGGCAAAGCCAAAAGCGTTGACGGTAGGAGGCATAGTCAATAGGGTGAGGGCTAGAAACCATCGGTTTCATCGGTTTTATTCAAGGGTGAAATTTCTTTTTCAAAGCCAAGGGAAGTTATCGAGCGATGGGCACTGGCATCCTTCATTCTCGATGACGGAAGAACATGGAACGCGGCAAAGATATGCAAGGTGTCTGCTAAAAACATTCCATATGGCTTTACTCAACACTTCATCACTACCACGGCGATGCGACACTTCTCGCTGCACCATGCCAACTAGCATCTCCCGAGGCAAGTATTCCCGAAGCGCAATTTGTGCCTAGTGGAGGATGCGATCCCGCTTCGCCAACGAGGTCCGCCGCAGAACAATTTCCTGCACCAGAAACGGCGCCACGCTGTCCCGTGAACACTACCGAAGAGGCAGTTGGGTCCTGCCCACCTGGCCGTTGTATTCAACGCACCGAGTGGGGCGGCCACCGGCCAGATAAGGAGACGAACTTTGGATGTGAATAAATATTTTCTTAGGTGGTGCGCCCATTTCCTGGTGCATTCGCTGATATTGTATTTTCAAGGCGTATATGTTTACAGGTGTATATACTGTTTTGTTGCTGTTTATTCTCTTGCCACGTATAAACGAAGCGCGATGAACCTTTACTAATCTACGAACGGATTTACTAAAACTTTCAGGAAGGGAAATATGTTGCATTGTGTACATAGTGTGAGCATCAATGTGGGCGCTGGGATAGTGCTCGCTTCAAAGACAAATGATAGTTGCCTGTTACTTCTGTGTCCAAACCAGCTTGCACTCCGTGTGCTTCTCACGACAGTTATAATCATCACGTCGTACCTCATTTGTTTCTCATACGCATCCACATCATCATTCCCGGGGTAAGAGTTCTGGGCTGCAACTCGGAATAAACGCGCTGTGCCGACTGACTATCGGCGCCCGTCCTGTGTGGTGGCTGTCCTTGACGCGTCTGTCCATAGTTACTCGTGGCTTCCGTTTTAGTGTATAGGTTGGCAACTCTGTGTATTTGTGTTTGCATATACTTTTTCAACATCTACTAAAGAGGAGTATGCTAGACGCGGCCGGTGTGTGTGAGTCACGTCGCTCCTTAACTGCAGATATCTTATTTCAGTGAAGTTTGTGTCAAACGTGCTGTCCCTGTTATTCTAAGAAGGGAACGTTTCGAATGAACGGAACTTAGACTTCGTCTTCATGGCACCTTTGAAGCAAGGATTCATACGGCTAGGCAAAAGAAAACGCGTCTTTTCCGTGAACACAGAACACTCCTTATGCACAACCACACGCGCAAGCTCGAAAAACCAGGCTCCGGAGGAGTTAAAAGTAGCGGAGAAAGATGGGCTCAGTTTCATCTCGCCACAGATTGAGCGGTGGCTATGCTTTTTGTGGCCTTCAGTGAAGCGAAATGCTGAATACAACCATCCAGTCGATATACCTAGACGGCAGGCTCAGAAATGTCAAGCAAAGACGAACTTTCACGAAACACAGTGTGCATTGTTTTTGCTTGTGAAAACTAAATTTAGAAGAAATAAACCTAAGCAATGCTTTCTTGCTTGTTAATATCTGTGTAGTTAAAAGTTTAACTTCTCTGTCGAATTGTTCTAGGCGAAGCTCATATGGACTGAATTCCATGCGTCTTTTTTGTACGCGAACAAACACGACTCCCGAGCCTCCATGTCTTTCAAGCTTGAGGTTCACTATAGCGCGAGAATTCGAAAGCGAACATCGGGGTGTGTGCCGGCGAAGTTTTAAACGTCCTATGTTTTTATGGTGACCACACAGTTATAAAGCACACCAGAGGTTTTGGTTTCTTCACTGAACTAGCTCAGGCCGTGAACAATAGCGGTGCAGACGCTCCAAACGCGCCGAGAAAGCATTTCATTCATTGATGCTACTTAAGATGCAAGAGATGGTGGCTACAGTTTGGGAGAAGCATCGACTACTGTACCGGACATTTTTGTTGTGCGTGTGCAAAAAATCTCGCGGCAAAACAAACTGTATGGTGAATGCCCAGCAGAAAACGTGTGTAACCCTGTTCTTTTCTTAGCGATGACTGGCGTCATCCATCAAGTAAAAGGAAACATGCTTCTGCGTTTCTTTTCAATTTTGTGTCATCTCTGTATGGTGTGCTTGAAAGCTTTCCTGGTCATAAACGTTCCCGAGAACAGAATGGCGCATGTCTTTTTTATAATTAAATTCATAATTTTTTTGCAGCACATGTGATCTGATTTGTAGGCTTGGCTTTAAATGATGTCATTTGAAAATGTTTTGCGCTGACTAGAAATTAGGCAAATTAAAAAATGTTCTGCATTATGTAATGTTCCAGACAGTTATTCGACGCGTTTAATGGACACGCTTAGCTATATGTTTTGAACGAGGTTGTGCAAATACTTTAGGTATCTACAAAGCCAGTGTAGTGGTTCTCGGTGGAAGAAGCATAAGCTAGTTATTACCAATTTTTATCCAGTTCGATATTCTATGTATGTAGGTTACATCCAGGAATATATGATGTCGCTCTTGAATTCGACAAATTATACTTCTTTTATAATAAATGAACAATCGCTGCTTTTTCAACAGCGATCCCCGGGATCAAAGACCGACACAATTCGTTATTGTAAAAAAAATCACTTGTGCTCTGTTTCCCGCCGACGGAGAAAACAGAGCGAGCATGCGATATTCCAATTGCGATGTAAAAACTATTTATTTCAGCTTCAAGCAGAGCACGTTCCCTGGAATTGAGGCAATCTTAATAAATAATTTCCGCAGAAATTATGCCGAAGTCAATATTGTTTTATTATCTCCTTTAGACGCTATAATAGGCAGTGGCAAAATCCCGTCTTAGTCTGAAAACCCTGTCAAGTAAAGCAGTTTTTGAGGGAGAGGCGCACAGCATGACACAGAACTGTCAGTTCATCTCTATCGAGCCTCGTATCAGCTTAATAGTCGACAAACCCAGACAGGCAATCATGTGTACCTTTGTCCCCATACCCTTAGTTTTTCTTTGTGAAAAATAGAAACTGAATTATTACTCAAAGAAAAGCAAACTGGTTTGTTCTGTAACGGTGGATGTTAATTTTTTAACGCTTTCGACGGTGTTTGGCACCCTCCTTTGCTCAATAGGCTGTAAAAGTTATAGCGTCGTGGTATGTTTTAGCCTTTTTTGCAAACTATTGAAGTGACACATGACAGTCAGTCTCAGTTCGAAAATATACACGTAATTTCACAGCTATACTTTCCAGGTTCCTGTTTGTTATTTAACCTAATTTCATTTTCATTTATTCATACTGCAGACCAAGATGCTGCCCCATGCAGGAAGGGCAATACAGAGCAAAAAAAAAAAACAACGCATGAAAAGGATGCTATCTGTAACATCTTACAAAAGCTTCCATATACCTGCCTTAGCACAGGAACCACGACACACAAACAACAAAAATAAAATCCCAGTGAGGCAAAACGCCTTGCGCCAACAACGACACAGCACTTATATAACAAAACAGCAGGTAATTTTCCTATGAAGTACAAGTAGTCAAAAGCACTGGTTTAGATTATTGTAATTCGTGAGGAAATTAGTTATCCGGTTCTTGTGCGAAGTTTCTTGATTGTAAAACGTCAAGGGGGATGGCGTTCCATTCGGTAATGGTACGCACAAAAACTATGAATGTGAAAATTTGTATTAGAAAATATTGTCGTATAGAGAAGTTATGTCTATATTACGGTCTTTGGACTTCAAGAAAAAATACGTAACGAGGTTGTTTAAGTTCGATTTTGTCACCTATGATGCTATGTAAAAACTGGAGCCGACTAACTTTGCGCCTGCGTTCAAGTGAACTGATTTTATTGCTGCGCGTTAGTAAGGTTGGGGATTCCTTGTATATATTTTTTCGAAAGATCAATATCACGGTCTTTCTTTGTACACGTTCCAACTTCATAAGGTCATTTTTAGTGTGAGGGTCCCAAACAACCACCGTGTATTCGAGTTTCGCTCTCACGAAACTGTTATAAGATAACTGTTTAGTGTGTGCCGGCGTCTTTCTAAGTTTTCTCTTCAGAAACCACAATTTGCGAAAAGCTGCTGAACACATAACGGAAATATTGTCTGATCAAAATGATTTATTAGAAAATGTAACAACTCAATATTTGTATTTTTCACTTCAGTTATGATTGTATCATTTAGAACATAAGAAAATACACTAGGTTCTTTTTTGCGTGTCACCCGAAGCAACACAGTTTTTTTAGTGTTTTCATGCCCCCAAGCTTGCACCAATTGGAAATCGCGATAACGAAATTTTGCAAACATGAGTGATCGTATCGTGAAGCTCTTTGTAAAAAATAATAAAATCACTGATAAAATCCCCATGATCGGGGCTTTGATTCTGGCTTACAGATATTGTATATAAATATTTGCCGACCCTTTCTGTGGGTTTATTTTATACTTTTCTGACGCACACTTCTATACTGTTACAACTTGAAGGAAGCGTGGTTAAATTACGGTTAAATTGCTCACAATTTAACCGTATCTGGTGTAAAGACTCGTTTCAAAATAAGTTTGCAGAAGGTTGTAAGCAAAGGTTGTAACCAAAGGCACGAAAACCAAATATTGAACCAGAAGCCTCATCCGGGTATTTAGTTACCTAGAAACGGTAAAAAAACGTAGTTACAGGCTGAAAATCATGTCTGCGTTTCAAAGCTCCCATTTGCGCAGTATTTACTCCGCGAAATAGGGCTCTTCGTTTGTGAACTTAGCCACTTAGTAGGAAATAAAAGCAGCAGACGTGTCGCCGTTTTCTACACTTTCGAATGTTCACGAAAGTTGCAACTTCCTTG